>NW_017971444.1:0-309126 GCF_001907595.1 Talaromyces atroroseus
CCCTAAGGCTTTGCGGGTAATCCTTTGTTCCGATGTGCATTAGTCTCGTAGTGACTAACCTGATCCATTGGCTGTGACGTTCTGATTCTCTGACATAATATTATTATATACTTATAAAATCTAGAAAAATATAAAAAGTATATATAATTAATTATAATAGTATTTATAAATAAAGGATTAATATTTAAGATTAAGAAGTATAAATTTAATACTATAATTATTAATTATTTAGGAATAATTTATATACTAAAAGGATTAAAGATTTAATCTAAAAAGAAAAATATAATACTTAATTAATCTATCCTAATAAATATTAATAAAATATAGCAATTCTTAGATGTAATAAAATACATTAAAAAATATCTAAAGAACTATATAGAAATAATATAATCTATTATAAAACTACTACAAAAAAATTAAGACTTTAATTAGATAGAATAATAATAATAAGCATTTAAAAAAGTCAAGGAATTAATTAGAAAAGCACTGATTCTTATGCTTTATAATCTAGAGAAATTAAATATAATTTAACTAGATGTATTAGGATATATATTAGAAATTATTTTAAAATAATTAGAAGACAATAAATAATTATAATCTATTACTTTCTACTTTAGATAATTTATTACCACAGAAAAAAACTATAATATTTATAATAGAAAGCTACTCATAGTAGTTAAAATATTTAAATAATAGAGATACTACTTATAAGAAGTTAAAGAAGAAATAGTTATAAAAAGTAATTATTATAATCTAAAATATTTTATAATAATAAAAGAGCTTATTAATAAATAAATTAGATAGTCAGAGTACTTATTAAGATTTAAATTTTAAATTAAATATATTAAAGAAAAATAAAATATTATTATTAATATATTAAGCAGAAGAGCAAATTATGTAATTAAAATATAATAATTATAAATAAATATATTAATAAAAGATAAAGATAGAATTTGCTATAATGATAAAATAATACTAGTAATAATAATTATAATAGAAAGTAAAGGTTTTATAAAAAGATAGTAGAAGTTATTAGGAATAATAAAATACTATAGATAGCACTATATACTGATGAAGTAGTAATTAAAAATAGATTAGCTATTTAAAAAAAATTAATATTGGTATTATTTTTAATAATTATAGAAGTTATTTAAATAAATTATAATTTACCAATTAAAGAACATCATAGAATTAATTAAACAGTAGAAAAGATACAATAAATATACTACTTCCCAAGAATAAGAAAATTAGTTGAAGAATACTGTCGGAAACTTCGGTTTGATTACCGTCGAGTATAGCTAGGATAGCTATTAACGGGCGAAGTTAATAGGCTTCTAAGGTTGAAAGGTCTTAGTAGATAAAAGAAATAAGAATAAGATTATAAATATCCTAATTAATAGAAGATTATATACTTAAATTATCATAGTTAATTTAAGATAATAGAAAAAAATTAAATATATAGTAAATAAATATTCTTATATAATTTTTCTTTATTATAGCTAATATAGTAATAGCTCTATTTATTTTATTCTGATTAATATAATTAATATAATAATAGCTTTATTAGCTTTATTATTTTAATCTTAAAACTTTATAAGTAATCCTTTATTCTAATATATATTAATCTTATAGTAACTAATCTAATTTATTAGTTATAATATTCTAATTCTCTAATAATCTCCTCTTTTAAAGACTGGTATCTTAATAGCTTAATAAATAATTTATATCTCTTAAAGTATAGATAATTAATTCTAACTTCTTAAATATTCTAAATATGCAATTTTATGATTTTGTATTAATTATATCTTTAAAATAAAATATTAATAAGAATAATCTTATATTATATATTAAGTAATTTAATATAGAATTGCTTTTATCTTATTTTTATTACTTTTTATTAAATAAGATTTGCATAAAATTAGAAATATTATTATATTATAGTGAGTGTATATAAAATGATTATTATAAATATATTTTAATAACTTTATTTAATCTTATATAAAAAAAACTTCTTTATACTTAGGAATATTTAGAAGAGAATAGAGATAAGATAAATACTAAAATTAAAGCTCTTTTAGTAAAATGTGCTTATCTTAACAAATAGTAAAAATTATTATAAAAATATGCTAGTTAATTTATTTAGTTAAATATAAAAGATATTAAAGAGTTAGAAAAATTAAAAAAAGTAGAAAAAAAAATAAAAGTAAAATAAATAAAAAAATAATAAGAAGCTAAAAAGCTTCTAGTTACTATTTTTATTTTATAAAATAATAATCTTATTTTTAATATTAACTTTAATCTTTCTATCTTTCTTAATTATACTTCTATCTCTATTCCTAAATTTTCTTAAGGTAATTTAAATACTTAATAAATTTCTATATATCTTCTTTAGATCTATATTCTTTCTATCTTATAAGATAATAGATGTATCTTTTTTTTAACTTATATTATAATATTCTTTTAACTTTATATTCTTTATCGTCTGTTGCTTTATCTTTATTTATTAAATTAATAATTAATTCTAATAATAAGATATAAAATATTAGATATATTTATATTCTTATTAGTAGCTAGAATTTATAATTATTGTTTATAAGTTTCTTTTTGATAGTAAATAATCTAAATTTAATTATATTAAATTTATTATTTAATCTTATACTTTTAATATTAAAATTTTTTAATCTTAGTATTTATTATAAAAGATAAACTCTCTCTCTTTTTTTAAATACTAGTATATCCTCACACTTTTTATTATAATATTTTTTTATTCTTATTTCTATCTATTCAATATTTTTTAATTTTATTTTATTAGATACTCTTTCTTATTTAATATTTTTCTAACTTATCTTTAGAATTCTTTCTAGATTAGTGAAATATAATATTTATCCTATTAATGCATTTATAGTATTATTTATTATAAATTAAGCAATTAGTAATAACTTTACTTAATTATCTTAATTTTAATCTAAGTAATATCTTAGATATTACTCAACTATTTAAATTATTCTTTTAATCTAACTATTAATCTATTAATAATATATAATTAATAGATTATATTCTATTTTATAATTTTTTGTAATTATCTACTAAAATTTAAATATAAATAACTTATCTCTATTAGATATAATTTCACTTAGTAGTCTAAATATTATAAATATTTCTTATAATATTAATATTGCGCATTATTATGCTGTTAAACTCTTTAGTGTTAGTGTAAGGCGGAATCCTGGATGGAGTTGGGAATAGCTTCAAAGTACAGCGGACACATGACCTCACCCAGCTTCCCGCTGCTAATTAGACTAGTGGCTTGGCACACACTGCCTTATAACCACAGGTGGTCTTAGGCCTTTATAAAATAGTAATTAGCTGCTAAGTATATATATATATATATTATATATTTAAATCTATCCCTAGGCCAAAGCCAAATCCTAGCTATATTTTTATAATCCCTATTACAGTCTAATTGCTCGCTTTGCAAGAGCCCAACAATCATTATTTAAAATAACTTTAAAACACGTCTCTTTATATATCTAAAGATAAGCTTCTAAGGAATTATTACCTCCAGTTAAATATCTTTTAGATATTAAAGAGATTCTAATAGAGAAAGGAAAAGTAAGAGTTATAGAGATAAAATTAGATAATAAAGAAGAAAACAAGGCTAATATATCTTTAATAATAATTAGCAAGGCAAATACTAAAACTATAGCTATAAAGTTAGCAGTTATAGAAACTTAAGATAAGGCCTTAACACTTATAATTCTATTAAAGTTATTAATAGAGTATTTGGAAAAAGATTTTATAGTAATAATAATAAATAAATTTATTAAGTTTAAAGTTAAAGTAATTAAAGTTATAAAGGTACAGCGTTAAAGAATTATAATTCAAATTATACTTTAAAAGCTTAAAAAGTTGGAGCAATAGTTATTATATTTATTATTAATAAGCTTACTAATATAGAGCTTTAATATATAGAAAGATTTAAATTATTTTAATCTAAAGGAGAGAAGAAAAGAATAAGGGGTAATTAATATTAAAATAATAATTAAGAAAGAGCTACTAAGTTAAAAAAGATTATAAGTATCTATAAAAATTATTCTTCTAAAATAGCTAAAACTAGTATTTAAAAAGAAATATAATAATATTAATATAAAGAAACTAAAATTCTTTAAGCTCTAATTTAAATATTATTTTATAAAGTATAATTATTATTATAACTTTAAAAATACTAACTAATAAAAAATACTAACCATAATTAAAGGGCTAAGCTAGAAAATATTTAACTAATAAAATATGCTTATAAAGGATAAGATAAAGATTAATCATATAATATAAAAAGACTTCGAATTCTTCCTAATAAATATTATATATATTTTAGAACTATTGTGCTAAGATATAAATAAGTAATACCAATAAATATAGCAATAAAAAGACTAAATTATATCTAAATTTAATGTCTATATCTAAAGACTAGAATATCTCTTAGAATAAATATATATAAATAAAAATTAAAAATATTACTTTAAAGGTCAAATTATAGAGTCTATATATATTAAGGCTATATAATAGAGTAATGAATCTGAAGAGTATAATGATTATATAATATATCTTTAAAAGATAGAAGATTCTATATTAGAATAAAAAAAAAAACTTTAAGTCGTTTAGAAGTAGACTATAAAGTCAAATTTAAGATTAAAAAATAAAACTTTAAATTAAAATTTAGATTAAAGTAATAAATCTAACTAAGGGGATAATTATTATAGTAGTTACTATTTCTAGAAGAAATCTAAAATCAAAAATTCTAGAGATAGGTCAAAGGTCTGGAAATTATTAATATATATCTACTATAATAAAAAAGAATATATAAAAGAGAATTATTACTCTAAGGATTCTAATAAAAGATCTAAGAGGGATTCAAAATAACTTCTTAACAAGATTTAGTATGCTATTATAATATTAAGATTATATATTATATAATTAAATTAAGAATTATATATTAATATATATATCTATATATAAATTCTAAAAAACTATATAAGAGCACTTATTTTAATTAATAGAGCTACTAAAAATAATTTTATAGACTAAGAATAGGCATAAAAGAATGTATATTTTTTAATAAGTCTAGTTATAATTATAAAGATAATTAATAGATATTTAATATTAATATATAAAAAAATCTTACTAAATATTATTACTCTTAATTCAGAAAATAGACTAGAAAGTATTTAGTAGATCTATAGTGTTATTAATATAAAGAGGTATGATATTATACTTAGATTACTGTGGTACTTAACTATAAATCTTAATATTTACTATATTATAAGGTAGTAATATTATTACTAGTTTATTAAATAGAAGACTAAGCTTGTATTTTATTATATAAATTATAAGACTATATAGTAGTAAGATTCTATAAAAAATAAGAGTAATATATCCATAAAATATATACTGAAACTATATATAGAGTAGATTATAGCCTAAGAACTCTATTAAGCTATAGAGGATAGAGAGACCACTTATATTATAAATCTAAGAAGAGTTATAATAAAAAAAGTTAATCTAGATAAGAAGAAGATTAAAGGTTTCTTATAACTAATAGTTATTAATATCTTAGAATTATTAATATATTTAGAATTATATTTTAATGTCTTCTTAGAAGAGTAGGCAGTAATATTATCTAAATATATAGTTTATAATTATATTATTGATTTAGAGTCTAGTAAAGAGTTATTATATTATTTAATTTATTAGCTAAGTCTAAAAGAATAAGAAATGCTTTAAAAATATCTGGTAGAGAACTTAGCTAAAGGCTAGATTTATAAATCAAAGAGTCCTATTAGAGTATTTATTTTATTTATATCTAAGAAAGATAGTAGCCTATAGCTATATATTAACTATTAAAGGGTAAATACTATTATAATTAAGAACTAATATTCTTTACTATTAATTAAAAAGACTCTAAGTCAGCTTTTTAAAGCATTAATATTTATATAGCTAGATCTTTAAGATATATATTATTACATCTAAATTAAGAAGAAAGATGAGTAGAAAATTGCTTTTTATATCTAATATAGGTATTATAAATATACTATTATATTATTTAGGCTAATAAATACTTTAGTAATCTTTTAATTATATATAAATTAAGCACTGAGTGATCTTCTAAATATAAGCTATATAGTATATTTAGATAATATTATTATATATTTAAAGAATAAAGCTATTTATAAAAAGAATATTTATAAGATATTAAACTACTTATAATAGTATAAGTTATATATTAAGCTATTAAAATATACTTTTAAAGTTAATAAAGTATATTTTCTAGATTTTATAATTAAAATAAAAGGCATTTAAATAGAATCTAAATATATTATTATTATTTAGAAATAGCTTAAATCTAAAAATATATAAGATGTAGCTCAATTCTTAGATTTTACTAACTTCTATTATAGATTTATTAAGAGATATTCTATAATTATTGTGCTATTGTCAAATATAATCAAGGGTTATAAATAAATATGAAAAAAATTAAAAGTAAAATAAGAAATTAATATAAAATTTATTTTTATTAAAGAAACATAAAATGTCTTTAAAATCTTTAAGAAGTATTTTATATAAGTATCTATACTTAAGTATTTTAAACTAGAACTCTTATTTAGAGTAGAAACTAATATATTAAACTTTACTATAGTAGTAATCCTAAATTAGTTGAAAGCTAATAAATTATAATATCTAATAGCATTCTACTTTTAAAAGATGATTCTAGCTAAACTTAATTATAAAATATATAATAAAGAGCTATTAACTATTATTAAAGCCTTTAAATACTAGAGGCACTATCTAGAAGATAATAATAAATCTATAACTATCCTTTTAAATCACAATAATCTTTAATATTTTATAACTATAAAGAAACTAAACTAAAGACAGACTTAATAGATTAAGAAGCTCATAATATTTAATTTTAATATTAAATATTAACTAGGGCATAAAAATCTTATAGATATACTAAATTAAAGGCTAGACTATATTAAAGTTAAAGATAATTAATAGACCTTATTATCAATATTAAAGAAAAAGCTAAGCTAAGGACTTTACTTAATAAGAATAAAACCCTTTAAATATAAATATAGTTCTGATAGTATAGAACTTATATATCTAAAAAAAGCAATAGAGACTCTTTAAATTAATAATAATTTAAACTCTAAATATTAAAATGTACCTAGCAATTAAAAAGAAATAGTTATTAATATTATAAGAGATCTAGAACTCTTAATACTAAGATTTAAAGTGGTAGTAGCTATCATAACTAAGATAGCCTATTTAAATATACCTGAAAAGTTTACTATTATTATTTATTATTACCAGCAAGTAGATATATAAGCTAAGAATATATAAAAATAGATAATAAATCTAAATTTAAAGATAGATTATTCTTATTAATATATTAAAGCTAATAATTTATTTAGATTTAAAGATATAATATATATATTATATAATTATATACTTAGATAAAAAGTTCTATAAGTTAATCATAATAATCTATAAAAAGATTATTTTAGCATTAAAAAAACATATGAAACAATATTATTGAAATATTTCTAATAAGAACTTTATAATACAGTTTAATATTATTGCTTAATATATATAAAGTGCTAATATAATTATATATTATAGTATAAAGAATATAAATTAATAAAGCTATTACCAAAACCTATAAAATCTTAGGAATTAGTTACCTTAGATTTCATAATAGAGCTTTTATCTTTAAATTAGAAGGAAAAAACATATAATGTTATTATAATTATTATAAAACTATTAACAAAATATATTATATATAAATTTATATCTACTATTATATTAGTAAAAGAACTGGTAGAGATTATATACAAATTAATAATTAAATATTTTATTATATCTAAAAATATTATGAGTAATCAAGTAATAGTATTTATAGTTATATTTTAGAAAATACTCTATTAGCATCTTGGTATAAGAAGAAGAATTAGTATAGTCTATTATCTTTAAACTAATAGTTAAATAGAATAATAGAATTAGATATTAGAATATTATCTTTAATTATATATTAATTTATTATAAAATGATTAGGTATAGTAATTAGTATTAACTCAATATATATATAATAATAGTATATATAGTATCACTAGGATATTACTTATTAAAGCACTAATAGGCTTTTAAGGGGATATTTATATTAATATTAATCAGAACCCCCTAAATATAGATTCTAATAAGGAAATCTTAGAGATAAAGAAGAATTAAATACTAGTAACTAAACAGATAACTTAATTATAGATTAAATATAAAGAACTTTAAAAGCTATTAGAGGAAGCATTAAAAAATTAGTTTAAATATTTTAATAAGAAACACATAGCAATGCAGTTTTAAATTAATAATAAGATGATATTATAAACTATAAATATCTATTTTCTAGATAGAAAGAAATTAAAATTCAATTCTAAATTTATTAAATCTTTTTAAATACTAGACATGTGGGGAATAAATATATATAAGCTAAAAATATTTCTATAATACTAATAGTTACATCTAATATTTTATGTCTTCTTACTAGAATCATTTAAGAATATAGCTAGAAATAAAATCTTATCTAATAATCTTATTATAAATAATGTTAAAGAATATAAGATTAAAAAAATTTATATAGAAAAAGGCTTTAAAAAAAATAAAATATATCTTATTAAGTGGGTAGGCTATCTTAAAGAAGACTATATATAAGAATTTAAGAAAAATATTAGTAATTATATTATATTTAAAATTTATCTTTAAAATCATAAGACTATTTATAACTTAAAGTAAGAAAGGAAGAGATAAAAAAAAGCTTGATTTATAGTAGCTAAGAATAAATATAGGATCTATTTTATACTATAAACTATTAGTAAGGGTTGTTAATTATAAAATTTAAATAGAATTTATATTATGTAATTAATAAAGGCTTAGTTAATTAATTATAAAAATTAAGAGGATAGATTATAAGATTAAGAGCTTAAAGGTCTAAGTATAGGTATTTATCTATAAATAAACTTAATAGGAAGAAGTAAAAGAGATTTTTTTTTTTTATTAAAATTAGTAGGATTACTAGCTAAATATATTAATTAAGAATAAGAATAATAAGAATAAAGCTTCTTTAATAAGATAATATAAATTACTATAATTAAATACTTTTTAAATAAACTAGGCTAAGTTAAGATTATATTTTTGTTATTAGTTTTAGTACTAGAGTTTATCTTAATAATATATTTTTTAGATATATAATTTAAAGTCTTAAGTGCTCTATCTAATATATAGTATTAATTATTAAAGTCTCTTATTACTAAATCTTAATAGAACTTATTAGCTAAAGTCTTTAGATAGTTTAATAGAGACTTAGAGCACTATAAATTATTAATATTAGTTATAAAATAAGAAATATTTAATAGCATAGATACTTAAACTAGAGTATAAATATATATTTATAGGAATATACTTGTATTTAAGCATTTAATAATATATATATAATTAAGTTATAGTATTATAATAAACATACCACTGCTTAATATAGTTATAAGGATTTAAAGTGGTCTATGATTAAAAGCAGGCTAAGTATAGAAGCTTATATAGAGATTTAACCATATATTTTTATATCTTATTAGTATTAAAACCCTATATATAGAATATTATTATTTATTTTATCTTTTAGAGATATAGGGGGCTAAGAGTTATTAGATATAATATTAGAAGTAGGGACTGTACTAAGAGACTTAATTAAAAGATTTTTAAAAATATATAAAGGTTTAGGTTATTTATTTATTTATATTATTAATAATTATATTAATATTTATCTGATTTTATAACTTATCTTATATAATTAACTTACTTGTATAGATAATATTTTTATAAAGTACTCTAAATATAAAAATAAATCTAGATTGATAATAGTAAACTATTATTATATTAATATTTTCTCAAGTATTAGAATATTATTTTTAAAAAGGAGAATAGTTAGAGTAAATTTAAATTATTAGAATTAGATACTTTAAGTTAATTATTATACTTAATTATAAGGTAGTTAAAATTATCTTATTATTGCCTTAAGTATTAAATTAATATAGAAAAAATAAGGAATTAATAATATAGAATGTATTAAATCTATATTTAATAGAATTTTAATAAAAAAGTATAGTGTTAAGATAATATTTACTATTAAGGAAGAAGATAAGGCTAAGAAAGAGAAGAGAAAGGAAGAGAAAATTAGAATAAGAGAGATAAGGATTTATGTGTGTTTATTATTAATATTAATCTTAACTACTTCCTATATATTTAATCCTTTATCTAATGCCTATTGTTTATCTTTAATTTTTTTATTAAGAATAAGGATTTTATTATAAAACTTAAACTACTAATTCTATGTATTAAATTCTATAAGCTTATGAAGTTTTAGGCTTAGAGACGCGCTCTTATAAAAAGGGGGATAGCTATAAGATAAAATCCTGGATAAAGTTAGGAATAGCTTTAAAGTATAATGGGTATATAATCTCACCCAGCTTCCCGCTACTAATTAGACTAGCGGCTTGGCATATACCACCTTATAACCATAGGTGGCCTCAGGCCTTCATGAAGCAGTGATTAGCTGCTGAGCATACGTGTATATATGTTATATATTCGAATCTATCCCTAGGCCGAAGCCGAATCCCAGCTACGTTCTTGCAACCCCCGTCACAGTTAGTTTTAGAATAATATATTTTATAAATTTATCTATAATAATAATAACTTTAATATATATAATTCCTAAAATAGAATCTTTTAACTCTAATAAGCCTTATATAAAATCTATTATAATCTTCTATTATACTTTTATTAGTGTTTCTAGAATCTGTATTCTTCTATAAGATTAATAATTAATTAATTTATTATAATTACAATTATTATATTTCTTAATATATTCTTTAATTAACTTTCTTATTCTTAGGAAATAGTACATTTGTTGTATTTTTTTTACTATTTAGTTGATTTTATAATGTCCTTTAATTAGTAAATTATAGTTTATTTGAATAACTTCTATAATTATTAAAAATAGTACTAATATTAATCCTTTCTAAATAGCTAATCCATTTTTAATTACTGCTTTATTATTATGTAGTGCTATCTGTAGTATTTTATTATTCCTAATAGCTTTTATTATTTTTTTATGAAAATCTTTGCTTTTTATTATAATTATTATCATTAATATTATTTTATTATTATAGTAAATTCTATCTTTATCTTCTATTAATATATTTATTCGTAATTATTATATTTTAATTATATAATCTATTCTTTTATTTAATATATTAGCAATAATATTTTATTTTTCTTTAATATATTTAATTTAAAACTTAAATTTTAATAAATATTTTAATTATTTAACTTGTTTGCTAGTAAGTTTTTTTATTATTATAAAGTACTTTAGATTATAATAATTACTTTTTATAAGTATTTCTTTTTTAATTTCTTATAAGTAGTATTTCTATTGCTTAAATACTTCAACTACTGCAAGTAGCTCTCTGTTATAAATATTATAGTTTCTTTTTATAGTAGTAAATTATCTAGAATAGAAGATAATAGGTCATAATTATTTATTATCTCCTAGTTATTTTAAAATAATCCCTAATATATATTCTAATATATCTAATTAAATTATATTTAATTTCTCTAGATTATAAAATATAAGAATTAATGCTTCTCTAATTAATTTTTTAATTTTCTTAAATACTTGTTATTATTGTTCTATCTAATTAAAATCTTAATTTTTTCATAGTAATTCTATGATGGGTTGTATTATTTCTATGTAATTCTTTAGATATTTTTTAATGTATCCTGTTATGCCTAAGAATTGCTATATTTTATTAATATTTATTGAGATAGACTAGTTAAGTATTATATTTTTTTTTTTAGATTAGATCTTTAATCTTTTTAATATATAAATTATTTCTAAGTAATTAATAATTATAATGTTAAATTTATATTTCTTAATCTTAAACATTAATTTTTTATTTATAAATGCTATTATAATTAGTTATATATGCTCTTTATATTCTTCTAGGTTTTATAAGTATATAATAATATTATTAAAGTAAACTATAATAAACTTATTTAAATATTTTTATAGAATATATATTATATACTATATAAATTGTGCTGATAGATTCTTTAAACCTATTAGTATAACTACTCATTTAAATAGTCCTTTATCTATAAGAAAAGCTGTTTTTTAAATATCTTTTTTAGTCATTTATAGGTTATAATAATCTTATTAAATATTAAAGATAGTTATAATCTTTATTTTCTATAATAGATCTCTTTTCTATTCTTAATAAGATATCTTATTTATATTATCTATTGTTTTATTATTTAATGCTTTATAATTAATAATTATTTATTTAGTTATGTCTTTCTTATTAATAAATATTAATTATACTAATGCTTTTCTATGTCTTAGTTATATATATATTATTTTATAAAATTTATTAGTAAATTTATTTTTAAGTTTTAATTTATCTCTTAATTTATAATATTATTTAATTAAAGATGGTGTGAATCCTTTTTTTAGCTTAATTTGTATTTTAAATTCTTTATTATATATTAATAATCACTATTTTTTTTTATAAATAGTTTAATAAACTTATAGTATTTTTTTAGTAATTTTATTAAAATTTTTATAAGTTTCTTTTTATATAATTCTTTTAGTTTTAATTTTATTTTTTATATCTTTTTAGTAATTCTTATCTTATTAATTATTTATACTTGTTAGATTGTCTTAATCTTTTCTATTTTATTATTTTTAATTTTTATTTTATTTTTATTATTTAGATTTCTTTAATTATTTTATAGATTTTTTATATTTTATACTTTATTTTCCTTATTAATATATTTAATATTTTTAGTAAATATTATCTTCTGTTCTTATTCTTTTACCTTTTATACTAATCTTTTAGCTTTTAATAATATACTAAGAATTTTTCTTAATTTCTTATATAGCTGTGTAATCTTTTAATATTCTTTTTAATTATTTATATCTTTAATGCTATTTTATTAATAATCATTATTCCTTTAATCTAGTTGATTATTGGATTTTAGATTTATAATTATGCTATTCTAAATATAGCATTATAGTATTCCCTTAATATTAATACAATATTAAGTGTAATTATTATAGCATATTATCCTAATTTTATAATAATATTTAGTGCCTATCTTTTATAGTTTTGACTAATTATTTCTCTATTAATAGAGATAATTATTATCTATTTATTAATCTAGATTATAGATAGTCCTACTTCTTTTATAAATTTTTTTTTAATATAGTTATAAGCTGCTTCTGAATCTAATAAGATTCTTATATTTTTTTTATTAATTTTTACTAGTATTATTATTATTTAACTGATTGCTTTTAGTTCTATAGTTATTATAATAAATTTTATTATAATTATATATTTTTTTTAATATTTTTATTAATATTTAAAGTATTCTTTAATATTATAATAATATTGCTTGTGTGGTTCTTCTGCTTTGTATTTAGTGATTATGATGTTATTATAATAAGGGTATATAGGTTTTTGATAGATATATTAATATTTTATTTATTTTTATAGATATTTAAGTCTTGATTTTTTAATTACTTCTAAGATTCTTAAAAATTATTTTTTTTGTTTTTTTTTTATAAGATGTATTTTATATGATAAGTTGTAATATATTATCTAATATACTTTCTAATATAAATTTCCTTTTAATACTAGATAATAATGATAAGAGTAATTCTTTATATATCTAATTATTCTATTATAAAAGTATTATTCTTGCTTATATAATATATATTTGTATATATTTACTAGAAATATATATATTTATCTATGTTATTGGTATATATAATATATTTATTTTTTATAATGTTTGCACTCTTTGATATAATTTTTTTATTTTTATTGAGACTTCTTCTAGCAAGTTATGTTTATTAATATATAACTATATTAATTATTCTCTTAAGGCTAAATAGTGTTATCTTATACTTTATTTAATTCTTTCTTAATAGGGTTTTTATTTAATTCTTGATATAGGTTCTTATAAGTTATTATTATTAGCTTATTATTCTATAATATTAGTTAAGTATAAAATAACTCTTCTAATAAAGATTTTGCTTAGGTATTTTTTATATTAAAGTCTTCTACATTAATTTCTTCTAAATTAATGTTTTTACTACATCCTTCTAATAAGTTTTTAATATTTTTAAGGTAATATATGAGAAATATCTAGCTAATTAATTTTTCTTCTAAATTATAAGGTTGATATTTTTTTCTTATATTAATGCTAATTTATTTTACTTATTTAACACTCTTTCTAAGACTAAATTTTTTTTATTTTTATTTTTTATTTTTATTACTTAAATTATTAAATATTTTTTTTAATTATTTTAAAGCTTTCTACTCTTTAATTTATTATATCTATTCTACTTGAATTTATTTATAATTTATTATTTATTCTAATTATTATTCTTTATCTTTAATTAATTGCTTTAAGTCTTTATTAGAATTAATCTTATTATTAACTATTCCGCTAGCTTTGCTATTATTAATTATAACTAGTAAAATTATTATTATAATTTACTCTTTTAAATCTAAAATAACTGGTTTCTGGTTCTTTCTTGGCTTTTAGCATTAATTTATAAAATAATCTAGTTTTTTATAATTAAAATAAGCTTTATTTTTTTTTAATTTATTCTTTTCTTCTTTAAATAAGATTATATTTAATTATATTATTATATCTTTATTCTTATCTTTAGTTTATTTCTAATATAAATTTATTTTATTTCTTCTAAACTCTCCTTTTTTTATTTATTAAATATATATAGTTAAATCAATCTAAGATGCTGCTTTTATTATTACTTAAAAGATTTCTAGTTATAATATTATCATTAAAATTTAATCTTTAATATTATCCTTTAATTCTTTATAAAATTAGTCTTTAAATCTTTAATTATTCTATAAAAATCTTTCTAATATTTATAAGAATTTTAAAATATATTCTTTAACTAAGATTTATTACTTAATATATTAAATTTTATTAATAACTTTAATTTCCTTATTAATAGTTTCCTATAACTAATTAAGTTTTTCTTTATAATATTAGTAATTAAAAAATATTATAATTATCTTAGGATTTTTTTATTCTTTATTATTATATATATAATATTAGTTAGTAATATATAAAGTAAACCACTTTATAATTTCTCTATTAAGGAAGCTTAATACTGCTAATATTTTATTAAACTTATTTATAATTTATTCACTGTTATATATAAAATAAAATTATATTTAAGTAAGATATATTTTAAAGGTTTTATATTCTTTCTTAAATAGTATTATTATTTTAATCTTAATTTTTTAAGATATTTGGCTTAATCTTTCTTTATTATTAATTATAGCTTTTTCTAGTTCTTTAATATATTATAATAATACTACTATATCCTTATTATTAATAGTTATAATATTCCTATTACTAGTATTAATAGTTTGTAAATTAAGACTTAGAATTGCTAAAACTAGAGTTTAAGATATTATTATTACTTATTCTTAAGACTTTTCTTTTAATTAAGGGTTTTAAATTATTAGAAACTTTAATTTAATTATTATTAAGTATAACTAAAATAGCTATTAATAGATGAAGTTAATAGGTTTTTAAAATTAAAAGATTTTAGTAAATAAAAGAAATAAGAATAAGATTATAAATATTCTAATTAATAGAAAATTATATACTTAAGTTATTATAATTAATTTAAGATAATAGAAGAAAATTAAATATATAGTAAATAAATATTCTTATATAGCTTTTCTTTATTATAGCTAATATAATAATAGCTCTATTCACTCTATCCTAATTAATATAATTAATATAATAATAGTTCTGCTGGCTCTGTTACCTTAACCCTAAGGCTTCGCAGGTAATCCTTTGTTCCGATGTGCATTAGTCCTGTAGTGACTAACCTGATCCATTGGCTGTGACGTTCTGATTCTCTGACAAATACATCAAGAAGTATAATAATTATAATTATAATAAACCAATCAATTATTAACCCTATAGAAGAATGCAGATTCTAGAAACATTAATAAAAGTATGATAGAAAATCATAATAAATTTTATATAAGGCTTACCAGAGTTAAAAGATCTTATTTTAGAAATCATATATACTGAAATTATTATTATTATAAATAAACTTATAAAATATATTATTCTAAAACTAATGTTAAAGAGTTTAATAATATAATAATATATAATACTGATATTATAAGAAGTATTTATAATATTTAAATTACTAAGTAAAATTATATCTAATAAAAATAAATTATTTATATTTAAATTTTAATAAATAATTATAAAAAATTATAAAATAGAATATAATCTATTAATTATACATTATTAATAGACTAATAATCAGACTAAAAAAATAATTTAAATAGTTAAATAATATCTAAAATATTACTTAGATTAAAATTAAGATAATTAGATAAAATTATTATTAATTGTTTAGTTTATAATAAATAATATTACAAACATATTAATAAAATAAATACCATATTTCACCAATCTAAAAAAAATTCTAAAGATAAATTAGGAAAATATTAAATAAGAAAAAGCATTTAATAAAATAAACATCTAAGTAATATATATATAATTAATATATAATAATTTATTAAAAGACATTAAATAGATAGAAATAAAAATAAAAAGACATTATAATAAGAAGTACAAGAACACATTAGTACTTAAAAAAGAGAAAAGAGTTTACTTTTTATAATAAACACTAGAATTAAAAAATTTTAATATTAAAAGTATAAAACCAAATAATAAATTTAATATAATTAAATTTAGATTATTCGCTATCAAAGAGAAATTTATAAATAATAATTATAAACTCTAGCTATTAATAAGAATATAGATATATCTAATATTTTATATCTTATTATTAGAATTAATTACTAATCTAATAAATAAGAATAAAATAATAGATAATAAAGAATATAAAGTTGAAAAAATACTATAATATAAATTAGAAAAAAAACATATCTACTATCTTATAAGATAGAAAGAATATAGATCTAAAAAAAATATATAAAAATTTATTAAATATTTAAATTATCCTAAAAAGATTCAGGAATAAAAATAGAAATATAATTAAGAAAGATAAAAAAATTAAAGTTAGTACTAAGAATAAGATTATTATTATATAAAATAAAAATAATAGTTAAAAACTCTTCAATCTTTTATTATTTTTTTACTTATTTTACTTTTATCTCTTCTTTTATTTTTTCTAATTTTTCTAACTTTTTAACATTCTTTATATCTAACTGAATAAATTAACTAGTATATTTTCATAATAATTTTTACTATTTATTAAGATAAATATATTTTACTAAGAGAGTTTTAATTTTAATATTTATTTTATTTTTATTCTTTTCTAAATATTCTTAAATATAAAGAAATTTTTTTTATATAAGATTAAATAAAGTTATTAAAATATATTTATAATAATCATTTTATATATACTTACTACAGCATAATAATATTTCTAATTTTATATAAATCTTATTTAGTGAAGAGTAATAAAAATAAGATAAAGATAATTCTATATTAAATTACTTAATATATAGTATAAGATTATTCTTATTAATATTTTATTTTAAAGATATAATTAGTGCAAAATTATAAAATTGTATATTTAGAATATTTAAAAAATTAGGATTAATTATCTATACTTTAAAGAATATAAGTTATTTATTAAATTATTAAGATACTAGTTTTTAAAAAAAGAGATTATTAAAGAATTAGAATATTATAGCTAATAGATTAGATTAATTATTATAGGACTAATATATATTAGAATAAAGAATTACCTATAAAGCCTTAAAATTAAGATAATAGAACTAGTAGAGCTATTATTATATTAATTATATTAGTTAAGATAGAGCAAATAGAGCTATTATTATATTAGTTATAATAGAGAAAAGCTATATAAAGATGCTTATTTATTATATATTTAATTTTCTTCTATTATTTTAAATTAACTATAATAATTTAAGTATATAATCTTTTATTAATCAGGATATTTATAGCCTTATTTTTATTTTTTTTGTCTACTGAGATCTTTCAACCTTAGAAGCCTATTAACTTCGCCCATTAATAGCTATCCTAGCTATACTCGACGGTAATCAAACCGAAGTTTCCGACACTAATTAACTAGATTTCAAAGAAATAGAGAACCATTACTACATCTACTACTAAAATTAAGCTTCTTATCTTATCTAATATAGAAAAATAGCTCCTTTAATAAGAATAATTTTTTAAAATTATTAAATTTAATACTAAATAGGATCCTTTTACTATTAAATATAATAATTATTAAATAATATATTTAATAATTAAAAATAAAGCAATTTAAATGCATCTTTATTATATTAATATTCATAACTACTAGCTACATAAAAAGGTATAAGATTAATAGATTAATATATACTAGATTAATACTAATAATATAATTATTAATAACCTTATTAAATCTTTCTTAATTAAAAAACATAAAGCCTTTATCAAATACTTAGAATTAATTAATATAAATTATTATATTAAACTCTAGCTTAATTAAAAACCTTATTAGTACTAATAAAATATTTAATATAAAAAATCTCTACTAGGTCTAGAAAAATAGTCTATTTAATAAAATAATTAACCAGCATAACTTCCTATACCTTTTCTTCTCTTTTTATTAGTTCTTAGTTTAATTCTTAAACCTATTACTTTTTTTATTACTTCTTAACACTATATTTCTATATAGATTATTAAATATTACTTTTTTTCTTTACTTTATTCTTTCCTATTTCAGATTATACGCTGGAGAGGTGTAATAGCAGATTATAACCACTATTCCAAATACAGCATATAATCCACAACCAACACCATATTTCACAGAGGTGCACCTAATTGGCCAGAATAGGCATCGGATACGTGTCTTAGTTGACCCCTATTCTGATCATAAATATGGCCTCAAGTAACCCCTGAATATTCTCTTTAGTTAGATATGCAGATTATATAGTATTCTCAATACTAGCTAATACAGCGTTCCGAATCCGTTGTTACCTCTCGATTGCTCCGCGAAGTGATATCCTTACTCCTGCAATATACCTCGAAGAAGCTGAATTGGACCATTGCCGCCGTAAGTTGCTTTTCGTCCTTCGATATTATTTTCTTCTGGTCACCGTCATTGAGCTATGACCTATACTTTCCTGATATGAACAGCCTTGTTCTTTTTTTTCCCAATGTTGGAAAATACCGTGTTCTAACTCTGCGTCAAAGGTCGGCATTCTCATTTCAATCCTCCCTGCTGTCAATATCATCCTCTTCGCACTTATCCTTCCAAATCTCAGTCGTTTGCTGGCTTCACGCTTGGAAATAAGTGTTCCGCAAGCTGATCTACTTGTCGCTAAAGGAAGTAGTATTTTACTGATCGCCGGACTTATGTTCATTGGACTGGGTCAATCATTAAACTGGATTGTTATTGGTAAATACGCCACACTAGCACTTTTCATTTTGAGAAACTCACGCTCACCATTTTTATACGCCAGGTCTCGTAGTCTATACACTAGGCTGGGGGTTTGACCAGTGCGTACAGCTATGGCTGACCTCTCGTGTCGAAATTGCGCAGATTGCTGTTTTGTATAGTACCATATCTCTGGTGGGCTCTGTGGGCGGATTGACCGAGGCGCCTCTGCTTGCATTCACTTTCTCTGCTGGACTAAACTTGGTAGGGGCTGGAGCTGGACTAGCGTTTCTTGTCGCTGCAGGGATTTTCGCGGTGTCGAGCATAGGAATTTGGTTCGCAACAGGGTAGTTTTAAATTAAACTTAATATTCTATATAGAAGGGAAGCTAGGATGTTTCAACCGTAAGTCCTGCATATGGTCCTGATCCTAACCTAATCTACTCTCTAGAAATGTTAGAATTATATCCGTAAAAAAGTGTCACAATTACAACTCTGGTTACAAAACCCGTATTCAAGTAAAAATTTCAAATCTCACAATCAGAACACTTAGGACTCGGATCAAGCGATATTCGTGTTGTTGTTTGCTGCATGGTGCTCAACCATGTAATCCCAAATCATGGCCCAATCTTTGCACTGACGATGTGGAATGCCCCAGCCATCGACCTGTCGTCTACTTCCATCACTTTCCTCGATCGCCCATTCTAAAGTCATATCGCCGGAGCACATGATGGATTGCCGGAGATAGTCATAACAGTGATTAACATGGCTCATCTCATGATGAACGTATGTTGAATTCGGCGGGGCTTCCAGTCCGGAATCCGTTTGGCATTGTTGAGGCTTACTGGATAGCAATTCAAAGAAAGTTTTCCGTATCATTCCCTATGAATTGATCAGATATTCGACACACAAAGATATAGTGCACTGTAATATATTGGCATACCAAGCAATGTAGTTGGTGGAACAAGCTCACTGAGTAGCGATCTACTCCAGAGTCCGTTTCGATCCCCGGGCGGAGGCCGTACGGTTCCGGGTTTTCCACTGAGATAAATCCGCGGCCAGCTTTATTGCCAGTCAGATACATGTCACTCTCATATTCTGAATGTGAATGGATTATATGAGGTAATAACGAGTCGCAAGCGAGGTCAGATTGGGCGGAAGGGGGCTCGCTGAATATTGACGTCTCTTCGAACCCCACAGTTTTCCTTCCCACTACGGATTATGGTATCAGATGACGCTTGTATCAGTATAATGAAGAATCTCTTGCTCTGTGGCACGAAGTCATCACTCGCCGGTTCATAGACTGTTCCCAGGTAGAATGATAATACGATGATAACGACCGTAAACGAGAGAAGCACTATGGCCCACATAGCTTTCCGGTACCAACGTGGTCCACGACAGATCCTATGCGTATTATGGGTCGAATGCGCACTCTTCCTTGGTGAAAGTTTCTGGTAAAGAAGTAGAATCTTCATCTTAGGTTAGTTGAGAGTATTTTCCGTCGGACGACGTATACTCCGAGAGAAAGTTGACCATATTGTTGACAGAGAAAATGAATCTTATGACTGATTAGCCAAGACTCCAAGTTTCATATTTGTAAAACTATAAACGAATTTATCACCCCCAACAAGTAGTAATGAATACCCAGGTGGAAGTAGGGCTTTCACATGTTATGGTGCAAGTCCTTGGAATACTTCAAATGAGTCATGGAGTATTGCGTATGCCTGGAATTGTGGGTTGGCATGACAGTCAAACATCCTTCTCCTAGAATAGAACAGTTCCCTGGTTTATGTCAAAGCAAAATGCAACGTGAGCACACCAAGCATTCATGGCCGTACATTTTCTACTACAACTAGCAGCTTCATGAATGGTGCACCCACACCAATCTTAAGCACAAGACTCCATCACATCATCCGAGATATTCGCCA
The DNA here is from genome assembly GCF_001907595.1 of Talaromyces atroroseus. Classification (NCBI taxonomy): domain Eukaryota; kingdom Fungi; phylum Ascomycota; class Eurotiomycetes; order Eurotiales; family Trichocomaceae; genus Talaromyces; species Talaromyces atroroseus. The sequence goes on from NW_017971444.1 coordinate 21,513, forward strand.
TTCGCTCTCTGTGCACATATTATTGGCGAAGATTGCTTATTTTAAATCCATTTCATTTCGGCCGAGCTCAGAAAGATAGCACAGAGACACCCAAGGATCGTAAGAAAGACCCCTACAAGGGGCCTTGCAGGATCTAACAAAACCCCGCTCTTAGTAACAGACCTTACAAATTACGAGATTTTACCCCTGGAATTGCAGTACGAAAAAATAGACTAATAACTTAGCGACATGTAACAAGAATCAAGGTATACATACACAGAAATAAAGACATGCATCCGGTAATTTCTAGCTAATACAATGTTAGGGAAGTTGCTGCAACATCTTAATCAAAAATCAAACATATAGTCCCCGAAGCCTGTTCTAGCCTTAATTGTGTTTGCAATGAAATTGAATATCCAATTTATGTACAGTCTGGATATGAAACAAAGATACAATGTATAGTGAACAAGTCTAAATGATAAGAACTTCCCAACCCACCTATATGAAGTTGTTGGTTTCGGGGTGGATCTGGATCCGAATAACGGTCGCCATATATATGTTTTCGGAGACGGTTCTGAAAAACTTTCAGCATGTATCATTCTATAATCATATTTAGCAGATAATATAGCCGACAAGACAGTGAATCTGGTGGAACACATCCAATCCCGAGACCCAGTATCCGTCCTTGAAACGGGTACTGTTTCTCACCGTGTCGGCTGCTTCACCCTCCAGGAAGACGCCAGTTGCTGCCATTATTGTCATTCTTCATACTCCAAAGTCAGGACCCATTAGTGTAAATACCGTCTTCGATGCTTTGCCAGGCCGCATCTATCTCATACGTCGGCGTACCCGCCCAGTCCAACTGACCCTCTTGGACTTCTCTGATTAAGTCTCCGCTGGCGTTGAACTTCAATCCACCTGTAAATTGAATAGGAACTATTTCAATTTCTTCTCTTGCTGGTCCTGCAAGTGGTCAGTTTCAAGGCTTTAGGTCAATCGAAGTTGACATACTCAAATCAGTTGCGAAGCCCGTCTCATAGGACCAGCCTTGTGCTCTCTTGCTGGACTGTGTCTCGAACAACAAAAGGATGATTACCACTGCAAAGAAGGCGGTTGATAGTTTCCATGGCGAAACGAGAATGTGCTTAGATTAAGAGAGATCGTCATTTCCATGCGATATTCTCAATTCCTCGGATGATAACATTAGGCTCAGTTCCTCCTCATTAGACTTCTGCTGCTTTTTGAAGATATCTGGAGACATTTCAGACATAATTGAGTAATTCTGTTAATGAAGAATCAAGCCTTGGTGAGAAAAGTCTAAGACCCAGGAATTTTTGAAAAATACAAAGACCGACAAGTAAACTCACTACCCAGTCAGTGGCTACACTCGTATTTACGGCGGACTAAATTAACATGCCCGCCAAAACCAGTTTTCAAGTTTCCTTTTCCCTTTTTTCTTTTTTTTCCCTACACATATTGATTTTATTAGTATATAGATTACATAATCTAGGGCACAACGATTCCAGTATAAATTTTGCTAGGAATATTATCTCACGCCTTACTTCAGCGTGTGTCTAAGGCCTAGATTCCTAGCATGTCGCTGTATGACCCTATGGACATAGTTCTATCTCTTGGCATCCCCGCGAACCCTTTCATGCCCACAGCATTAATTCCTAGCACAATTCCTAGCACAATTCCCAGCATAATTCCTAGCACAATTTTTACTAAGAATTGATTTCTAGTCCACAGGCCTTGCCGAAATCACCGGGGTCAACCGTAGTACAGACCATGTTGGGCCGTGAAATACAATCATAGTGATCTAGGGTCAAAGTGACTCAAACTAATGACCAATTAGGTTAGACTGCCGCTCATGTTGGTTCGAATAATGGTTTTTGCCGCTGTCCCTAAATTATTATACTGAGCGAATCAATAATACGTGTATAGACTTGTAGTTCAATATGCACCTAGCCTACTAGCTAAGATACATGCTGCAATATGCTTTCACATACTGTAGAGGCATGAATGGCCCCGGAATTAAGACCCCTGTTTATTCCCGGGCAGTGACCAATTGCGGTATTGCTATAGGCGCCTTGTAATCGCTTCAGTCTTATTCAACATCTCGTTTTCTTCTTCCCACGATCACCGATTACTGACTGGAACCTAAGTACAGTGTGAGGTTCAAAACTTGAACCACTCTGTCGTAATCAAGCTGTGCACGCTTGTTTTCCCCCTTCCCCGCGAAGGTTGAAAAGTCTTTCGACGGTACACGCTTTCAGAGGTTTTCGCCAATTCAACATGAAAATACCCGAGGACTTCTGCCATGATGACTCCTTCGGACCTCAAGTCTGGTCTCCAAAATGTCGCGGCGGATTTGACTTTACAGGCAAGCAAACCTCCTGGCATTCTTGATGTCGATCATACTTGGGCTAGCTAATGGGAGTCGATGCGATGCAGTCCTATTCGAGGAGAGCATGATGTCGATTGCTCCAGCAGCCCTAATACTGATAATTGCACCGATCAGGTTGGTGCAATTGTACAGCCAGAACGTAAAGCTTCGACCTGCTGCTATACTCCATACCCTCAAGCTGGTAAAGTGCATCTCTACTGCATCTTTGGCATCTACATGTGCTAAACCCAGGCACGTTCCTATTGCTGCATACGCAGGCCTACAACTAGCACTTCTCTGTCTGTGGTGCCTTTCTAAGAGTACCATCGCCCCTTCGATTTCCATCGCCTCTGCAGCCTTGGGTTTGGCTTCCGCTTTGGCGATTGCCTTGCTTTCTCACTTCGAGCACAAAAGATCAGTTAGGCCTTCTTTCCTGGTCTCCTTATACTTACTGATCACGTTGATATTCGACATCGTACGCACAAGAACTCATTGGCTGATGCGGCAACAGGACTCTACAGCGGCTATTCTCACTGCAATTGTAGGTCTGAAGCTTGCTATACTGGTCATTGAATCCATCGAAAAGAGACACATTCTTTTATCAGCGTATAAAGATATCTAAACAGAGTCTACGAGCGGACTATTCAATCGCGCCTTATTCTGCTGGCTGAATCCACTGCTGCTCAAAGGATATGTCAGCGTCCTCTCTGCTGAGAATCTCTTCCCAATCACTGAAAACCTATCCTCCATAGAAGTGACCGAAAACCTCCAGCTAGGATGGCAAGCAAGTACGGCTCTCTACGCTACTCACTTTAAGCTTGAAATCACCGATGCTAATGAAAGCTGCGACAGGTAATCAGCGAGGCAAGAATGCCTTTGCAACGGCCGTGGTCCTAAGTTTCAAGTGGCCCTTTCTCGGTACAGTAATACCACGAATCTGTGTAGTTGCTTTGAAGCTGTCACAGCCTTATTTGATCCAAGACGCTCTTAATTTCATCAACAGTACTGCAGTGGCATCGTCAAACGATACTGGATACGGCCTCATAGCTGCGTACGGCTTGGTGTATCTCGGCATCGCGGTATGGAAACCCTGGTAGGTTTATCACGAACTTCAAAGCTGATCCTCAATTTAGATATTTACTGGCTGGTATCAGCATTTGACATTCCGACTGGTGGCAAAGATGCGTGGCGGATTCGTTGGTATCATCTTCAGGACAATGTTGGAGTCAACAACTGGCAACACCCCAGAATCTGCAGCCTTGACGCTGATGAGCACGGACGTGGAACGAATTGCTGAAATATGGAGCTTTGTGAATGAGTTATGGGCAAGTCTGATACAAGCTTTAATAGCCGTATGGTTGCTGGAGAAGCAACTCGGTATAGTCTGTGTCTACCCAGTGCTTATCTCCGTCGGTGAGTAGTCTCGAATTCATAAATAAGGGTTGCAAGCGATCTAACGTCGAAACCTTTCACAGTGGCAAGCATATCGTCCTTTTGTGTCGGACGATACGTCGCGAGACGCCAAAAATTATGGATGGAAGCCACTCAAAAACGAGTCAATTTGACCACAGAGCTTTTCGGTTCGATCAAAGCTGTCAAAATGCTAGGGTTCTCAAAGATGCTCTCTCGTGCTGTCCAAGCAATGCGGATAGCCGAACTAGATCTTTCAAAGAGCTACAGAAAACTCTCTGTAACGAACACTTGCTTGAGTAAGTAATCCATCAAACCACCGAGTCACCAAGAAGTGTCAGTGATACTATACTGATTGCCATAGCGAATCTCCCGAATATCATCATTCCGGTCATCACGTTTGCTGCCTTTGCGCTTTCCGGACAAAGCAGCCTCAACGTGACCAAGGCGTTTTTATCACTGTCGATTTTCAGCTTGATCACGTCCCCTATCGCCAATATGATATATGCTATTCCACAATTGTATTCGTCGCTAGGTTGTTTCCAGCGAATCCAGGAATACTTGCAAAAGGAACCCCGACACGATTTACGACAAGTGATTACCCCGTCTGACCGCATCCAAGGTGATAAGCATCTTGAGAGTTCCTATGTTGACGTTGATTTGCTGGAACTACAGCCACTTCCAGGACCAGCGCGTGAATCAGACGTAGGGGTTTGTGTTGACAAACATATCTTAAGCATTCGAGACGGCTCTTTCGGCTGGCATGAAGATCGCCAGACCGCCATTCAAGGAGTCAATCTGCGCCTTCCTGAGCCGTCGTTGACTATGGTGGTCGGTCCTGTGGGCTGTGGCAAGTCCACATTTCTCAAAGGGCTTCTTGGTGAAACCACCAGCTTCAAGGGATCTGTGCAACTGTCGACTCGCGAATTCGCCTTCTGTGACCAAATTCCCTGGATCAGGAACGGGACCATTCGAGAGAATATAATCGGTCATCTGGAGTTTGACGAAGTTTGGTACAACTCAGTTATCTATGCATGTGCATTGGATACAGACTTCAGCAACTGCCTGATGGTGATAGGACTACCGTCGGAAGCAAGGGTATGAAGCTCAGCGGAGGACAGAGACAGCGAGTGGTAGTTTACCCATGACCTGTGTCAGAGAGAATATCTGCTAACGCGCGTGCAGTCAATGGCCCGGGCCAGCTATGCCAGAAAACAACTCGCGATCTTCGACGATGTTCTAAGTGGACTTGACGCGTTGACGGAGGAAAAGGTCTGCGCGCGTTTACTCAGTCGGGACGGCCTGTTGCGCACATTAGGAACTTCTATTATTTTGGCAACGCACTCGGGTCAGTACATCGTGGCTCGTGCTCTATAACTGGCTAATGGGAGTAGTCAACCGCCTATCACTCGCAGATCACATCATAGTTTTTGTTTCAAGTGGTTGCATCTGTGAGCAAGGAACGTTTGAGCAACTGCGTTCAAGTGGGAGATACCTGCATGCCAGGTTAAGCAACACAAACGATGAGAGTCCACCGCCAGCACCAGCAAGCGTAATGCCGCAGACAGCTTTGGAAATCACACCCGTCAATAGAGACACTCGACGCCAGGAAGGTGATTGGAGCGTCTATCGGTTTTATGGCGCATCTATGGGCTATTTGAGACTGGCATTTTATGGGGCTTATGTCCTCTGCTGTGGCACATTTGCCGGCCTACAAAGTAAGACTGCTTCTCGCGTTTTGTGAACTCCAGCTGACCAAGAACAACAGCCATATGGCTTAGTAAGTGGTCTCAATCAGAAGATGCAACTTCGCGGTTGGACTACTGGTTATCAATATATGGACTTCTGGCGCTGTGCAATGCTCTAGCGCTTATCACCGCCTGCTTGTGAGTAGTCGATCAAATTCTAGCTTCATACTCTAGCTGACAGGTTTAGTCACTTTATGATTTCTATTGTCCCGCGATCTTCACTACGTCTTCATGGGTTAGTCCTGCAAGCGTCAATGAGGTAAGGAAACAGTGATGCCCATCACGGTGTGGACTTGCTGATGAAAATGATAGTGCTCCGATCTCGTATTTGACACAAACCGACATCGGAATAATCATTAACCAGTTCGTGACTATTCCTCCTATCATTCAAAATGACGAGCTCTAATGGAGCTAATGTCTGCGAACAGCTTCAGTCAAGACATGCGGCTTCTTGACATGACATTGCCGAACGCACTGATATCTGTTTCCTTTCGTATGGCTCCCGATGTCAATGACTGTGGGAAAGGGCTAACTGTCGTCACAGAGCTTATCAACACTCTTTGGGGTGTCATCCTCACTTCGGTTGCAGTCTGGTACATGATAATACCTCTGTCGTTTCTCGTTGGCGTCGTGTATGGAGTCCAAAAATTTTACTTGAGGACCTCGCGACAACTGAGATTACTAGAGTAGGTGATGTCTTGTGGGATAATTTTCAGAATACGACTGATAAAGCCCGCCAGTATTGAAACAAAGTCCCCGCTGTATTCTCACTTTATCGAGTCCCTGTCTGGATTGGCGAGCCTACGAGCCCCTTCTAGTTCTGCGATACAAGGAATAATATGTCCTAGACGAAGTCGAGTTAACCAACCCTAGCCATAACCAGACTTGCCCTTTACCCTGCTCAGCAACAGTCACTCACCTCACACATCATGCCCCTCCCAGAATGCCCCCGCGCGTTCGACTCCACGTACTCCCCAATACGTCCTAAGAAGAACATGAGTAGCTTCAGCAACGCAGAAAGGTACAGCCAATAGATCAAATACTCAAACTCATACCAATTATTCCCCCATAGCTGCGACAGTAAGTCCTTGAAATACTGCACCATCAGGTATTTTCTCTCGCGGCAATTCATATTAAGAGGCACCTTCTCGGCCAGGACTCCCCAAATATACTAGAGGCACCCATCTATCAGCACCACGCAAGAGTGACGATATTCTCCAGTTCTCCTACATGTTTGATCAATTTAATCATCCCAGGCCGCAGCTTCCTATTCCGCTCGCGGACGTACTGAGCCGACGTACACTTCCACGCCAGCTCCACAGAACTAGCGACCACGTACTCCTCCGTCAGGGACGCCAGTCGCATTGCTCGCGCGACCCATTCAATATAATGCTTCGCCATCTGGTGGTCGTTGAGATCATCCACCTCAGTCCCGGGATGGGTTTAACAGTATCTAGTGCTACGATGTGAGCAGTCACTTGAGAGAATAGCAGCCAAGTTACTAAGCCATACCTCAGCCATTCCTCCCACATATCGTGGTATCGCTTGGTTGTTGCATCCACCAGCTTTCGATAGGCTGGTGCACAGCTCAGCAGCCTCTTGTCGTCGTTAAGGCCCTTCACCTCTCAACACTTCTACTTCTCTTCTTCAGTCAATTTTCATGCCATCACAACACAGTTCTGCAGCCGTCTTAACAAACAGGGCTCTCAGCAGCTTCGCAGATAGGTGTTTCTTATAGAATAAGTTCAATTCTAGACCACGCACTCAAGGACTCGCGTGAGAAGGCAAGCAGAAATACCTAGAGTTGGAAACCATAGGAACCCACCAGAAAGGGGACATGGGCCTCGCTTTATAGGATGAAACGGCCAGCTCGCCCATCCCGTACCCTCCATCGCGTAAAGTTGACTATTTCTGCGTTTTCGACAACACGGCAGCGAGTGAGGCCGACGTGGAGAGAGGCACAGGTGAGGAGCGGAAGCGGCGGTGGTAAGGCATAAAGCGGCGGGCCGCACGTGCTAATCCGGAAACCGACCACCCACGATTCATCCATACCTACCTAAGTATATTTCTAACTCTGTTTCAATGAAATCAACCAGTCATCGGGCATACAGCCTCAGCGTCTCCTTGTGAGACATTAAACAACAAAAAATGAAATGTAATCTACGATTACTACAATCGCTACTTAATTTTAGAATCTGAGGCATATCAAGTTTCTAAAAAGAGCTTTATATAAGCGACTAGAAAGATGGAGGCAGCACATAGCGTACGAGTTTTGGTTGCAAAAAGTTCCTGATTCTGAAGTCAAACAATGTTGACAGCCCTGAAATAATAGGTAGTTGACCCTGGCAGTGATTTATTCCTAGAGTTCTTGGATTGCAGCCGGACTGTCGACGTGTAGGTAATTAGATAATCTGGGAGCAATACAATAAGTTACGCGGTTAACTTCGTTAACACTTCAAGAATTTCAGAAACACCAGGCTGCTGTATGGCTGTATCCTGCACTTGTATACTTAAATGAATAAAACCCATTTGATAAACTAGCTAAGTAACCACGCACTATTTTGGAAGTTACTGTGACTAGAACGTCGTAGTCCCGATTCAGGCTACTAAAATGCAATCTACAACAGTTAATGGCTATTAGTAATTTATGCAAGTAATTGGTTTTGGCTCACAGGCTGATATAATGAATACGAGCACAGAGTATAAAAGTAGGGAAGGCTGCCACAAGACGGCCTGTCGATATATCAGAGCCTTATGCGCTAGCAAAAAATAGGTCATCACACATGGTCTAGAGTGCCTAAGTATATTATGGGATTAGTGATTATGGGATTAGTGATGGAAAGCCAGCTTTTAGCCCTATGTTGTCCTCGCACAATGATCTTCATTCTGCCCTTCGGACCTCTTTCTGACCCCATTGCCCTCTTACCTACTCACAGACCCATTATTTCGATACACGTCTCACTCAAGAAATTATGCGTGGCCCATGTTTTCGATTCCATCATGCATTGTCGATGTAACATTATAAGAAGATTAACTTATTGTCACCATGTCAATATTCAGGCCAATTTCCATTGAAATATCCGAAATAGAATGATGGTTGATTGCAGCTATCGACCATCTAAAGCGCACATCAAATGACTAACTAGTTACCTCATACCTAAGAAGAGTACATAATCGAGCCAATGACCAAGAACGACTTCAAAATAACAGGAATGACAGAGAACTCATTCATTAACCACCGTGACTCAACGCCGGAAGCCCACTATGATGTACTCCCCTCAGATGAAGACTGGTCACAAATAGAAGACAAGGCTAAGCGGAGGCGGGTGCAGAATATGGCGGCTCAACGAAGATATCGTAAGTGCCAAAACTGGGCATTCCAAAGTGTCGCCATTGCCTCAGCTCCCAGATTTTCATAACTGATTCATAAAATGCCAGATAGGCCGCAAGATAAGAACCTATTCATCAGCGTCTGATCGACAACTTGAAATTATGAGCATTTCGTCAAGGGCCAGAGCGTCCACCAACGCTGAAAGCATGCTTTCAAAACTCGATTTATCGCAGCTGCCAAGTCAGCAGCACCAGTTAGGTGTAGCAGGTCGAGACCGGACGCCATCATTGATGTGGAACTCTACGAGTTCCAGTTCTTCGCACCATACATCGAACAGTTCTTTCCTAAAATATGGGCATCAAAATCGGGAGAACACAATGATCTCTTCTCCTAGCAATTATATATCAGGTGAGGGGCCTTCGCCTCTTGATATGCCCGATAAGAATTTACTTCTTATGGAAGACTCTGGACAACTTCATGGCCTAGCCAAACTAAACGATACGCATCCAACACCGCGAAAAGTCTTGTCTAGTGCGACAAACTCCACTCCTCTGTTATCAAACGGTCATAAAAACAGGCATGCAGCGCGGTTAGTGAATCGCATTCACAATACCTTAGACGAGTTAAGCATGCTTTACAATATCGGGATCGAATTGGAGTTGATGCAAAAGGATGATCACATGTCTGCCCGTCTCGAAGCCCTTAAGAGAGGTTTTTACAATCTGGCAAGACCGTCAACGTGAAAATCTGAAGCTCACTTCTGCAGCTACAACTCCACAATGAGAAGCCGAGTGCTCTTTTAAATAGGGGTTAAAAACTTCTCGTCAACACCACTATGAATAGACGGATTTAGATTTCAGTCAATCGATCGAACTACCCTAGTTCACCAGTTCAAACGGGAAATACTTTGTTCTTTGTATATTTCCCAAAGTTACAGGATTGTCGCTCAATTTGCTTTCTAGCTTAGTGATTATTTACCACTCTCCAATTTATAACAATCCTTTGTCATGAGTTTTGTTAGGTCTATAGTTTCTATTAAAAGAGTTTTATATCTAGGATCCACATCCTTCTTCACGTAATATGCACTACTTCACCCATCTAGGCCTCTGTGCACAAAATCTGAAGGGTAAAGCATCCAATGCTTTCGCACGTGTGCTCAAGCTCGGTTTGAAGTGCTTCGTACACTCCACTTCCCACTTACGTGCAGTGCACGGATGCAAGAAAATCTCCGTAAAGTTGGCCCCCAACGCCCATCCTTGTTCAAGAGTGGAGTCCCCCCGATGACCAATCTTGCAGAATATCCAATCAGGGGGGCACTGCGGGCGGGATTGTTGAAAGCATGGGTATTAATTTGGCGACCATAAATAGTATTTCCGGTTTTTGTATAGCTGATATTCAAGGCCTTGTACTACTATTACTGTAGATAGAATTGGACTGCAATGTACGGAGTAATGCGCCGTCAACGTAAGCATAAAGTAAAAATAAGTATTCCGGCTCGGCCCGTCGCTTTGTTATTTTCTTTAGACTTCGTCTTATTACGTCACTGTGTAAAGCGGAGGACCGGTAGGAAAGATTGCAGGAATTTGAGTATATTAGTATTCGTAAATATGAAACTGCGAGATATATCCCAAGAAAATAGATAGCTTGAAGCAGTCCTTTAAGCCTTGCAAACACGTGTCGAGAGTGAGGAGCTAGGACTCGCCAAACAGACTGGGGCAAATTAGCTGGCTCTGTTGGGCTGTTGTTTAGCTCATATTCCAATTTGGGCCAAGCCTTTCGCATCTAAAGGTTCTTCTAACTACCTGGTTAGCTGTATAGGCGCTGACCTTGTTTGCATTTGCTACTTCTCTCTCTCGCGTGGGAGTGTTCCGGTACTATTTTGTGAGACCGAATGTGCTGGGAACCCAGCTAGAATTGAACTTATCGGCATCACTTCAAGGCGAGTCCTTCATTTTTACTTTCTGTTTTCGTAAAAATAAGAAAGTTTGATTTCTTATGGAGTACTCGTACAAGCTGTCTCCGACATTCTTCATTCTTACACATTATCCATCCATGTCTTCAGAAGTACTGCGACTGGGCGAGTATTTTCTCGCTTGGTATTACTCCACGTTTTCTGAATGTTTTTCTACTCACGCTTACAACGTTTTATTTTGGCGGACCTTTTATTCATGACAGACAAAGAACGGAAATTCAGCACTATGTGGACAGGGAAGGCCACCACAGGTGTCCTCCGATTATTCATTGCTTAGACGAGCTAACATCAAGACACCAACAACGGAGAGTGCACGGAGAAATGCTGGTCAACTAATTTCCGAGACAGTATTATCATCCACATCATTGTCGATTGCAACACAGGCATTAGACTCTGCCAGGTTATGAATATGGCGCCGCATGTACACAATGTTCCCACATCTTTCGGTTGATTCCCCAGAGGGGGTCTTCGCGGTGACGGCCTATGTCAAGTGAAACAGCGTGATTGCATAGAAGTTGACTTATCCCGAGGGGAGAATGATTCAAGGTATTTGGAATGCTAATCCTGTGCCGGATACCTCATTCCAAGTATTCTACACAACGATTTGCGGCTCATGAACCCATACTTACTCATCCGCTAAAAGAGGCAATCAGAGACTCTTGCATCTCAGTAATCGTGGCCAAATTCAAACTTCGTCCAGAAAATCATGTGAAACAATGGCAGATAGCTTGCTAGAATGACATCCTCGCATAATCACCACTTCAGATTGGGCTATTGTTTAGGATATTGACCTCTTGCGTCCTTCTGATGTGGAGATGAGCCGGCCGCTGCTGCTAGCGCAGATGAGTTGCTAGCGGCTATACTTGCTACGTTGCTGGCGTGGGCTAAAAGGAACTTGCAGCACGTAAGTGTGTACTTACAAGCACGTGTCCAAGTTTCGTCGTTTTGGTTGAAACCCAGTTTGATACTAGCGTCGCCTATTTTGTCTCGTCTGATTTCGTAAGGTAGCTTCAGTCCGGTTGTGTTGATACCCGGTTGCCCTCGCCGAGTAGACATCGGCACAGGAGTATTTTCGACATACTCGCCAAGCTGGCGGAGGCACTCGAGGAATGCTACCATTCCGGCATCGAAACGTCGATGAACCCATGGCAAGTTCAGAGGCATGTCTCCAGACGAAAAAAGGTCCAAAACGGTCGACTTAGGTAAAGCGGACGTGGTATCGGCACTTGCAGTTGATTGACTAGACGGCTGAGCTGAACTTTGTGCCGAAATTTCAAACTTCTCAATCTTGGAACTGGAGCCCATAGGTTTCAGGCGGTAACCGCGAAAACTAAAACCTAGCTTTTCAGATATTGTGGCCAACAGCAGACACGTTTGGCCCCAGGCTGCATTTATTTCCGCCCAATCGACGGATGGGTTTGCTAGACGCCCTAGGCGTAGACCATTAATAGTTCCAAAAAAGCCGTCATGGCCAATGCAAAATGCGTCATTGTAGACATTTGTTCTTTGAAGCCTCTCGAGTTGCCTTGAGTCGTGATCGTAGCGCATGTTCAAAGCGTCGCGCTCATCTTGGAATTCAGCTAGAGATAGCGCAAATGTGTTTCGCTCTCTCCAAAATTTATCTTCTTCTAAATCTAATTGTCGTGATTCTTCTTCCAGATCAGCAATTTCCCGGTCAAGATCGGCCTTTTCCCTTTCCAAAGCCAGCAGCTCCTGGTAGGAAACTTCTTCATCCTCCAAGGTAGATTTTAGGGCACTTTCAGCTGCTTCAACTTCAGCTTCGGTGGGTATTGATGCATTGATTGTTTTAAGGAAAGAGATATAAGCATCTCTCTCTTTTGTAGTACTTGCTAACCGTTTCTGTAGTCCTTCTATGAGCAAATCCGTGCACTCGGTACAAACAGGATGGTCAATATCGGAGCGCGCAGAGAGTATGTCAAATAATCGAGCAGCTTTCTCAGCTTCGTCTGATAATGATTGGTTCTTTGGCTCTTGCCCGGCCGTCTTTGATGCCGGACTTCCATTCGAGGAAGATGTAAAAAGGTCACCACCCACTCCAGTGGACAATTGAGGCGGGACAAGTTGAGACTCGGTAAGCATCACAAACGACATTCCACCACTACTTTCAGCATGGACCAACTTGGGAGGTGTTGAATGCGCGCCTCCATCGCGCGGCGGGGGGATTGATCGCCGGTATATGGGAGCATTAGAATGTCTGGAAGCACGCTCATACAGTTCGCGGTGTTCGGCAGGATAGGGTTGTCGATGCGATGGAGTATGGCCCGGGTGCTCGGGGAGGGATTTTCCGGTAGAGCCTAGGTAGACATAAAATTAGAGCTTTGAAAGTCGAAGCGTTTTCGTTCGGAACAGCATACCAACAAGCAAATCGAAGGCGGCAGGATTGAGAGCTTCGAGAGAGCCGTCAAGCTTGAGAGGCGTGCGACACTTCTGGCAATACATAATGGGAAGCTTTCTAGATTCATGTATTAACTAATAGGTGTATTGGTCATCGTGATAGCTGAAACTTTGTGAAGTGGTGGTGGTGATTTTCAAATTCCAGAGTCCAAAGTCCAAACCCACGTCATCTCCGTTATCCCCTGTGGGTCCGCGCTAAGCGCTTAGATCAGGACTGTTCTGGACTAGCGCTGTTAACTGCGCGTGCCGCGTGCGCCGTGCGCCAACCACGCGCCTCGTGTCTTGAGCTTTCCATCGCTGTAAGGCATCAATCGGATTAATCTGGCTAATGCAGGCATGCTTTTTTCTTTGGCACTGCTCCAATTCAGCTTATCGCATAGTGTCCGGATATGGAGCGTCCTAGTAAGCGACAGCGTCTTTCTCTAGGAGAATCGGCGGACCGAACAGGCGATTTCGACCTTGAGACCGCTCGAGCACGAAATGACCAAAGACTCAAATCGCTTTTCGAGGGCATCTTTGAAAAATATGGCAGAGACTTCAGCGATATAGGCGATGAGATCGACCTACGGACAGGCGAGATTGTCGTGAACAAGGGACATGTGTTGCACATGGAGCATGAGGATGACACGGGAGACTTGCCGGGGCTCAGAATGCCAAAGAGGGCAGTATCGCAGTTCTTAGGCGACGAACGGCAAAATCTCGACACGCCTGACGACAAAGAATTAGATTCTTTGCCCCGTAACAATTTGCCTTCTTCGATCCCCGCCAATAAAAAGTCTCCCAAGCCAAGCCGAGCGATTGACCCTCGATGGCAGCCTCCTGAGATAGATGCGGAATTTTGGACGCCTCCGAAAAAGGAGTCCCCCAAGGAAACAAGTGCGAGTCCCCGTAAAGAGCAAGTCAGCTCTCCTCCGACGGCAGCATCTGTCTGGGCTATTCGCACTCCCGGACGGCCTCGAGGATCTACCTCAAAAAGACAGACACCTTTGAATAATAGCAAACCCCTAGCCAGCCAGTCGAAACGAAAACGCAGATCTCGGATCAAGCTTGACTGGAGTTTTGCCCAACGAAAGAGTGATGACAGTGACTCAGATGATCCTCTTCAGGAAGAGGCACCACCTTCAAGCAATCGCTCCGTCAAAATTCGTGCTCGTAGCAGTGTTCCCCTGACGCCCCGAGCAGTAAATTCAGTGTCGAACAATGCAATCGACGTCATTCCGACATGTGATTGCAAACCTGCTAAATCAGAAGAGAGACACTACGATGAACTAATAAAAGCAACTACACCTATACCCGAGACACCTGAAGTGAATTCCTCGAGTCCAACGACAGCGGATGACACACCAACGCAAAAAAGCTATGCGATAATTTTGGAATCGCCTACATTCATAGAACCAGAAGAAGTCATCCTCACTCCAGATGAGGTCAAATTGATTATTCAAATGAAATTCGAAGATATGGATATATCCTGGGAAGAAATTGTAGAGCACCTTCCGGGGAGGACGTTGAATGATCTGCTGAATTGGGTGAACCATCGTCCATATCTGTTAGATGGGACGTTAACAAGTAGCAGCTGGTCACCAAGAGACTTGAACAAGCTTGGCGAATTGGCAGATAAATCGGGCACCTGGTGGCGAGATTTTCAGGCTCGATTTCCTCATCAACAAAGAAGAGAGATAGAGGATCAGGTGATACGACTTTGGGCTCAGAACCACTCGGGGCAGGTTAAAAAATGGCAGGATGATGGGGTAGAGACAACAAGAATGGGATTTACTGAACGAAAGCGGTCCCGCATCCCATATTCGGACGAGAATGATACCGCCTTAAAGACAGGCGACATCATGACCAATGACGACCTAGACGATCTGCTGGAAGAGGGATCAGATAACGACTGGTCAGAGATATCGGCTATTGATGCGAATGCTCGAAAAGCCGAAGTGTTCATCAATTCGCCTCGAGTGTCGCCAAGGAAAGGATCCGCATCTCCACGCAAATATTATTGACACGGTCATCACTTGAGCAACAGTGGGAAAAATCAATATAGAATTCATCATAGAATTGTACCCGTCTTCAAGTTTTGTCATACTTGATGCATTTTACTGGATAATTAAATGTCGGATTTAACATTGAGGACATCCTCCAGCTTCGTATCAACTGTGCCACCTACGTCTCCAGCCATGGCCCAGAACTTTGAAAGATGCCTCGTGCCTGAGTCAGTTAAGATTGTGACCACACGGTGTCCTGGGCCGAGTTCCAGGGCAGTCTTTACCGCCGCAAAGCCTTGTCTGCTGTTAGACCATAGTAAAACGAATGCATATCTTATTGAAGCAAGACTTACAGTTAACTGCACTGCTGCTTCCCACGAAAATCCCGTCCTTTTCCACCAACCAACGTGCCATAGCTATAGCTTGTGCATCTGTGACCCTGATTGCATCGTCAATGAATTCCCGTCCGGCTTCGAAGTTGGCCGTCTGGCGATTGATTCCAATGCCTTCCACGATTGTATCAACCTGTGGCCGTCGTCTTGTACCTTCACGTTCCTTGATGTCAAACATAACACCGTAGCGGACCCGGTTGAATAAGCCACTCCCCTGTGGATCTGCGAGGACGACTTTTATATCTGGGAGTCTAGGCTTCAAGAAAAGCGCAACACCAGATATAGTACCTCCCGTTCCAGCGCCGGCAACAAATGCATCAAGTTTACCACCACATTGCGCATATATCTCTGGTCCTGTTCCATTAAAGTGCGCTGCATAGTTTGCAACGTTCTCGAACTGGTCCGTGAAGAAGCCTCTGCCTGTCACAACTCCGGCCTCTGAAGTAGGATCTGTGCTCGTCAATTGACTAGCACTCGCAGCCGAGGACTTGTCCGCAGGTGAATTGTTGGATGCAGTCCGAGCTTGAGCAAGGTTTCGGGCCCTATTCACAAAGTTCCCTTGCTCAACGATGGGCGCCGGTGGAACACGGTCTACGACTGCTCCGAGCTTGAGAAGCATATCCGATTTTTCCATTGCTTGGTCGGAAGGCATGCAACTAAAGAGGTGTTGACATGAGAAAATGCATTATCAGATAGGGTCGCATTAACTCACATATGGGCTAAATAACCGCGAGCACGGGCGAGTGTAGCAAGAGATATTCCTGTAGAGCCAGATGTGCCTTCATAGATGACATCTCCAGAATGAGGTCGCAAAGAACCTTCCTTTTCGGCCTAGGAATTTCTATCAGTAGATGTTTTCAATGCCGTAAACGGCACTTACTGTTTGAATCATGCTCAACGCCACTCTATCTTTCGGACTGCCGCCTGCTCCATTTAAAAACTAATCATCTGCGTTAGAATCCAGTGCAGTATAATTTGGCCGCAACATATTTCTACTCACTTCGGCCTTGGCAAGTATCTCGCAACCAGTCTCATCTGACAGTGACTTGATGCGGAAAAGTGGCGTGTTTCCAATGCATCCTTCCACGCCCTCTACTATCGCTGGGGGCCCGTGTCGCACAGAGCCCAATAACTTTTTATCGTCTTGTGAGTTCGCAGCAGTGACATCCTCGGTTGCAGTAGTGGGAGCTGCAGATTGTGGCTTGCTTCTGTAATATATTTCTGTCAAGGCTACAGTCACCAAGACGCCGGCAACAAATGCTGAGCCGAGGTATGCGCGATGAAAATCGCCCATTGAGTTATTTAGAACTTTATAACCGTATATAACAAGATTGGAAATCAGTTGTGATCAAATTTCAGGTGATTCGCAATGATTATCTTCACGAATTTCGCAAGTGCGTAGCTCAACCAAGTGATGAGAGAACATCGGCAGGTGAGAAAGCTCGGACCAACCGCAGCAGCTCTCTTTAAATTCTTCTGGGCGAAAAGAACACCCGGATGGGAAACCTTTCACCATACATAATCCCAACGCTCTCCTCAATGGACTCACCCCTATTGAACCAGCTGTTTCGACAGCTATTTAACCATCGGACATGTCAGTCTACGCGCTCCACGTCGTCTCTTCGGCGACTCCATGGCACGAGACACGGGTCAGCGTCATTACAATACCAACAGTCTCGCTCATTTCTCAGCAGACGACAAACTGGCGCAAGGAAGAGTGCCACCAACGATGGGAGCATGTGGACGAAACGAGACGATTATCCCAGAGACATTGACCAGCAATTGCGAACGTTTCCTCTGATTACAGCGAAAGAATTGCGGAATCGGCGGGAGCGGCCTAGACAGGTGAAAATGTTGACGAGAGAGTTTATCGAAGGTGAATATTTCTGTTGGATTGAATATTGAAGATATTATCGTGCGCTCATTTTTATCCATGCCTATAGACAGCTTATACAATCCTCATTATGGATACTTTTCGAAACATGCTACCATCTTTCACCCCGGAGAACCGTTTGATTTCAGTCATATCGAAGACGGACCTCACTTCCACCGCTTGTTAGGAGAGCGCTACACCGAATTTGAAGATAAGTTGGACGAAATAAACCCAGACATTGCTCGCCAATTATGGCATACGCCAACAGAGCTGTTCCGACCGTACTACGGAGAAGCCATTGCTCGTTATCTTGTGACGAATTATCGATTGACACTCTATCCGTACCATGATCTGATAATCTACGAGATGGGAGCTGGAAACGGAACTTTGATGTTGAATATTCTGGATTTTATTCGCGATTCAGACCCAGAAGTCTATCAACGCACTAAGTTCAAAATCATTGAGATCTCGTCGTCACTCGCGAAATTACAAAAGCAAAACCTGTTCGCTTCTGTCGACAAAAGGGGCCACACAGGGCATGTTGAGATTATCAACAAGTCTATCTTTGAGTGGAATGAATACATCCACTCCCCCTGCTTCTTCCTAGCGTTGGAAGTATTCGACAACTTCTCCCACGACGCTATTCGCTACGACTACGAGACCGAAATGCCGCAACAGGGCGGCGTGTTGATTGACACCGATGGCGAGTTTTGCGAATACTACAACATCAACCTTGATCCTCTCGCAGCCCGATTTCTGAGGGCCCGCCAGGCAGCGGCTCGTCGACCATTCCCGACACCTTTACCGTCGAAACTCTCTCGAAACATACGCAGCACCTTGCCGATTGGAAGACGCGACTTTACTCTTCCAGAGTACATACCAACCCGACTTATGCAGTTCTTCGATATACTGCGCGACTACTTCCCTGCCCATCGCCTTTTGACAAGTGATTTTAGCAGTCTCCCAGACGCCGTGCCGGGACTGAACGCACCAGTAGTGCAAACTCGCTATAGACGTCGCACGGTGCCAGTCTCAACTCCATTCGTACGTCGCGCACACAGACGCAACATCTCTTTCTCTCTCTCTCAATATCTAGCTAGCATACTAACTCGGAATCTCATAGGTCCACCAAGGCTACTTTGATATCTTCTTCCCGACCGATTTCAACGTCATCGAAGACCTCTACCGCGCCATCACCGGGAAATTGACTTTTGTCAGCAGCCACCAGGAATTTATGGAACGATGGGCTTATATAGGCGATACTGAGACGCGAAGCGGCGAGAACCCACTGTTAACCTGGTACAAAAACGCTAAGGTTCTTGCTACGGTATGAAATGGGGCAAGTTTTATACTCTGCTCTATCATCATATACATATTCACATATGTGGGGAAACTTTTTTAAGGTAGAAGACTCGAATATGAGAAGCCTTGTCCGTATATTCTCGTTTCTGAAAGTAAAAGACTATGCAAATGATGCTACCACTGTCCAATGCGCCGACAATTATTGGCTGAAGTGTTAAAAGAGAAAAAAATAACGCACATATTAAAACGGTTTGATCAAGCACGTCAGCCATCATGTCATAACAAGAATGGCCTGGCGGCTGTCAGCCACCACCACGCCTGTGAAAGATTGGCGCTGTGAGAGGAAAAGAATTCAAGTTTATGCATGCATGCAAAGTAAAAAAACAACCACACCTGCTTAATGAACTTTTTTTTTGTTTTTTTTGGACAAAGAAAAAAAAATCAAGTTATAGCAGGACGGCGAATCCGCCAACGAATCCAGCTATAACCATGAACAAACCGTATATTTGGCCAAACTCACTCAGCAATGGCCGAACGATGGCAGCAGATCCTTCCGATGAACTGGTCTCAGTTGTAGCAGAGCCAGTGCCAAAGCCTGTGTAGACAACATTACCACCACCGGAGCTTGTGGCTGTGCCTGTCTTCGTGGCAGTGGCACCCGCAGTTGATGTGATATTGTACAGCTTGGGTTCCTGGGCACCGCATGGATGGTCCTGAACACAGGCAGCCTGGCAGTTTGAGTTACCGTTGCAGTTGGTCTGGCACTGGGAGTTGTAGGCGGTGCAGATGTAGTATGGGATTGTCTGGGAATACTCGGTCGAGTTGGGGGATTGGCCGTCACTGCAAACACACGAGTAGTCCAGGGTTGCCTATAGGGCTTATTGTTAGAAAAGAAAATCGGCTGGTTACTGCTATGGAAGAACCGTCTTACTGGGTCACAACTGTTGCTTTCTGTAGCAGAAGTGCCGTTGGGGAGTTGCAGGCAGATCAGAGGGCAAGAGGTTTTTTGCTGGTTACACCATTGGTCTATTTTTGCTACAGATTAGCCCATTTGTTCTTCGATCGCTTCGAGGATTGTTCGCTCTTACCACGAGTAGGCAATGGGATTGTACTGGGATCAATGGATTGGCTGGCGGCCCAACTGACAGCCCAACCGAGGACGACAAGTCCCGGGACAAACATGCTGCTGAATCCTATTGTTACACGTTGATTGACGGAGAGTGAGTATCTGGCAAATGATGATGTGCATGTCAGATTACTCTCTTTGCAATGAAGGGGGAAGGAAGGACATAAAAGCAGAAAAGATGGTGTCGAGGGGAAGCATGTCAACGCAGATCAGACCAGAAAACACAGCATTCCTGGTTGCTAAGAGGAATGCAAGCAGCAAAAGTCACTCACTGTTTGCTGACATCGACTAAACGGTCAGGTTGTCTGCAGAAACAAGGCAGGGAGCAAAGGACGTTCGAGGGACACAGAGGGAAGACGAGACGATGAAAGCAGAGGCGGCGTTTTGTGAGCAGCAACCTTGGCGCGAGACATACACAAGTGAAAGGGGGTGGCATTCCCAATCAGGAAAGCGCGGCGGGCACACGCATTGCCGCCGCCGTCCGTTTTGGGAAATAACCTATAGAGCTCGGACATGCGGCGCTCTCAATGATTCTCCATAGTCTGCGGAGTAGGCAGAGTGTTTATTGTGCATTGCCTAGGGAACAGTGTCTAGTGTCTGTCTGATGTGAGGTGAGGGACGACACTCGAGGTTAATCCACAAGGGCAAAGAACAAAAGGCCATTTACTCACACAACAAGGGATGGATAGATAGGGGCAGGGAGGTTGTCCAAAGCATGCAACTCGAGACATGGCGACTGCAGGCTTGCAGTAGCTGCTAGCACTCTTTCAGCATTTAATGCGTCTACTCTTAGTAAGCCGCTGCCCTCTGGTTTCAGGAGCCTATTCTACGATAAATAGTATTTATACCCGCAAGCAAGCCCCAAACAATGTTTGTGCCAAATTGAATAAATGTTGCATCCTCAGGCAGCCAGAGCCGCAAGCTCCACCGAGCCCGCTATGATTGGCCGGACGCAATCCCATTCTCGGCTCTCCGGTTGCTGTCATGCACAGACCAGGCTGGGCGGAGTGCCTGAGGCTGCCAGTTCCGCGGCGAACCTCCACACTTCCTCCAAAGGTAACGAACGACGTTTCTCCGCGACAGCTCTGGACGCAGCGTCCCACCCCCAATAACGGCCTGCACCATTACCATTACCATTACCATTACCTCTGTTCATTGGTTCCACTCGGGGCAAGGAATCGACGCAAATATCGTTGCTTCTGTCTCTGCTCCCGAGTGCCGCGCGCTGGTTTCTGATGGATGGAGCATACAACCGGTGACGAGAGGGGTCCAGCTGGGCCCTCGGAAGAAGCCGACAAGTCAAACGATAACGCATCGTTGTCACCGTCCATCGCAGAAAGTGCCAGCGATTCCCCCAGTGCCAACGATGCACGCAAGGACCGACCAATATCCGGCGTCGTGCCGCCCTACTGGCGCCATCAACGGGCCGTTTCACGAGCGTCGTTTGCTTCTGTCGCAAGCTCAAAGCCTGCTATAACACTCGAGGATCATAGCGAGGATCCCAATGCCTCCTCAACCAAGGGGCTGTGGGCAAAAGAAGTCACTATAGACGATTATGCCGTCGTGTCCGGAAAGACTGGCATCGGTGCATATGTGGTTTGGATGTGTCTAGTGCAGACTCTTGATGTGCGTAAACTATGTGCCTCCATCAACATATCAACGATAGGAGAGAAAAACGGGAGATTAACATGTGATAAATAACTGCAGGGCGGCCCAATGATTATTCGAATGCGATACTCCGAATTCGACGAACTCCGTCAACTCCTCGCTAGGGCGTTCCCACACTCCACCAACGCATTGCCACCCTTACCTCCGAAGAGTGTGCTCTTCAAGTTCCGTCCAAAGTTTCTAGAATCGAGACGCGTTGGACTACAATATTTTTTGAATTGCGTCTTGCTTAATCCTGAATTTTCTGGAGCGCCGGTGTTGAAAGATTTTCTGTTTTCGCACGTCAATTGATTTTGAATGCTTTTTCTTCGAACAATCAGTGACTGAGCAATGGATTACGCGAAAGAGAAAATTTGTTGTTTTCTTTCATAACTGATACCTTTTATCATTCTAGCGTTTTGGACTACCACTGTACATACTTTTCTTTCTCCGAATATATTTCCCATTTCTACGCTATGAATGCAATACAAATATATTAAATACCTTCTAGGTATGCTTCATTGTAATAAAGCCAATACCGTCGCGTATGCAGGCTTAAACAAGACAACTACAACATAACTGGTATAACAACCCGGAAACCCATTGCAGACGTAAAAAGAAAGCATCAAACCATTCCATTCGTAAATCAAATCTACCGGTGCCCTTCCGGAGCAGGAACGCCTTCCTCAGGCGCCGTCCCCGGTATGCCTCGTCCACGTATCTCAACTGGTTTGCTTTCCTGTGTTGAACCTCTCTTCGACAATTTCCTTGTAATTGCAGATAAAAGACCGGTTCTCTTTTTACCACTACCGTTATCCGGTTGCTTCTCGGTGCTCTCCCTTGTCGAGACTCGGTTGACAGTCGTGGTCGTGCCGACTTTCTTCTGTGTTGGTCGACTTCTCGAGATCTCTGGGATATCGTCCCCATCTCTCACCCCATTGCCGTCTGTCTTCTCATTGCTAGATGGTGAATGATTCAAATATTTTGATTTTTTCTCTTCTTCGATTTTCTCTTTGACGACTTTCTTCTTTTGCTTGAATTTCATATACCCTTCAATGCCGACGAGGATGGCATATGATCGACTGATGGAGACATGCGACATGTCCACGCCATTATTCTGGAGGGTATGAACAAATGCACGAAAATTGGCTGCTGGTGGACGATAGTGTCCGCTAAGAGGAGACAAACTGCGCAGCTGTCCGTTTTTGATCTTTATCAGACCTGCAGCGGAGATGCGTGCACCGCGCAGGAAGGATGAGTGCTGGAAAGCACCGGATTCCTTGATGCCGATGTATATTCGAAAAGACGTATCTGTAGGTTTGCTATATTAGCATGCTTATTTACATGTTTCTGTGCTACCACATGCTTACCAGCGACCTAAACACAAGGTTAGCTATGCTTTCGTATGCCCAAAAGAAATGGTAGGAGGTAGGATCGTACAAAAATCCATTTATCTTTCTTCTTCAGCGATTTCTGCATCAACTGGTTGAAGATCACGGCAGGACTGACATATTCAATCTTCTTGATCCCCTTTGCATTCTCAAAATCTGGATTCACATAACGCTGTACTTCGTCATCAGAGGCCTCATCGTCGCTGTCATCACTTGACGTGCTCGAACTTGAACCGATCAGCTCATCGCCCTCTTCTGAATATTGTCGAAACGAAGGTGTGTTGTTATCTACAGGCACCACGCCTCGAATGCTGTCTCTAAAGTGGTCGCTATCTGTCCACACTCTCTG
This sequence comes from Talaromyces atroroseus, assembly GCF_001907595.1. Lineage (NCBI taxonomy): Eukaryota > Fungi > Ascomycota > Eurotiomycetes > Eurotiales > Trichocomaceae > Talaromyces > Talaromyces atroroseus. The sequence continues at coordinate 44,819 of NW_017971444.1, forward strand.
GCCGTCTTTAGCCCATCTGAAACGCCCATTTGCATCCACAACGACGAGATAATCCTGTCTTTCTTCCCTGCTAAGATACCGTACTTGTTCTCGCTCCAGCCTTTCTCGGGGAACACGCTCAAGTTCGACATCTTTGCCCTCGCCATAATCCAGCCAATAGAAGAAGTTCTGTTTGGACGGACTGTTCTTCCACACGCTATGATATGCGCGCAAATTACTTCCGTAGCGGTGTTTTGTGTCTACCATTTCCAGAAAGTATTGTAGATCCATCATCTTAGAGGTCTTCTCCACGTCGGCGGCAGTCGTCGTTGGGATCGAGGGTTGACCACGCTTTTGTCTCGATGTAGATTGTTGAAAAGTATGAATGCTATGGCCACCTGAAGCCGACACCATGGAAGATGTCCTCTGAACTCGTTCTTCTTCAAGAATCTTGTCATGTATGTTATCGTCTCCTCCAGCCCGGAGTGCAACCTGCCTAGCCAATTTCCACTTCCTGCGAACCTCTGGCGAGAGGTGGCCAGTCTGGCTTTCGCGACGTACTGAGTCAACCTCATTATCCTCTTCGTTGACTTGCTGCTGCTGCTTGTTTTCGGCGCCGCCATGCTGGATGATGTCGTCCTTGTTCCCGTTGCCGCTGTCGACATCGACATCAACATCGCCATTGGGTTCGGCGCAGTACTGGTTTGCCATTGACTTGTGCCATTGTGCTTCCTTGACAGCCTCCAACCAGCGTGTAGATGAGGATAGAGACCAGCCTTTGAGTTCTCGTCGTGTGCGATAACCGCGGTAGTATCTCTGTATTGTTTCGCCAATGTCAATGTTTTGGTCACTGTAGATGTTCAGTGGGAAATATATTGAGGATTACTTGTATAGTCCGCGCAGATTGGCTGTCTCTATCTCTCATGGATAATGAGATGGTATTGTCCTGGTGTGTTTTATCCGTGTTGTTGTGGTTGTCGCGAGGTGCTGGGAGAGTGACGTCATGGCCGTTGCTGGCAGCCATCGCCCAATCGCCGTGTTATTTTTTTTTTTTTTTGGCAGGTTGTCTGTTAAGAGGAAATGCGTTCTAATATGAGGGCACGAGAGGAGAAGTTGTTTGAAAAGAAGAAGAGAATAACAGTTGTTTACGAGGACTGACTTTGTGGCGTTGCGAGGGATGATCTTGACTGATTTGCATGTGCCGGCCCGCACTATGCAGTGCTTGCCCTAATACTTGTAACTAAGTTCTGTTTGAACAAAATTCTCTTATTCGTACTATGTTCTATTGATTCTATCATCACTCAATAGATATATACAAACTCATCATTCTTGCGATCGGTCAAGTCCAAAAACGCATTTTCGCCAATCTCCTCCGGTACCTGCATCGGGCCAGCCTCTGCCTCAACCACATCCTCCTCGAAATCATGATATTGTTGCTGCATGGAATGATCAACCATCTTTGCCGGCTTCCCGTTCTGGACCCGTTTCTTCTCTTGCATTTTGTTTAGGAACACGAGATTTCCCCACTGCATGAATAAGACGGCTACCAAAGTAACAAAGATGGCAAGGCAGTCTCGAAGACCGGGATGATATGTTGGGGCGTCCTTGGAGTTGAAAAGGAGGGGACCAATAATGTTTCCAGCACTGCTGGCGGCATTGTATGCACTAGCCACGAAAGACTTCTTGGTCGTACCCGCGGTGTTTCCCACGATCCAGGATATGATGAGCGGGTTTCCTCCATAGAGGAAAGCAAGGAAATAATAACCCACCAAAAGAGGGGCTTCGTTTCCCTGGTGAGGAATGGTGTAGAGCATGGCCAGACCTGCGACAACGGGCAGCATGAATCCCGCACAGATGGCCCCCTTCACACGCGCTTTTTGCGCCAAATAGGAAGACAGCAAGATCACCAGGATTTGCATGACACCAAGCGGCATGTTCAATAGACTCGTGGTATAAGAGTCAAATCCGAATCCAGAGAGAATCAAAGGACCGAATGTGTTTGTAACGCTAGCACCAACGTTGAGCAGGAGGCTCATGGCTACAAAAAGCCATGTCTTTGGCTCAATTACGGCTTCTAGCACGTGCTCCCATTTGAACTCGCGTGATCCAGTACCGGTTTGATTGGCACGTAGACGCTCGACCGCCATGGGCTTTTCCTCCTCGGTCAGGAAGCGTGCAGAAGGAATGTCGTTTTCTAGAAGCAGGAATATGAATGGCACGGAGACGATCGTCAGAAGTCCCACGAAAAGAAAGATACTATATGACGAGAATTAGCACATTTACTGCCAGAGGGGTTTCCAGACAAAAGCTGAAAACATACATTTGCCAGGGTCGCAGGATATCGGATTGAATATGCGCAAGCCCAACACTCGCACCAGCAGCGACAATGGTGCCCAATCCATTTGTGCCATACCACGCGGCCACTCGCATGGGCTGCTCGGCTCTCCTATACCACTGTGAAGTAATCAAACTAAACAGCGGGAGACAGCCTGCTTCAAAAAGGCCCAGAAAGAAGCGGGTGGCCATCAACCCACTGAAACTGTGGCATGCCGCCATGCACGCCTGCGCAATGCCCCATCCCAGGCAAAGAATGGGCATCAAAATGCGGTGCGGAACACGCACAATTAGATAAGATGAAAAGGGCTGCCAGGCCAGTTGTGCAATCGAAGAGACCGAACTAACCAGTGAATACTGGTCGCCCGTGAGGTTGTTATCCTCCTGCAAGCCGAACGTGGCGCCATATCCCAGCGCCGATTTATCGAGGATCTGGAGAAAGTACACCCACATCAGGACCACAAGGATGTTTCTGTCGGTCTTGCGGCATATTCGCTTCGAGTCTGCTTCTGTGAGGAGAGGGCGCTCACCGCTGTTCACGAGATTGGCAGCGCGGTCTGCATGTTTGATGGCCTTTGAGAGACAGTCGTCCTTGGGATCGACATGACGGGGCGTGGCAGTTTCTACGTGTAGAGCGTTATCATTTCCTATCTTTGAGTCGGCCATGTTGAGTGGCCTCTATATATGAAGGTAGGATTTAAGTCAGAATCAAGAATTATGAGCAGGACAAATTGGGGGGGGAACCGGGCTGGAATTTAAGCAATTGGGCTGGCCACACCTCGGAAGTGGTGAACGTACGATGAGTAGCGGTGGACAACAGCAGCATCATCGCTGTTGTTGGAGAGACAGTCCATGGATAAGCGCTGGGCCGGCATTGGAAGAAGGCAATAGCCGATGGGTTCCCCGCAAAATCGAGCAGCGGCTTCCCCCACGCTTCGCAGCCAATCACCGCCCGATAAATCGCCGTCCGCGTCACATGTTTCAGCGCGAGGCAATTGACTTTCATTAGCCGACATTCCACGCTCGACACGGCGAGAACGCCGCAACAATCGCTTTCTGTGCGCCAGAGAATTTGTTTATATCTGATGACGCATTGATTCCGAGGAAGTCCGGCTGTGTATTTTGGCTTGCTTGCTAGGGCTTTACCTACGCGTTGACAGCTAAGAGCGCATTTTGAACATGACACTGGTTGCACTAGCTAATTATCACTACAGATCATATTAGGAGATACAATAACAGAACGCTCAATCTAGCATCATAGCAATCAAAAGACAAGTTTCAATCAGAACGCTGGTATTTTTTTTTCATCACGAGGCAGAAGAAAAAGACACGTTAAAACAAGAAAAGGCGATGAACGGAATAACTTAACGTAGATGATCGAGTTTTTAAGAGTGAAGAGAGAAGTAGATTGCCTATTTCTTCTTGCCAAATCCCAGAGATTCCGTGATAGAGCCCAGTCCGAGTCCCTCGAGCAGCTTGTCGACCCCGAGGCCACCTAGCAGACCTCGAACTAGACCACCTAGTCCAAGGCCATCAAGCAGACGGCTAACAAGCCCGAGCACACCACTGAGCAACAAGCCAACCGCAGCAATAATCTGGAACAGGGGCTCCGAGAGCAAAGACCAGAGAGGGTTGAGTTTCTTCTTGGCATGAGGCATATCCTGGATACGCTTGCGGCCATTATCAATTGTCTTGACAACAGTCTGCGTGAGTTCCTTGAGCAGATCTGCCAGTCGGTATTCTTCTGGAGTAGCCTCGTGAGTTTGAGCGCGCGCTTTTGCCGTTGCAGCAATGCGTCCGTCCGGGTCCAGAGCACGGATTGCACCGTTGCACTCTTGGAGCATCCGGCCGCCCTCTTCGAGCAGTGGCTTTACGTCTTGCACAAGCTTCTCCTCGTCAAGCTCGTCCTTTGGTGTACGATCGGCTTTCTCAATGAGCTATAGGGTAAGTACCGTTAGTAACCTGCTTGCGACTTCGACTTAATAGGGAGGAGACACATACCTCTGTGATTTGCTTACAGACAGGCTCGATCTTGCCCAACGTATCTGACAAGATGGCGCAGATACGCTCGGCGAGTTTCCTGTCATTTTCGGCTTTTTGCTGCTTCTCCAATTCCTCTGGTGAGACCTCTTCTTGCGGTTCTTCCTGAGGTTCTTCCTCTAAAAGGTTCTCGATAAGCGTGGCCTCGCCGATTTTGTTGCCATCATTATCAACAACGTATCCATTGTCGTCAATGCTCTTGCCGATAAGGTTCTTGAGATTTCCCTCAGTCACCTTGCCGATGAGGTCGCCATTCTCGTCGCGCACCTCGCCTTGCTTGTTGACCTTGCGTCCGGACATGGGGTTTACATCGCGTGGTTTCTCTTCAGGCTCCCATCGCTCTGCTTTGCCAATGACATTACCAGACTTGTCGAGTATGTCGCCATCCTCATCAACAGCACGGCCCTGAAGACGCTTGGCATCTCCTTCTGTCAAACGTCCTATGATTTTACCAGAGCCATCAACGACAACGCCATCTTTTCCAGCCTTGGCATCATCATATCCGAAGAACAATCCCTCCGGCTTTCCTTGCTCGTTGCCAGGGATGAGTTCAGCCTGACCAATGACCTTGCCATTGTCGCTCCAGATTTGGCCTTTCCCATCAACACGTTTACCAGCAAGCTTCTTAGGATCGCCATTGCTAATGCGGCCAAAGACAGTACCATGCTCGTCAACTACATTGCCCATCTTGTTGACCTTCTTTCCTTCGAGAGAGGACAGGTCATCTTCTTCAACCTCCTCCTCGGGTACCTCGTATGGCTCAGCGCGGCCTTTGACGTTGCCGTACTTGTCGAGAATGTCCCCGTCTTCGTCAACTGCACGACCGCGCAACTTCTTCGCATCCCCTTCGACGATTTTGCCGACAACGTTGCCCTCTTCGTCTTCAACAAGGCCTTCCTTGTTGACAATAAGACCTTCGAGACCGCCAAAGACGCCTTCAGGCTTAGTCTCACGCTCATCCTCGGGGATAAGCTCAACACGACCGATAACCTTGCCGGAATCATTCCATATCTGACCATCGGAGTCAACTTTTCGGCCTGCAACTTCCTTCAAGTTACCCTCCGCCACGCGTGCAATGGGCACACCGTCGTATCCAATGACATTACCAGTCTTGTTTGGTGATAGGCCAGCAACACTTGAGAAGTCTGGCTTCTCAGGCTTCTCCGGCTCGGGCTCCTCTGGCTGTTCGTAGCGCTCGGCATGTCCGACGGCATTACCTCTCTTGTCGAGAATGTCTCCGTCTTCGTCCACCGCGCGCCCGACGAGCTTCTTCGCGTCTCCCTCTACAATCTTTCCGACGCGGTTACCATTTTCATCTTCCACCCAACCATCTTGTGCAACGACGAGTCCCTCGAGACCTGCAAAAGGCCCCTCGGCGTCATTCTCTTCAATAGGAACCGTCCGGGCTTTGCCGATGACATTGCCACGGTTGTCCCAGAACCGGCCCTCATCGTCCAAGGTAGCACCAACTTTTGCAAGTTTCTTGGCGTCTCCTTCCGTGAGTTCGCCTACAGGGACACCGGCGTCGTTGATGATTTTTCCGAATTTGTTCACCTTTAGGCCCTCCAATGTGGACACAGAAGGTAGCTCAGGCTCAGCTCCCTGGGCATCATCGACAGTATCCTGAACGTCATCGACAGTATCCCCAGCGGCATCTTTGGCGTCGTCGGTATTTACAAGCGAGACGCGACCAAGGATGTTGCCGTCATCATCAATAACAAGACCTTTCTCGTTCACGGTCTTCCCCGCGATTTCTTCTAGGTTGCCATTTTCAAGCTTGCCGAGCACATTACCGTCGGAATCGAGAACATTACCGTCTTCATTAACCTCAAGACCATCAAGGGCGGCTAAGCCTTGAGCATCAGGTGTAGGTTTGGTAACAGTATCAGCAGTCTCCTCTGCTTTGTCTCTGACATCCTCCACAGCGAATCCTGCTTCCTCAGCTTCGTCCTGAAGAGACTTGAAGGCAGAGTCGGCAGCTTCACCCGGGACAACTTCAACCTTACCGATAACATTTCCTTCTTTGTCTAGAATTTCACCCTTCTCGTTGGGCTTCTTGCCAGCAAGGTCCTTGGGATCAAAGCCCTCGGCAATTTTGCCGATCACGTCGCCCTCTTCATCGAGGATTTTGCCTTTCTTGCTGATCTTTCGGCCTTGGAGAATCTGGACTTGAGGAGCCAGCCCTTCCCCAGCTTCAGAAACTTTATTCTTAGCACCGTCAACTTGCTCGGTGACCTTCTCGGCAGCTTCGTTCGGAGACTGGACCTCGACACGTCCAATCAAGTCACCATCTTCGTCGACAATTTCTCCTGCGCCGTTGATAGTCTGTCCGACTAGATCTTCCGGGTCACCTTCAACAACTTTACCGATGACCTTTCCGGCTTTATCCTTGATTTGGCCACCTTCGGAGACAGGTAGACCGTCGAGATCAGCGAGCTGAGGCAAGCTGCTCTTCACTTCGTCCACCTTTCCCTCTATGTCATCGGGGACAGCACCATCTGCGGCCTCCTGCACCTTGCCAGTATTCTCCTGGATAGTCTTGAGGGCCTCTTCCGGGGAAATCACCTCGGCTCGGCCAATCAAGTCACCATCTTCATCAACAATCTCACCAGCCTCATTTAAGGGCTGACCAATGAGATCTTCGGGCTCGCCTTCGACAATGCGGCCGATAACATTACCATCTTTGTCCTTGATCTCCCCGCCCTCCGAGACAGGCAAGCCAGCAAGGTCTTCTAAAGATGGGAGGTTATCTTTGACCTGGTCAAGTGTCTCAGTGACTTTTTTCTGGACGTCACCAAGTAGATCGACACGACCAATGAGATCACCATCTTCATCGACGATCTCTCCGTCGTCACCAACAGTTTGGCCAACGAGATCATCAGGATCACCCTCAACAACTTGACCAAGAGGGTTGCCCGATTTATCCAAAACCTTACCTCCCTCGCCAATTTCCAGTCCCTTCAATGCCGAAAGGTCAAGCGGGAGGGCGTTAGCGATGTCACCAATTCCACCTTCAGTAGTGCCCTTAACGCCATCAGCGGTCTCAGTGAGGCCACCAGCAGCACCTTTGGCGTTGCCTTGACTCAGACTACCAGCAACCCCATGCAAGCCGCGGGCAAAGCTGTTGAGCCCATTTCCGGTACGACTGAAGAAGCCACCGGTAGTAGAGCCGGATGCTTGAGATTCGTTATCAAGGGGCTCACCACGCTGCTCAGTAGGAGCTGCTGTGGAGACCTCATCCGGTTGTTCCTCCTCTTCAGCGGGCTCCTCGGCTTCTTCGTCATATTCATCTCCTTCCGGGACTTCATCATTTCCACCAGCTTCATCATTTTCCTCAAGCTGAATGCCAGCATCCTCGCCTTCGACTTCTTGTTGTTGTTCTTGTTCTTCTTGTCCCTCCTCTTCAGTACCAGACTCAGCCTCCGGCTCCGGCTCCGGTTCAGGGGCACGCTGCTCCAAGCTCTTCTTGTTGGGAACATTCTTTCTGCCAGCAGACGCTAGACGTTCGGGTGTTTCGTTCGCAGGGCCTGCGCCGGACTTAGACGTCTTTTCAGCGGCCGTCGGTGTAATCGTATCATCGACTTTGCGTTTTAGCTTTCGTGGTGGTGTTGAGGCCTTGTCTTTACCGGCAATTCCTCCTCTAGTCGGTGCCTTCTTCTGAGCTTGGGATGTTGTCGATTTGGGTGAGCCTTTTGCAGAGGAGGTAGTGCTCTTGGTTTTGGTGGGCGTTTTCGGACCTCCTTCGGTGGGGATTTTGGATGTTGCTTGTGTTGCCATTGTTAACTATATTTATGTTTTTGTGTTTGTTTCCTTTTTTTGTATTTCGTAATTTCCTTTAAGTAGATTGATTAGTTTGGTCGAATAAAAAGCGAGTCAAATATCGAAATGTTTTCGAAATGTTTTCGAAGCTAGTCGTCAAACAAGTTTAATATCAAAGCGTGGTTTTAAGATCGGCGTCGGCGATAACAGAAACCTAGCTTGTTCCTTTGTTTGAAGATGATCAAGTCAATTGAAATCGTTATATATCGTGATCGTGTTTTTTGTTAAGTAGAGGTGGAAAGTTGCAACCAGTGTTTAAATAGAAATAAATGATTCGTCAATTGCGTCGTATTGCTTAAGAAGTGTGAATGATCTTAAAAAAATAAATGCTGAAATCAAAGATCTCAGAGCGAAAACTCCATGAACTTTATGTCTAGAAATTAAGTCTTGTTCTTATGAACAAGGCTACAACGACGTCATTGTTTATTCCAAAGCATCTGACGATGATGCCATGTATAATAGAAAGTGACAAATAGATGGATATTTTTAGTCTGGTACTGTAATTTCCCTCTGAACTATGTGGTACCTCGCTACAATTCGACTCGAGTACCTAGTTACAACCATTAAGTCTTTGCCGTATTTGGAAAGAGCAAAGCAAACGGCGCCCCGTAGATGGACGGGTGGAATGAATATACTTTCCATTTCCTTTGGTTGACAGCAAATCAGCACGATTTGAGCCACGAACGTGGGCAAAGTGGATTCATCATGCTGAGGCTGGTGTGTGTTATTCTTGCTGTCAAATGTGTAGACTGATTGTAAGTGGTATGCCTCTAGGCTTGGCGCAAGCCTTCAGGTCATTGTTGCGTCAATGGTCTTGGTCCTCGTAGCGATGTTGTGAAGGGACCGGAAGCCTTGTTTGATCGACATGGGGATACATATCCCCTTGTCAAATATCCATAGTAGGTTGTTGCGGGTTCTATTGTCTGTCTGTCTGTTTACACATACGCTATAGCCAAGGTTTTTATCCATCAAGGTCTTCAATTGTCCAGAAGCGTAGTCAAACGCATACCTACCTTCGCGCTCTCTCCATCTCATATTTGCGTCCCCTCCAGAATACGGGTGCAAAAGATGAAGTCATGGATCATACTCCACACCCTTGCTCGCTGATATCATTTCCAGCGGAGAATGTGGGGATGGTGGTGGGTCCGCGGCCGTTGCGAGATCTGGAAATGACGTTTAATCTATTTATTTCTCCGGGCTGACGACCGCTGTCTATTGGACGGTCGTTGGCGAGGGTGCGTCTAGAAAAGGCTATCTGCATGATAGTGTGTACTTAATGGTACGTTTTACTAAGTATTATCAAGTTCTGCTTGTAAACACGAAGGTCGCTCAAGTCACGGATAAATCATTGTCATCGAATAGAATTTTGCCGTAGGATTAGATGGTTCTCTTTCTCTCTCCTGTAGTCGATAAGACTATAACTTGTGTGAAACCGTGTCTTCTTAGAGTATACAAATACAAGCTGATAAAAGATGATCACAGTACCAGTGCTAGAGGCAATAAATGTTTACTTTGACGTAATCCTACCACCTGCCAGTCTTATGAATTTGCGATATTCTAGAAGCTGTGCCGATCCTGTGGCGTTAATGTTGGTGCACGGTGCATCAATACACGAAGGATTACGACTCAAGGTCGAGTATCGTCTAATGAAGGGTAGGTAGGTTTAATCTAATGATTCGTTGGAGAGAAGGCCGAATAAATAGTATCGCTTGAGCAGTGAAATTGAGATAATTAGCCATGCGTGAAGACAATGTCGCTTAGGCACATGGTGGCAGAATATATTATACCTATGGCGAATATACTTCTTCTTCATACATTCTTTTCCAGTGTTTTCATCCAGCCATAACCACCATCACGAAGTCTATCTCTGTCGGGTAAATAAAGCATGACGCAGCTAATCGGAGTCCCACACATTACTTTGATGGAGATCAGCCAATCAATCATAAATCTTCCGATGCACGTTTTTCATCTCCCCGGCCAATCAAAGCAGTGACAGAGGAGATCTACGTACGTCATATCATCATCGATCGATGACTTCATGTATCAAATATCAACCTGACTCGCCATACACGAGAGGACTTACATATATCAAGGATATCTTTTATTATTTCTGTATACAAGTCAACTTGACACTTGATTGTCGTGGTGAGATCTATATGAAAGGTTGTTCGGAGCAATATCTATATACCCGTAGATGCATCTATGTACCTTGTCCATGCAGAATATTGATTTGTCCAAACTAATTCCCAAGGTTCATTTCGGCTGTCACCTATGTATACTGCATACCTGAGAGCCTCTAGTATTCGTAGTATTTCTTCTTAATCGGATCTTTGTTTGCACTCTCGATCTGCCTGAGAAATTCATCCGCAGCCTTCTTGTCCTGCGCAAATACATGGTCGGCAACCATGCGCTGCGGCGTCTCTCCCAGCCACTGGAACAGGGAGAAGTCCTGGAACTCATCCGCTCGGAAAATCTCCAACATTTCAATTGGCTCCTCATCGCTCAGATTTTCAATAAAATGACCCATATTTTTGGGCACAATACACACATCCCCGGCCACATAGTCAAAAGTGCGTGCGTTACCTTCTGCAGCAAAGACAGTAACTCTGGCGCGCCCCTTCTTGAAATAAGACCATTCATCTGCATTTGGATGCCAATGCATTTCCCGAATGGCACCGGGATCAATCTTGAGATGTGCAGCAGCAACTCTCTTTGAGATGGGGAAATTGTTGGAATCGGTGATGCGGACCTCACCGCCGGATGTTGATTCTGGCTCTTGGGCGAGCATCTTGTGAGTAAATCGGTTCTTCGACTTTTTGAACCTGGTAGGCTTCTCCCGGTCGATAGATCGTGGCATGCTGCCTTGGAAGATGTACTTTTCGCTATTTGGAATGGACTCAAATGTCTTGGGAGGTATCCGGAAATTTTCAGCAAGCACTGATTTTGGAGTGTGTGCTAAATATACTGTCAGTAACGTGGAAGAAAAGAATATTGACGAAACATACCCAACCAATCCGTGACTAAAAATGTCGACTCCTCTGAGAAATTGCCATCATCGAAAATAAGCAAGAACTCGGTTCCATTCGGAGACAATCCCTGAATCGAATGAGGATGGCCGGCAGGCCAGTACCAGAGATCGCCCTCTTCCACATCGTCAATGAAGCTGCCTCCCTCTAGGTCCAGTCCTGTCACGCGAGCTTTTCCAGCAAGCATGTACGCCCACTCAGCTTCATTGTGCCAATGCAGTTCTCGGATGACGCCTTCATCGAGACGCATATTGACACCAGCTAGCTCTTTACTGCTCGGCAATTCACGAAGAGTTGTTTGCCGTGTCCATCCACCTTCCTGTTGATACTTGTCAGTTGAGTTTCCATGTTGAATAGGAGATCTTCCCCACCTCAATTCGCATATGTGAGTCCGCAAAACTCCACTTCATATTCGCGACAGTGCCATGGTCAGTGCTCGGTGGCCGCACAAGATCTGGATTCTGCCTCTCACGATCCTTGTTCCGTGGGCCCAATATCGTAGTTCCATCACCGTTGCGGAATGGTAGCGGTTGGAGGCCTTCCCCGACCGAGTCTACCTTGCGATCATAGGGGTCGCGATGCCCCGGAGTGAAGGGTTTGTTGTTGTTACTGTTATCTGCAGTGGCATCACCAATGAAGAGTTCTTTAGATGAAGAAGCTGGGATTTTGAGAAGGTTCTGAATGTTGCCATCCGGCACTGAATATGAATTTGCAAGGGCAATGAAGAGGGCGAATAGTAGCCCTAATGCATAGCTTCCCGTTCTAGCCATCTTTATAATATATAGCTTGATAATAGCTCGTCTTATTGAAAAAAGAAGATCACTACATGGATGAAATTGCTCGAATATTTCTTGGCTTAAATATTTCCGATTATTGAGGTACGTATCATTGACTTATTCCAAAGTATTTTCTTGTTTGAGCAGCCAGTCGTCCACGTGACGTCATCTTGGCGGAAGGCCGGATAAGTTTCTTACGCTTCATCCACGGATGGAATAACCTCATCTCTTCCAAGGTCCTCATTGACATTCCAGGGTTACGACATTGATCTAGTTATCTCAGGTCTTCTGTATATATACCTGGCCGCCATGGCTTATTGACGACGAGTCCAATTGCCCTCCTCCCTGTGACACCACGTTATATGCAGTCAGCCACGATGACAGGCGCCAGTCCTCATGAAACCGACGCACTCATTGGTCACAACAACAATGGCCACCTCGCAAACACAAAGCCAAAACATAGTAGGCTATGGCACCATTTCAAAGAAGAAATCGACCCTCGGCACTGCGACCTGATCATGCTATACTGCTACCTCATCACAGGCTTCCTAGACAGCTCCTCAACACTCATCTGGGGCTCCTTCGTGAGCATGCAAACCGGAAATACAGTATATCTAGGCCTAGGCCTCGCAGGGGTCTCCGGCAGTGGAGACCGTGCCATCAAATCCGGCGCGTCAATTGCTAGTTTCTGTATCGGATCCATGTTCTTTGGCGCATTTTATCGCCTCTTTCCGGGACTTCGGCGCTGGGTGCTTTGTGTCTCGTTTACGATTCAGATGCTTCTCATGGTGTGTGCGGCTGTCATTGTCACTACTGAGCGGCCTTCACGGGAGTCTGAACTGACGTGGCGTGTCATTGTGCCTGTCATATTGGTCGCGTTCCAGAGTAGTGGGCAGGCCGTTACTAGTCATGTTATGGGGTTAGGGGGCTTGTCGAGTGTTGTCTTGACTAATACCTATTGTGATCTGTTTTCACATGTGGAAATTTTCTCGCCGGTAACCCTCATGAAGTCTTTACCACAAAGAAGACGGTTTTTCGCAGTTGTCCTCTTGTTGTTAGGCACGATTTTGGGAGGTATATGGGCTCGAAGTTCGGTTGGTATGATGGGTTCGTTGTGGACTGCGGTCGTTCTCAAGGCTTCTATTATTATAGCTTGGTTGCTGTGGAGAGCAGATAAGAAAGGCGAGGTAGAAGTATAGCCTGACTCGTAATCTATCTGTCTTTTCTTCCCCTCTTCTGTTCACAGCAGGGCATAGTTACCCTTTTCAAGTAGGTACGACAAGAGTTCAACCCATAGAGAAAGGGGGGCTTTAAAATCCCACAGTGGACATAGATGAATTTGCTATAGAATACTCTTAGATGGGTTATTTGCCTGGTTTATCATAAAATGTCTATATTTGTTTGCATAAATATATACACGTAGCTATAGGAATATGTGCATTGACTTCATATCCACCCACCCTCTGAATCAAGACTAAATAAATTGAGATCATCTCTTCGTAGCAGAAACGACTGAAAAAGCTTCACTACTTTTTGATGGGAATTGAACTTTCCAACTCCGAACTCGTTTAGGCCTGAGGGGCAAAGCCAATCTTGTTGTCCTCGCCGTTGAAAACGACGTACTGGCTCTTGAGGAAAACATCGCCAAGAATGTTCAAGCCAAGAAGACCAGCGGACTGGAGACCACCGTAGCAGAGACTGTCGCTGACAGAGGCGTAGTTCAAGTACTCGGCAGGGACGGTAGCAGTGTAGCCGTTGATGGTGAGGCTGAGGTCTGGAAGAGTGGCATCGCAGTCAAAGACGTAGCCTCCCTCGAGAATGGAGTGCTTGGCGCTGGAGACTTGGTCGTAGTATGCCTTGACAACGTCGTCGGAAAGCATGAGAAGGGTGGTACCAGTGTCGGCAATAGCCTCGAAGGAGTCGGAAGAAGAAGAACCGCCCTCAACAGAGTAACCGTCAACATCGAAAAGCCAGTAACCCTCGCTAGTGTTGATGTCAGCGTAGGTAAGGTCGCCGGTGTACTTGGAAGAGTCAATGAAGCCAAAGTCGTAAGTGCCAGGCTCGTTGTGCTTCAAGGTGACGGCGAAAACTGGGGTTTCCAAGGAGTCGATGACGTTGAAGTAGAAAGTCTTCTGGGCAATAGGCTCAACCTGGTTGATAGAAGAGTAAGCCAGACCGAGAAGGCCGTCGCTGCCAGTGTCCTCGGAGAATTCGGAGCTGACAGTCTCGGCAGCTTCAACAGCTTGGGCAGTCGCAGTGACACCGCCAACAACAACGGTGTCCTTGTAGACATCACCGCTGGCGGAGCTGCCATCTCCGTATGAGATGCTCCAAGTGTAACCAGACAGCTTCTTAGCGTCAGCGCTGGGAGTGTAGTAGTTGGCGTCCGAAGGTGCTCCGTCGGTTGAAGAGGTATAGACCCATCTACCAAAACACAATACTGTTAGATTATCTTCTTTGTTCTCATTTCAAAAAACAAGTCAATCCATGAAGGAACCGTACAGATCAGCAGAACCAGTGTCGAAATCGAGGTTCAGGGTGCTGTCACCAGCGGTGACAGGGGTAACGTATTCCTCATCACCATCAATGGGGGTGTTGGTGGCAGAGCCGGACTGAGAGGAGGCAGCAGCTGAGGCAACATAGTCAGGGACAGTAGCACCGTACTTGGCCAGAGCCTTAGCGTATTTGGCAGCTGGGTGAACTGCAGGCTTCTTGACCGCGACCTGGTTGATAGAGAACTGAGTTGTCTTGGTAGGAGCCGGGGCAGCAGCGGCGAGAGCTGACAGGGCCAATGCAGAGATAACAGTCTTAGAGCCAACCATTTTGACGGACACTGAGGAACCGAAATAATTATGAGAGTGAAAACGATGGTACTGAACAGGATAGGAAAGAAGTTCAATGAGGAGTGGACTTTGCACTGAATTTATACATTTCCTGGTACTGTCGTCGCTAAGAGAAGTTCATGATGTGATAATTTCCAGAGATAACGATGTCGTATCACGACTCTTGTCATCTTCACTTCGTGCCTGACATGGATGGATAAACTAACTGCCACCGTTCATGTCGATCCCTGACAGTCTCGCCGAGATAAGCAACATGACCGAGGTGCAGGTAGTAGATGCTTGTGTGATTTATTGAGGGGCCCCATGTTGATAATTGGCAGCAACGCGGAATTCATAGTGATAAGCCATTCGAGTTTCGTTATTATAGTGTTTCATGGCGTGCCTCCTTTTGTCGAATCTCGAATGAAAACCGGCTATAGTGAGGGCATACTAGACTAGCATATCTTGAGCCGCGAATAACCATACCTGCATTGCTACCGTCTTTTCAGCCACCGATCGTGCCGATGCTTGAAGAGATCTCCTGTTGGTCAGAGTATGCTTAGCTGCTGCACGAATTACGGAGCGACGTAGTAATCTAGAGCCCGACTCTAGCTTCTATGCGCCATCCTAAGCTCCAAACGGTAGGTCGCAATGACTTATTCTGGCTTTAAGTGGACCCGGCTGTGATCGGCATTGAGGCTCGGTTCCATTTTTTGAGGTCAGATTAAGCAAAATGCAGAGTAGTCCACAATCTGTAGGATTCCAGTGGATACGCATGCGGAGGTAGAACACCCCGTAGGCACGAGACAAGAGTGAATGAATAAACAAGAACGGAGTTTCATGATAAGCTTATTTCTGTCTTCGCGGAGCTGTATCGGATTATGCCGAGGATGTGTTGGAACTTTAGGGTTGCACATCAAACAGCTGAAGCTTATTTTGCCTTAAGACTATATAACGGGGCATCTGACGAAGATGACAAGGAGAGATGAGCTTCCTCTCGGAGGTCTCCGTGCCAATCGATCGAATTCTTGGGGTATCATGTGGAGTGGAAACTTTCAGCCTGCAGATGCTACTCCGTGCAATAACCGAACGCCTTCGTACGGAGAATATGGTGATGTGTATACCCTGCACTGCAAAGCAATGTCTTGTGCATTCTCCCAGTGCAATCCAATCAAGCGTGGTTAAGCCTGATATGATCCACAGCTAAAAGTCAGCCTAGTCAGCTAGCGTCCTAGTTGGGTATGATCGTGGGAGGGGAGTCTGCACGCACGGGCAATGATTTTCCTCGAATGTTTCTCCTAGGCTACTTATATTGTGGATAATGCACAATGCATAATGCGTGCATTGCATCGTTTAGTGCCAGGTTAGTTACCCCTGAATCATCAGCAAGTCGGTGCATAACCACGTATCCGCCCGGAGCGCGGCCGAGTCGAGCGGAACACTCGGAATTCTTCCAACTGTCGGGCGTACCGGCGGATAAATGGGCAAAGAAGGATCTGTATCCTGGACACATATCGTGTTATCCTTGACTGCTACCAAACCAGTAGGCAGAATATGGGAATCTTGTTTTCTGTAAGGCTTTTCTCTTGACGTGACATTAGACGTCTTCGATCGCTCACTGGCGCTGCACGGATAGGGCTAGGGCATCACGTCGGAGTACTAGCTCATTTGTAAACACAGGTCGACTCATGGAACAGTATGGCAAGCAGAAGTTGAAGATATCGAATACATGCACTAACAGATAGATAGCTTTGGTATGTCATCAGAAAATGATATTGCTATCTATATTCTTTGGTTCATCAATCATCGAATTCTTCACCTGACCACATTTCTTCCCGAAGAATCCTTTCGATATTGACAAATCCAAGCGCAACAGCCCAATCGGCAGCAGTGTATCCATCAGGATCTTCAAATTTAGGGTCAGCGTGTCCCTCTAATAGAGTCTCGACTAGCTCGGCATTGTTCCTCCATACAGCATAATGCAGGATTCCCAAACCCCTAAATTTTGCTTCCGAAAAATCTAGCCCATGGTCAAGAAACATCTTAATCATCGAGATGTGCGTGTCCAAATCTCCGGACACTGTATTTATCGAGGGGTATGCGGTGCTGATCGCTTTGAGAGAGTAACTGCGAAGATAACTGAAAATCTTGGTCAACCCCTCGTCCAACCCAGCAGTTATGTAGATAGCAGGCTGCAGGTATATTCTATCAAGTGAACCTGTGGTGACATAGGCATTGGCATCAAGCAATAATTGCACTATTTCCTCTCGACCACACTCGATCGCCCTGAACAAAGGTGTGCGAAACCTGGAGTCCTCGGCCTCGATGTCTGCCCCAGAATCGATGAGAAATTGAAACAGAGACGGACTGGACCATTGAGCTGCAGTAAATAAGATATCTTCAGAGTATTCTTGAGAAATATCTGCACCTGCTTTTATGAGCATTCGGCACATGCTTTCCTGGTTGTATAAAGTAGCTAGGTGTAAAGGGGGAGTACCAAATTCATCATTTTGATTATTGACATCACAGCCCGCGTTGATGAGCATCTGGACTATGTTCGAATATCCTTTCCGAATTGCCATGGATAGTAGGGATTCCCCACAGCAGGGTGCAATAATGTTAGTCTTTGCTCCGGCCTCAGGGAAGCATTGAACCACTTCTGAACGATTCATGATCACAGCAGCAATTATGGGTGGGTGAAATTCACCAACTGCCTCATTGACATCAAGCCCATGCAAAAGGAGTAATTTAGCAATTTCAGGGTCTTTCACGGCGTGTAGCAGTGTCCCCGTAGTCGAAACCGCCTTTGGATTTGCACCAGCCCGCAAAAGCAACTCCACGACATGCACATCAGAATTCTGGACGGCTTGTCGAATCAGTTCCTTTCCATAACAAAGAAGTGAGACGTCCGCTCCATATGAAATAAGTAGCGATACGAGATCAGTATTCCCTGGCTTGCTAACAGCATACCACAAAGGCGAGGCTCGTCTTTGGGAATCGAAAGAATCTTGCCCCCCTGGACGCGGGAATTCTATAGTGGCCTCAACCCTTGCACCAGCTTCGAGGAAGATTTGACAAAGTTGAATATCAGAATGCTTTGCTGCCAGAGCTAGCGGCGTCATACCAAATGAGTCTTCTTCATCACAAGTTCCCAGTATGTGTATGAATCTTTTCACCACGGACATCCGGACGCAGCCTATATTTGCAGCAGCGTGCAAGATCGACTTTCCGCTTTTATAGTGTTCGATATGCCTGCGGTGTACAAGGTGTAGGGGAAAATCGGGGTCGTCACAGAGACAGGCGTCTTCTTGATCTCGGTTGTACCAGGTTTGATTTAAGCCTTGCTTTCTCTTCTTTTAACTTCTTTTAATAAGAGGGAAAATTTTGATTTGGAACACATTGGATGACGTTAATAGTGGGCGCGTTTGACAAGAAGGATTTTGACGCTGAGTATGTGGGGCTTTCTTTTGTGTCTCTTCAACATGTTTGCCTTTGCTTGTCAGTTGACACCAATGCCACGTCTTGCCTGGGGCCTCAGCATCTCATTGTAGCGAGCCTTGAGATAGCACAAAGATAGTTCAAAGCAGATGCTAGAAGGACTAAGCTCGTAGCTCTTCAATGCTTGTTAACTGCCATGTAGCAAAAAAGGAATGAGAAAGTAGTGAGACGAAGATGGGGATAAGCACAGAAAGAGGAGTGGAGGTTGAGGGAGCAGTTGAAACAGATTGACAAAGGAGGTCACATGGTTGCCTAGGTGGCTGTCCTGACACCAACAACCACCACCTTCAGACCTCGTCTCACTCACTCACCTCTCACATCCTACTCGCTTATCTCCCACAGACAGCCAAGGTCAGCTCTCTTCTGGCAACTACAATTTCTCTTCCATCATCGTCTTTGTGGGCAGCACTAGCTCGAAGACAATCATGTCTGAATCTCCAGGGTCTTCTGAATCAAAAGTAAACCCCAGAAGCGCCAACGTCCTTGAGTATGTGATCCCATGCATATCCTAGACGTTAGCCATTCCCCTATACACATGTTCTCGCAAAGAAGTTGAAGTTAACACATCCATACCTATAGCCTTGAGGCAGATGGAGTGGTATCTGTGTACGTGAATGGAAAGTTTGCGTGGCAGTTACCGAAAAAGATACTCTATGTCAAAGTACCATCTGCCATACCTAAGTTCCAGGTTGAAGACGACGATCCTATCGGTGCCGCCCCAGCAGTCTGGGAAATCAAGAACTGTTCTGAAGAAGCTTTTCGCCTGTTCAACGAGTGGCTCTACAATTCTCGTGGCCAGCTCAAAGAACCGCTCCCAGGAAGTCCCATCAACGTCTACTTTGAGCTTAACCAGCTGGCATCAGTGTATCAAATCCCGGATCTCGCTATCGCCGTGAGTAAGGTTATTCAGAAATTCTTCGATGACTCAGAGAACATGTCAGCTGTGAGCAAGTCCTACGCAGACCTTCCTCCCAAATCTCCAGATCGCGCTACAATCAGTGGTCGTTTCGCTGCCCTTGTCCTCACTAAACAACTAAAAATGGACATAATGAAGCCACTTATCGAATCCACCGACCTGACCCGAGATTTACTTATCTGGCTTGTGATCTGCAAGCAGTATGGCCTAGACAATGATGGCTACCAGAAGATCTTCGATTGGATGGGCGAGAACTACCAAGTTTGGGTCGAGGCTCAAGAGTGAGGAGCCCGGGGCTCTGCATCCTTCTTTCAAAAAAACAATTGAGTTGAAGGATGGACGAAGTTTCGCTACTCATATATGAACGCGCTTTACATTGGGGCATTATCTGCGAGGGGAAAAAGACATTGGATGATACATTTAATGGACAAAAAGTTTCTATGATTGGTCTTGGGTCAATAAGGATGCCAAGGCAAAGTTCACAGTGTTCACAGAATCTCAATTTTCGTTTGTTGTCTTCCAAGGCGTTGCGTCTTGTTGTACTTAGAGAATCAGACATTACATTGGATTGACTGGGCATTGAAAAAATCTCAAGCACGCAGTATTTCTCAATACTTAGACAGGTATTGAGGCCGGGTATTTTTCTATATAATTCCTCCACTCCATCAGCCGTAGGTAACTTGATCATTTCTTTCGCAGAACATAGACCCAATGGAAAACATCCGGAACCATAGCAGTAGCAGATGAGGCCTGACCGGCTGGGGCTTTGAGAGGGGTGCGTGAAGCAACTTCCCAATATTTCCTCAGATATGGCAACCCATCAAACCGCACACTCGAGTACGAAAGCACCAACCAAATTGCGTCCTTTTTGGCGAGGGACACCAAATGTATTGACAACATCTCAACGGGGGACAAAGTTACACAACCCTTGCTATTATCTCCATTTAGATTCAGCGATAGGGGGTCTCGTAAATAGGGGCAGATGGCGGAATCGGTTTCATGTGAGGCACTCCTATTTCCCTCGCTGGCATTGCAGGTATCACCATTATCATTAGAAGAGGCCGAAGGACGATGAAATGTTCGCGGCACAGAAGTGGCAATGGCATCGCTGGTACTTTTGTCGATGATCACATCAAAGGGAGCAAATGGCAGAATCGATTGGGAGACTTGTTCCCATGAGCACAGATCAGCTTGGATCCAATGCATTATATGATCCGGACTAGCTTTTCCATGCTCATTCTCGCGGCCTATTCGGACTGCTTCGAAAGAAAAATCCACGTTCTGTTTTGTTTACAAGAAAAAGGGCCCATTCGGATGGCTTTCGCATTAGCTTCCATTGATTGAATATGGTGGTTGTTGTTATTTAAAGCTTCGATGAAACATATAACGAAATACTAAACTGGGGTTGCAGATCCAAGATGTCGAGAAATTCGTTTTTGCTTCAAGGGGGATTGCATACAACTATATCACTTCCCTTCCAGCCTCGCTGCACAAAACCCTCGCACAGCTTACTCCCCAGCGCTGAAATCCCAGGACCTAAATGCAATGCACGGGGGCCGGAAATATATCCTTCATTTCCAGGTGTATCATTACCAGTAGTATGACTCGAAGGGTATCGTCGTTCAAGCTCAGTCAAGGCAGCATCCAGAAGCACATCTCCCTTGTTGAGCCACTCGCCCACATCCTGGCCGGTCACGAATTTGGTATCCCAGTATGACGCGTCATCATAGTCCGGGGCGCCTTTTACCTTTTTCTGTGGTGTATTGTTGCTCTTCAGCTGAATTGGCGAGGTCATGGTGCGATTGCCATTAATAATGGATGAAGATAGGCACAGCCTAAAAAAAGAGAGGTTGGACTTGGATGTTAATGTGGGCCTTAGATACGATTGGTTAGTTTACAAACGGCGCTTTATCTAATATGGTCTAGCGCATATACCTAGCTTCAGCCAACGATGTGCTTTGTAGAATGTCAAAACAAAACATTTCGCTCGTTGACATCGAATGCATATGGACAATGCTGAACAGACAATTTCCGCTATATGATTACAATGACCACACTCAAGTGTACAGATACATTGCTCTTTGCAACCGCCTATCCTTCCCGGACTAAGCAGTTGAGCTTTGACTCCTAATCTCCACCGCTGGCCCGTCCCAGGTTCGATTGTCTTCAAACTCAACAACATTGCCAATCGACGCCCTGTCCTGCATTTCGATGAAAGGTCTGGGTACGGCGAGCTTCTGAAGGCCCATATTTGGTCGCTTTGTTTTCGTGGCTCCATTCCACCTGACCTGCCACAGAAACAGCGTCTATAGATGATATACGAGCTAGCGCAGATTATAAGAGTCCCAAACACAGCACCGACGGCGATTCCTGCAATCTTGCTACCACTGAGACCACTGTGTGCGGGCATGGCACTGGGGATTGCGGTCTCGCTTGATGAAATGGCGGAAATGCTGGTCGTTAAGTACATGGCTGTGCCGGTTCCTAATATGAGCATTCGTATGACACCAATTAGTCAGATGTCAATGAAAAGCAATCTGAAGGAAAGACCAATAATCCGACAAAAACACAACGTACCTGAGGGTGATGTATTCAAAATACTAGAACCAATTCCTGTTTCTCCCCCAACTGTGCTGCTTGTTGTTTCTGTTACTGGTTTTGCGCCATCTTCGGTGCCAGTAGATATGGTGCTCGATACCGACTCCGTTGCACTGACCGTTGCATAACTCACCACAGCAGAATGATTATCTACCCGACCTTTCCTTTCAGCGTAAATATGGGGTCATACCAGAAATCGAAGTAGAGTCTCCGGTCGTTGCCGTGGCCAACACCAGAATCTCTTCCGCCGTTGGACCACAGGACCAAGAAGTAATAGGATCCGATCCTGTCGCTTGAGTCTCACGGACGTAGGTCACGCATGCGTCGGAACTAAAGAATGAAAAAGCAAGGTCAATCAAACCAAAAGTCTTAAGGGCACCAAACATTTGCTCAATATCTCCGGTTCACAATGCTTACCACCGGCGAATTTGCGAATAAATGCAATTGGAGCTGGCCACTCCCCCGCAATAAGGGGATGAGACTAGCTCGCACGTTGCTGGTCTATCACAGGTCAAATGGTCACAACATCCCCAGTAGTAGGAGTCGAGATTGCATGTGGATGTTCCTGGGCAGACCAGAGGAGAACCTGATCGCTGGTTAGAATGATTCTTGCATTGTCCCCATGTTCGTCAGATTATAGACGCCATGCCTCTGGAGGATATGAAATGATTTACTGGGATTTTCCACTAATATAACCACAAGTCTGATCGGTCCCCCTTTTCCCAAGGAAGTTGGCATTGTATACAGGCGCCGCTGTTATCAAGGCGGCTGCTATGATGAAACCTGGCATTGCAAATGCAAGATTAAGATGACCAGAAAGACCAGAGAAAGCCTTGGGTGCAGAAAACAACTCTCGAGCATTCGCGTGATGCTAAATATGCCCGCGAGTAGTGCACTGGGGACAAATATGCATTCGATATCACTTTTGATGATTACTATTAACTTCTCCGGATATTGATGGTACAAAATTATTGCATAGAAAACTAAATATTATTTATTGACGATGTATCTGGAGTTAGGGTTGAAAGTTGTGCACCGCGGATCGGAGTCAGTTTTCGTTCCTTTTTCCCTGCACGGTCACGCCACAACCTCTTCAGCAATACAGTTCATTTATGCCCTGACTATAAAAGCAAGATAAGCTTGTCTAGCATTTAGACAAGAGCCCGAGTCATCTCGGGCCTTTCTTCGACCCGCAAGAGCCGCACAGACACATGCCGCAAGGGCTGAGGCTAGAGCAGTGGCGAAAGGAATAAAAACAGTATAACATTGCCGAGCAGCAAATGGACTTCATTGGGCACCTCGGACTTGTATCTTGTTTCAACTTGATTGGCATGCGCACTTGAGCGATCCTCCCGGGCATCTAAAGCTTAAGGTCAGCTGAGTTGCACGAGAATGGCAAAACGAATGAACTTCCTGCATTTTACAAACAAGTTCTGAGAAAAGTGGCGATGTGAAGGCCTTACGAAGCGTCCGACGTGGATCACAAGGCTTACAAAGTACGAGGCACGTCGATAGAACCTAGAATACCCAGAAAAAGTGCCTGAGTTACTCCTCAGTCACTGCATGAAATGAGTATTATTGCCTTGGCTAAGCAAGTGGCTTGTACGGCATTCATATATGCCTTGCGCTGAAAGCAAAAGAGCCTCAACACGGCCAAGTGGCTAGGTATAGATAGCTGGTCGAAGCTCTGCATTTTTCTCTTCTACAGTGCCAACTACTAGATTTGCAATATAGTATCACTTTACTTCAAACAAACTTCGACGCGCGACGTAACTTACTATTAGGGAGGAAACATCAATAATATCATGACTACATATAACATTACTCAGAAGCAAACCCGCGAAGATGTCCATATTGGAATTGTTTGCACCCTCGACGTGGAAAAGCAAGCCATCGACAAAATTTTCGACGAGACATATAACGCAGCAGATTTCGGTAAGCTGATTGGTGATGCGAACTACTACAAACTCGGTCGTATTGGAAGACACAACGTGGTCCTGGTGAAGCTTTCGGGAAAGGGGACGCAATATTCTGCGCGCTCAGTGACAGACCTTAGCCATACCTACCGAGGTATCAAGCTCTATTTATTGGTTGGGGTATGTGCTGGTGTCCCTTTCCGAGAAAGAGGACAAGATGAAAAGCTAGAAACAGCGGAGACGATTTTCGGTGATGTGATTATCGGTGACAGTATTGTCCAGACTGATAATGGAAAACAGTTGCCTAACGAATATAAAAGAAGGACTGGCAGACGAGAAGTTCTCGGTAATCCTCCACTTGACATAAGGAATATGCTCAGCCACTTGCGATCCGAGGCCGAACCGCTCCATGAGACAATGATGCATAACTTGAGGTTCATTCAGAAGCAGGATCAAGGGAAATGGGAATATAAAGACGTTTCACAAGATAGACTCTTCGAAGCATCAGTCCGACACAAGCACTACGCGCAGCACATCACGTGTGAATGCGTTTATTGCAAAACACAAGATGATCCAGTTTGCCCTGCTTCATTGCAAGATCCTTGCTCCATCACAGGATGCGCAGAACACTTGATTCAAAGAACACGTTTGAACGCTGATGTGGATAATCCGTCCTTCGTCCCTGAACCGTTGATTCACTTCGGTACGGTCGCCTCGGCAAACACCGTGATGAAGTCCGGCGAACATCGGGACTATATCGTTGGGAGGGAAAGAAACCGATGTGACGAGAATATCATTGCATTTGAGATGGAAGGTGCAGGGATGTGGGATGACAGGCCCTGTGTAATCATCAAGGGGGTTTCTGACTACGCTAACAGCCATAAGAATGATATTTGGCATGCGTATGCCGCAGCCACAGCAGCATCTTGTACCAGAGCATTTTTGGAGATGTGGATTCCTTCGGATCCTCTTCAGGGACAAAGGCCTCAATGGGGACAATCGGTTGGACAATGCCGTCAGCATCAAGGTGAGGCTCGAGATATTCCCGAATCTCTTACACACGGTCAAATCTTCACATGCCTTAGCGATCTGTGCTGACTGAGGACGAGAATCCAACAGAGTGAGCAACCAAGAGGTGAGCAACCAGGAGGTGACTGTTACGCTATCACAAGTGACGCTTGTCGAACAGAACACTTCAAAAGCCACCTCAGATGTCCATCCTCGGCTTTTTTACATTCTAACGAAGCATCACTTCAGACCACGGGCAAATGGTTACTGGAATCGTTTGACACTCGAATCATGGAATGTCTATCGGTCAGTTTACCGAATGTGCTATGACGAGAAAGATAGAAAAGTCCGATGTGAGTATGAATCTAAATCAAGATATAGTGCCGTAATAGCCGAATATGGCTTACTAACAGACTTGTGTTCTTTATCAGTCCAAGAATTTTTGAAAGAGTTTGACAAATCTACAGGCCCGTCCCAGGCCATTATACGCGAGTACTGGAACAGGGTCATCCCAAAAGCACACCGCAAGGAGGGTACTACACCTCCTCTATCTCAGGGGCTCGTACTAGCAGTGCTCTATATGCTACATATCCTCCATACATTGCATGAAAGCCCCCCTTCCGAATTCGACGATCGACGGCATGCATTTCTATCCCGCTTCGCCTATTGGACATCCTGTTGCTGCAATTTGAACTGCGGACGGTCGTGGAATTTCGTTTCATATACGGGTATCTGGAGACGCATGCCAGGCACTAATGGTGGCCCTTGTCATGGGGATATGCATCTAAATCATAACTTTCGAGATACGGATCATATAGCGGCGTATAAATCTACTTTTCACAGTTGGTGGAATGCGTATGTGAGCCAGCGAAAAGCTGTAGTGTCGTAGATGGCCAAGAGACGTGGCGGCAACTCGGGTCTACATAGCTCCGTTGTTATGAATAAAGTATACACTACATCAGCATATTTATTGGCATGTCTGAGCCTGTTGTAAGAGGTCACAGCATATAATGGTAGGTAGTAAATATTCTCAAGTACTTTGCCCTTGGTCTATCTAGTTGTATGAACAGGCCTCGGATCAACCTAGCTCCGGCCGACACACGTACGTACGTCTAGGCTTTCTATCTTTATAAATGTCAGCAAATTACAATGTTTGAGCCAGGCACGGAAATCAACTGATTCCGGCGATCACGCACAATATCACGACGCCAGTTTACTTTCGATTAAGTATAAAAAAAACAATGATGATCGAGGCACCACAGCTTCTTCGATTAAGCTCGATCGGCAAAGCACGCTCCAGCACCTTATACAATCTTCTGATCCGCTGCCATGTTACTCCTGCCTCTCGAAGTGTTGAAGGAATCAAACGGATATGCAACGAGCAAGTCTATGTTCACGTCGTGTGCGAGCCTAGAAAAGGTGAAGCGAATGCCGCCGTTGCTAAGGTTCTGGCCGAGGTGGGATTTGTTCTTATCCTTTTGAAACGAGTTTCAGTGTGCACGATTATGCATGCTAACGGCCTCTTTTTTTTAGGCATTGGGCGTGCCTAAATCAGATGTTAGTATTATGAGCAAACAGCGGACCAAAGTCGCCTGTGTACAGGGCATCGATATAGCCAGGGCTTCGGAGGAACAGTACTTAACTGATGTAAAGCGATCATTAGAAAAGGCATGTTCTGACAAGGTGAGAAAAAAGTCCTTCGATGCCTCCATGGCTCTCGCTTACATAACGCAGGCGAGGTGATCTGATGAGGCAGGAGATACCCATTTTCGGAAGGTGCAGGCATGGAAAGAGAGCTCCTGCCGGGGAAGGCACACCAGACCTCCTTCCTCTTCTGCCAGTCCTCCCATCCCCTCATTTTTGTCTTGTGCTCTTTCTCTTTCTTTCTTCCTCTTCTCTCCCACCCTTCTCTTCCTTTTCGCAGACTCAGCTCTTCTGTCTATACATTCATTCCCAACGTTATCCTATCAGTTCGAATTGTCCTATCTGTTTTCTGTCATCCACTCTATCACGCATCTCAATATGGCTCAGCGAGTTGCCATCATTGGTGCCGGTAAGTTCGGGATATCACCTATGTTTACGGGCTCTTCTGACAACGTGTCAACGCAGGTATCTCTGGCCTCGTCGCCGCAAAAGAGTGCCTCGAAGAGGGCTTGCTCCCAACCGTCTACGAGGCTCGTGACGGTATTGGCGGCCAGTGGCGCTACGAAGAACCTCACCCAGTCACTGGCGAAACATTCTCATCGGTATACAATGGTGTTGTCTCAAACACTAGCTCCTTGCGCTCTCATTTCAGCGACTTTCCTATGGACCCTGCCAAATATCCCGATTATCCTACCCACACAGATTACCTGACGTACATTATGGACTATGCAAACCACTTCGGTCTAGAAAAGTACATTCTTCTGAACACTGAAGTGCTGTCCTGTGTCAAGCATGATGACACGAAGTGGAAGGTCATAACCGGTACAAGCGAGGAGCTTTACGATGCACTGTTTATCTGTACCGGCAAAGAGAGCATTCCATACACCCCGGAAATCGAAGGTTTTGAACGTTTCGAGGGCCGTATTATCCACAGTCATGTCTACCGCCAGCCCGATGAGTATGCAGACAAACGAGTGGCTGTAGTAGGGTTTGGTCCATCAGCCGTGGACATTGCAAGTGAAGTTTCTCTCCGGGCTAAATCATGCCACCTCATCACTCAGCGAGGAGGCTGGGTTTTACCGAGATACGTCAACGGTAAGCCTGTTGAATCTCTGCAGAGTCGATTCTGGGAATATGCCCTGCCTCGATCGGTGCTCATGTGGAGCTACGAAGGCGTTCATCGCGCTGTAATGGGTGAAACACCAGAGACTCTCAAGCCTAACCACGGTATTCTCGAGGCTAATGCAGTTGTATCCACCAGTCTGCTAGAGCATGTTCGTTCTGGTCGTATTACTGCACATCGTGCCTCAGTTGAGAGCTTCTCTGAGACGGAGATTATTCTCAGTAATAATACCAGCCTCGAAGTTGACGAAGTGATCTTGTGCACTGGATATAATGTTACCATGCCGTTAATCTCTGAGGACACATATCGTGGGAATGAGCCAAACTCCGTGCGTCTGTATCGACTCATCAATCCCCCGGAACATAACAATCTCTTCTTCATGGGATTAGTCGAATTCCTGGGGCCCATTCATCCGACGGTTGAGCTACAGGCACGATGGGCTGTCGGTGTATTGACTGCAAGAATTTCGTTACCATCGGTGGAGAAAATGCAGAAGAGCATTGAAAAGTTTTATAAGGAGCAATGTCACCTGGTAAGTGTCCTTCGGTCAAGTGTATATCGGTCCACAATATCTAACCAGAAGTATGTAGTTTGTTCAATCTCGCCGGCACACCATTGCGGTGCCTACACTTGGTTACTTGGAGACGTTGGCCACCGATCTTGGCGTTATGCCTAGCCTCAAAAAGCTTTTCAGAAAATATGTGTGTTCAAGAGCCCCTTTGAAAGGTGCGACAATTATCAACTTCTATTATCACGGACTGATCACGTCTGCTCCTTACCGTCTTTTCGGACACGGTAGAAAACCAGCTCTTGCCGAAGCGACGATTGTGCGGATGGCTGTGAACGGCGAGACGTTGAGTGAGGACGAGGAGCTTCTTCTAGCGGCTGACAGAGCTTCATGGCATACGGTTGTTGAGTAAGCATTGCCACGATGGTCTGTTGGCCTGTTCTAATTGATAGCAGGAGTGCGTGACTAGACGATGATTCTTTATTCTTATTGTGTTCGCTGGCTCTATTCCTATTCTTATTGATGGTGTCCATCATTGCACGTCGTTGATGCAATAGGCAAGCTACACGAAGTGACGTATTCTACAGCCTGCAATAAAACTTGTTTACCGTCCTTCGGCTCGAGTAAGGCAATCGTAAATGTGCATTGTTCATAGAATGCAGCAGAGTATCATTACTTCAACAGATTCGGTTTTCCTAATACTAGCTATAAGCTGAAGGCACACGTCTTCATTCTCGGCATTAACCTATGACCCGCCTCGCATGTCCTTCAGTCTGTGTAAGAGATCACCGTCTCGTAACATCGACGACTGAACTCATTGTCATATCATATCAAGCCATCTTCGACCCTTCTCGAACTGTCTCGACGACCAAACCACCATTGCCACTGCCACTACCATTAGCAGCATCGATTTTGGTGACAGTATTCACTTCTTCAATGCCAGCATCAACATCATCAATACCATGGCTAACATTGCCACGGCAATACTCTTCTTCTGCTGCCGCTGCTTCCTGTCTTTTCTCGCGCTTTACCAGCCATCGAATCACAAATACCATTGCTAATTGCAATCCGCTTACGCCGCTCAGCACACTCCACCCAATGGTGAATTTGGGTGCGTATTTGGATGTGTTCAGAATGATGACTGGGAGAATCAAAAAATAGATTAGTGAATTTTTTTCCTTTTCCCGTCCATTAACTGCTGTGAGAAGACTAACCAGGTAACCATGCCACAAATGCTTGGCCAAGTGTCTGTGCAACACCGATTACTATTGCTCGTTCCTCCGGGTCTTTGGCGCAGACTTCGTTGGTCCATGCCTGTTTAACTTGAGTCAGCAGAAAACAGATTTTGAGAGGAGAAGAGAGAGAACGCACAAAGCAAATAGGCCAGAATCCCCAACTAGCCCCATTGAGCAAATACCCAAACAAGGTCGCGCCAAAACCCGGTCCAATCGCAACAATGATCAAACCAACCAGATTGATCACGGCAGGGATAAGGAGGGCTTTGGGTCTATTCCCGCCCCATGCATCAGACAACCAGCTATACAACAGCGTTGTAATAAGACCCAGAGCTTGGCCTGAGGTTGGGATAACATTAACCTCATACACGGAAAACCGATTCAGCGCCTGCAGCCACACGGCGAAGTAATTGAGAGGCTGGGTTACGAGGCATTGGAAGATCATGATTGCTGTGAACGCATACAGCGGCCAATGAGTCACGATGCGTTTCATTTTTGCCCAGGTTAGTAGCACCGGTGGTCGTCGATCGTATGCTTCCATGCGTCTGCGCGCGAAATCGAGTTGCTCAGCGGGCATCCAGCGCGCTTTGCAGATGTAGGGGTTGTCTGGGATGGCGACGTAGCCGTACAGACTGAACGGCATGGAGATGACGCCGCAGAAAATGAAGAGCCAGCGCCATCCGGGAAGTCCCAGGTGGCCGTCCATGCCATGGTAGATGGCGGCTTGGAGATATCCGCTGAACATGCTGGCGGCGTAGCAGGCGGAGTAGAAGATTGCTATTCTTTTGGAAAGTTCTAATTAATCTGTTAGCAAGCGAGCAAAAGAGAAAAGGAGGAGGGCAAGTACATACCTCGCGGCGTGTACCAACTACCCATAATAGTCAAAACGCCGACGGCGAATGGACTCTCCAAGAAACCCATAATGATACGGAGAGCAAAAACATCTCGCACATTACGGACTGCAGCGAAGCAAAAGGTGATAATTGACCAGAGCAATTCGCACGTCGGGAGCCATATTGACGGGCGGACTTTTTTGATATCCATCAGTCAGAATTTTGCATCTGAGTACATGATGTTAGAAAGACATACCGCGTGTCAGGACCAATTGTGAAGGCACTTGGCCGATGACATAGCCAATGATGAAGAACGTCGAGAGCAGATTATAGTCTGCTCCAGTGAAGTGCAAGTCTTCCTTCATGCCGGAGACATACGCATTTGCTGGTTTGATTGGTTGGTTTTGACGTCCTGCCTTTCAGAAACTTCTGGATTTCAGTCATTACTTACTAACATTGGCCCAATCGAGCAATCGGACAAAGTACCCAATTGTCGCCCAGCTCCTGTTGTTATCATTGTATAGAGTTAGTTCGTGTTTGCGGAGAACATTTTGCGTTAAATAACACTAACATGATAAAGATGTCCAGTCTTCGCACAAGGCTTCGTTCCTGGGGAGTCCGATGGCCGCCATCCCAGATGATGTTCTCGATTTTCTGCCATCGTGTAAGCGTTATCTCAGAGCTGCTGTCGTCGTCGCGATCATTTTCTGCGTGGCCCGCGCGGGGCTCGTGAGCGTCGTTGGTGCTCATTGCGCAAGATATGTTCTCTCTCTCTCACTTTTCTGTCCCAAAAATCACAGACAGAGGGGAAACGTGGGAATATATAAAGAGAGAAGACCGGCAGTCTAGACCCTAGCAGATACTCGCAGCTAAACCTAGGTTCTCGATTGAAAAAAACGATGGGATCATCCTCCCTTCACCCGTCTAAGCTTAAACGCTCACCGTATCGTTGTATTAGTATTACCATTAGTAAGTTTCGGACGCATTGAGTTTGACGCTTAGGTAAAAAATAATATAAAAAGCTGGAGAAATAGTCTAAGCTAGTAATATATAAGCTCCGTATCAATAGAACAATCATCAACAAGCATATACTTAGACTTCCGTTAATTTGCAGGCTGTTACAGATTTTAATTGGCGAAGGCAACTTTCAGACATACAAGCTGCATTTGAATATCAGAGAATGGAAGTGATGTAGATCAAAGCAAGCGGCGAACGTAATACCGATACATACGTTACCGGTATACCGACAGAGCGCCCGATCTTCGGACTATTTTGATCAGCACTCCTTTCTCCGCACTCAGACTCGTATGAAAATTACTTATTCGTATTTATCACACACACACACTCGTCATAGGTTAGTAAGTTATCCATACATTTTCAGTTACTTCTCGTTATTTGCATGTTCCGGAGAATTACAGTTGACCGGACCGAGGATGCGCAAACAAATTAGAACTTTTGGCCCCTCTTGGTACCTTTTTTATCTCTACGAGATTTCTGTTGTTTCTTTCCCTCCCCAACGTTTTGAAACATGGCCGTTTTGTGACTCACCGGGCATGCCATTGAGTCATATTTGTATGAAAATCAAAGCCTAAGCTTGCTGCCATACATGGTTCAGAGGAGGTCTGTGGCCAGTACACACAACAGTAAGTCAAAGTGTTGGAAGATTACTTCCGTGTTCACGAGGGTCTCTTGCTAGATTTTACTGTAGCGTATATGTCCCTTCCGTTCGCAGCTTTGATGACCAAGAACAGAAACACCCGTCTCTATCAAAACCTCACAAAGGTGTCCTTCGTCATGCCTGTCTGTCTTGGTGAACAGCGACATGAACATTTGTTGACGGATTGGCGATGAAGAATGCACCTTTCATTTCGGAAAGGTTCTCATGGAACTGAACATTGCCTTCGTACTCGTCGAGCTCCCAGTAGATTGATACTCTTCGGATCTTTGGAAGATCCGTTCAACCGGCAGATCAGCATTGTTGGCGGCATTGAACGCAAATGTGGTCTTGACTTCAGTGACCACGCGACTGTGGTTGGTTTTGTCCCGTAATAACACTATGCCAGAGCACGGCCTTTTCCTGTACTTCCTGTGCATCCAGTTTCCATGGCAAGTGAC
Source organism: Talaromyces atroroseus (assembly GCF_001907595.1). Lineage (NCBI taxonomy): Eukaryota > Fungi > Ascomycota > Eurotiomycetes > Eurotiales > Trichocomaceae > Talaromyces > Talaromyces atroroseus. The sequence continues at coordinate 77,009 of NW_017971444.1, forward strand.
TAGGTCCATTTTCTCAGCCGTCGATGGGTATCTAGACGTATCTACCTTAGATTGAGTCCTATAAAACAACCTATCCGTCTACGCTTCGTCTCGATATCGATTGTATGCTCATCCGGCGTTCCGATCCACGCTTGGATCGGTTTTGGGTATCGAGCAGACTCCGGTGTTGGTGGCCATACCTGATCATAGTAGCGAGCAAGGTCGTCGAGTTGATTGTTTGTGAGAAGATGGTATTGGAACAGCGAGTCCGGGAAACCGGGGTGCGCCAGTGCACTGGTTAAAGATATCAACTTGTATAGTCGCGCGGAGAGATGGGTTATCGTGGCCATGAAGTCCGGATGCACCTTTGGCTCGGGAGCATAGTCTAGTATCTCCGTGGCCGAGTTGGGAGAATCCTTGCGCCCGAGGACCGTATCTTTACCGGAATTGTGATTCTTGGTCATTTCCGACGAAGAATGATAATATGCAATCCAGGTTAACTTGCAGAGGATAAGTTTTGGTAAGATAACCAGAAAACCTTGTAAGATTGCCCTTGGTGGTATACAAGAAAATCAAATTCTTTACTGTAATGGAGTATACATATATATGTGCCATAAAGATACTGGAAGTGATGTGTTATCCTAAGCAAATGACTCAATATCTATGAGAAAATGACAACTTTCAGCAGCGAAGAGTCACTCAGGTAACTCTCCGGTACGTATGCAGGACGAAGCCTGCTTATAAAGAACTTTATGAACCAACCAAGGGAAATGAGTCGGTTCACTTGTGCAGGTATAGATGAGACGAACCACGGAGTCAGCCAGTGGTCGGAGTTTTTCTTTATTCTCAGATATTGTTTTCCATCCGTCAAGACTATTTTCATAGGCAAAATTGATGACAAGTCCAAAGAAAAGGAGATATGCAACAGAAATCTAACTAACACGCTGATTATGTACATACACCTAACTGTCGATCTGTGTATACAGATTTCCTTCACAACGCAGGTTTATCTCAGGGGTACGTTGGTGACCCTCTTGTAATCTTTGTCGGCCGAAAAGACAGCTTCGTGATGAGTTGTCGAAATCTGCGGCAATCCTGCGTATTTATTGATCCAGTTGATGACCGCATAGTGCCAAACAAGGGAGTTTTCAGGCTTCAAGACCCAGTGGTTCTCATCCGGAAAAGTCAAAAACGCACTGTCGATACCCTTCATCTGCAAAACGTTGAAAGCTGCCAGTCCCTCAGCTATTGTCAATCGATAATCAAGTTCGTTGTGGATAATGAGATGTGGTGTTGCCCAGTTTGCTGTGAATCGAGAAGGATCCCATTTCTGCCACTGTTCAGGCACTTTCCATAGGGGTCCTGTCAAATCTGCAAGAGGGAAGTACTGTTCTTCGCTGGCCAGTTGCGAGACCATGCTGAAGACACCGTCGTGGGTGACGAGAGCCTTGAATTTACGGCCAAGGGGCTGTCCCTGTATCCAGTTCATCATGTATCCGCCGTATGACGCGCCGAGCGCCACTGCCCGCTCGATATCGACGTATTTCAGGTTCTTGCTTATATAGTCGAATCCTCTTTCTAAGTCAAGGTAGGGCAAACCGCCCCAGCTGCCTTTGATAGCATCCGTAAACTCCTGGCCATAGCCTGTACTGCCAGTTGGGTTCGGCGTGACCACCACATACCCCTGTTCAGCAAAGACTGCGGGGTTCCACCTGGTACTCCACGCATCATTCCAGGCAGATTCAGGTCCGCCGTGCACCAGGAAGGCAAGTGGATACTTCTCGTCTGGATTGAAGTTTGATGGCTTCACGACGAAAGCATGGATGGGTTGACCATTTTCACCTTTGTACCATATTTCGTCAACCTGGGAGCGTGAAAGGCCGAGCGATGCTCCACCCTTATTAGCAGATGACAACAGTTTTGCTTGGTCGGGAGAATCGGGGTCAATGATCGTGTAAACGCTGCTTTCTATCAAGTTGCTGCTTGAGACGAGAAGCTGTTGAGAGTCCGCTGACAACGGAGAGACGCCTGTGACAGTGCCTGTACTGGTTAGCTTCTTCAGACTCTCTGGCTTCGCAGATAGAATGTTGTCGAGTGGAAGCTGGTAAAGCACACCACGGCCTTTCTCCTCGACCGTAATGAGCAATGACTTGTTGTCTTGAGACCAGGAAACTGAACTAGGACTCAAGTTCCACTGTCCTTTCCCGTCTTCGGATTTGAATACTTCAAGTAATTCACCGCTCCATGGATTGGGTACAAAGATGATTCGGTTCTTGTCAGCTTCGTGGCCATCTTTCTCCATTGCCAAAAACACAATTGAGCTACCATCCTTTGACAAAGCAGGTGAGCTCATGGCGCCCTCAAGACCCTTGACTGAACAAATCTTGGCTTCGCGCGCGCTGAAGTCAGTCCACGACATCATCGGACAATAGTAACAGACACAGGCCGTGTGTGTCGCAGGGTTCACGGCAGGGTCTTTTGCAATAAAAACAACAGCATCCGGACTAATGTCAAAGTCACCAGTACCACCGAATGGCGGGATTGGTGCCTCGACATCAGTGAGGCCGGAAACAGCAAGCAAGTTGGTTAACCCAGTAGCTGAGTACCTCTTCTCCTTATCGGACAATGCAGACGGCGAATTCTGCAAGACACCATACCACAAAGAATTTTTTTGCGATTCGACATACGTGTCCCAGTGTCGAACCCAAATCGACGTATAGTATCGTCCACTGCTGTGCGGCTTCTTCGCGTCCTTCGGGTTGTACAAACTTCCATCGGGATTTGCTTTACCGGAGACCACGAATCCGAACTTGCCTGACTCCAGCTTCGTCACCTTCAAATCAGAAACAGGCCCCGGTACTGTGCCTGCGGTGTAGGATCGACCAGGGTCACGAGCGTCGCTGATCACAAAGCTCGTGTTCCCATTATCTTTCTCCTTCAACCAGACGAGCAAATCTCCATCGCCGAGCCACTGGGGGTTGCTAGCACCAGCTTCATTCGTGACAACTGTGCTTTCGCTTGATTCAAGGTCGATGACACGGATTTCGCTGGTTGAGGAGTGGGAGCTGAAGGAGTATGCTGTCTGGGTATAAGCGGCAAGCGTACCGGTGGGATTAGGAATAGCGACAGATCGTCGCGGAGCGGAGAGGAGAACCCTGAAGAGATGATGTCTGTCAGTTATCTATGAAGAGGGAAATCCCATGAGATGTAGAGACGAGATTACTCCGGTGTGAAGTTTGCGGCTCTGATAGTCATGATGCCTGCCTGGTTCTAGACAGTCGCCGAACACAGCACAATTGTAGTCAGAATTTTGAGGTACAGATGAAATAGTCTCTATCTCAAAGACTAATTTGCTGCAAATATGGTGTTAGAAGAAAGAAAAGGCCAGCATTCCACGGAGACAAAAGAACATGTGCGGAGACCTTTGAGAGCGGGGTTGCAGGCTTCTGCTCACAAGGTTGCATCGCTGCCCTGAAAATCAGGCAACAATCTTTTTTGTCCTAGGATGCCATACTATGAGGCAGGTAACAGTAGGAATAAAACCTCACTATTCAGCTAACGCAGAAAGCTGTTTGAGGCTTTCCATAGAAAATATTAAGTTTAAACTTTCTTTATGTGTTGTGTCACGTCACGTGCGTATAGATACCCTAAGTCATTGATTGATTGTATAACATGCTGATAAATATAAGAAACTTGCGAATCAATTGTGATATTACATACACCAATAACAAGAATCAAGCACTCCAAATAACACGCCGAATTTTGCCGTAGCCCTCATATCTAAAAAGAATCTTCTTTCTTCTATCGACTTACTCCTCTCCCTCTTCGCTCTCGTCCTCATCCATACCCTCGGCGGCAGTGACGGTAAACGTAGGATCCTGATCAACACCAACGTAACTGTCACTCATGAGATACAGTGTCAACTCATGCTCGCCAGCCGTGGGCACAATATATTCGAGACGCGTCTCCAGACGACGGCCAACAGTGACACGCTTGATAGCAAGAAGACTCTTCGTCTTCTCCTCACCAACCACCAACCACCAATTCTCCATCTTCTTGCTGGGATAGTATGGCGCATGAACTGTCGTGTCCGGTTCTTCGTCCTCCTCGACATCGCGTTCCACCTTGATATTGAGGTAAGCTGGTTCACCCGCAGTGATACTATCGGGATCTTCAACCTGGAAATCCAGTTCCACGTTTGGATATTTCTCGTTGGTGAAGTTGGCAGCTTGTGTTAGTTGTTTGTTGTCCAATCCAAGGCGCTTGACAAAGGCTGCGTAGTCTTTATTTTCAGAGGGGTCCATGGCTTCCATGAACTCGAAGATGTCATTGATCCTAGAGTAGATAAGGTTAGTTGCGTTCGTAGAGAGAGAAGCGATGGCAACATACTTGTATTCATTCGCCACCTGAACAACTTCAGGCGTGAAGTGTGGGATCTGCTTCAAAGGACTGTCACGGTCCCACATTGCTTGAACGGTCATCTGAGACATCTCCATGGCGTTCATGGCATTCAGGTGACCCTCCGATGATAGGACGTCTACACAAGCACTGAGAAGGTTCAGAACCTTGCTAACAATGACCTCTTGGTCTTTAGCAAGATCAATAGGCAGTTGCATTCGAGAGAAGTGAGCTTGAAGAAGAACAAACGCTTTGAAGTGAGGGGAGTCATAAGCAGGTTCTGCCATCTTGACAGGAACACGGTCATAGACACGTCTTAAAATGTGATCTTCGTGGCGGCGCATTTGAATTGACTCAAACTCGGTTGCAGATGTAACAATCTCCAATATTCCCTTGAGCTTCGTGCGGGCGGATAATGACAGGAGGAAGGTCTGCATGGTGATAAAGGAGATATTGTAGTATGCAGATATCATGGCTGCATTCAAGGGGGAGATGCTATCGTCTTCCTCATCAAGGTCGATAATCTTCGCTTCTGAAAGCTCCTTCAACGTGTTCTCAACAAGTTCGGAGAGGAACGTACTCAAACCCTCATGGCTAACGTCGGTTAAACCATAGAAACTAGGGTTTGCAAGAAGGCGTCGGTAGAAGTAAGTGTATGTCATCCAATCCACCGCATCCTGTGTAGAGCTAATTGTGCGAGTGCTAATCTCAGTGACAAATGCATCATGGAGTGTCAAAGAAAGTCCCGACTCCAGTGGGAGTGCCTCGGTCAGGAACCTTCTGTAATATGCTCGTTTAGTTTCAGATACCATCAGCAGACCACGCCCGATCTTGTCCTGGCCAGGACGTGAGGCTTTGCCAAACATCTGAAGAATCTCACTAATAGGGTAGTCGATGTAACGATGCTCTCTACCTTCGAAAAATTGCGTGCCCATGACGATAACAAGATGGGCAGTAAAGTCAATCTCCCAGCAGACATCCCTAGAAGCTAGCATGACCTGGATGGCACCAATGTTGAACAGGTGGGATACAATCCGCTTATCATTAGTGCTTAATGCTTCATGGTAATAACCAACTCCATGTGAAATAGACTCGGCCAATGTCCGCTCGTGCAGTCGTTCCAAGAGAGGAGAAATTTGGTCAACGTCAGCATGCAAAAAACGGTCTTCATTGTCATCTGCAACACAGGCAGCCAATATATCCACTGCTGTGGAACGGACCTGTTTACGACTGGGGACGAATACTAGAGCGGGCTTATCAGGCGAAAGTTGGTTGGCTATCGCGTGATAGACAGGTTTAGCCATAGCCATCATGAGGGAAGGAAAGTGAGGAATATTGTAAGACTGAATATGCAAATCCAGTGGGATGGGCCGAGCGCTTGGACTAAAGTTCAATATAGAATGGCGGTTAGCTCCGATCCACTCGCCAATATCACGAGCTGTATGATAAAACCAAACGTTAGTTATAATCACGACAAGATAATATAGAATATGGAGGTAGCGGAGGAATGAAGTACACACCGTTAGACAACGGAACACTCAGGCCGATAATCCGCAGCTCGCTTTCGATTTGTAGCTTGATGAACTGCATCCTACTCACGATGATTTCGTAGGTATAGCCCAGGTAACCGCCAATCATGTGCAGTTCGTCCGCAATAAATAAGTCGACTGATTGGATATTCTTTCTCCGCTGCCATTGGCGCGATAAAACATCCCATTGAACAGGAGTGGCAAGCACCAAATCCGCAGACTCTAAGAGCTTCAGGTCTGCAGTAGTCTCACCGGTGAGTTTTACAATTGTCTTCCCTCCAGCAATTGAACTTAGGCGTTTCGTCCAGTCAATGTATCGCAGGTCAACTAACTCCTGGAAAGGAGCAATGTAGACTGCACGTCCTTTGTTGGGCTGCGACCAATGGCGGAGCAATGCTAATTCAGCGCACACAGTCTTCCCACTTCCTGCTGGAGCAGCGAGTAAAACAGCTTCATCGGATTCAAATAGACTCTTGAAAGCTTGGCTCTGAATGCGATTGAACGTCTGCCAGTCAGGATAAAGACCCTTGAAATCGTCCCGTTTCAAGGCTTGGACAGGCACTCGTTGAATGTCTAGTAATGGCGTATGAGGTGGGAATCGCTCTGGAAGAATGAGCTTCTGGAAAGACACCGCTACCTTCGTCTCCGAATGCATCCAGCGATCGGACATAATTTGCAAGAAGTAGTGAGGAGGTATTGGGTCAGAGATGGGAACAGTGAACTCCATGATGTGGTCAGTGACTTCACCCTGAGCGTATTCTTTACGAAGAATAAATTGGTCGTGGAAAAGGATCTCTTCTCCATCGCAATCCTCGATAATAACCCAGAAGCTTTCTGCCGCACCGTGTACGGAGTCATCCCAAACAAAGTTTGGGGTGATAGTCAGTTCGACCCGAAGCAGCGATCTAGTCATGGGCTGAACCTGTGCCTGAACTTCTAGGCGCGGGAACTTGGAGACCAGGTCGCATACAATACGACCTGCCTTGGGCATGCCAAGAAGCTCGCCCATTCGTGGAGGATCGAGATCGAAATAGCTTTGCCAGGGAACATCGATTCTCTCGGCTTTTTGCATGATGTCTCGAGGACATGCTGGAAATTGCCGTAGTGGTGTCATTGTCGGCCACATTCGTTTCTCTGCCATTTTGCACAGATTCAAGGCGATCTTTGCAACAGATGACCAGCCCTTTTTCAGGCAAATCTCAAAGATAGCACGAAGAATTCGACCAGCCGACTGGGTAACATATACCAAGTCTGCCATCAATGCGAGGCCTTCAAGTTTTAGCCGTGAGATGAACGCTTGAAGAAGAACGTTGATCTTTGCGTGCGGTTCCTCGATGCCTTCTTTGACAGGCACAGGCACGCGGCCGAGTAGCTTAGCAAGCTCCAGCTTCTCATCCTGTCGAACTGGAATGTACTTGAACTCCTCGCTGAGAGAGAAGATCCGGAAGAGCTCAACAGTGCTGATGCCTGGCTGAAGATGATGGTTATAGATTTGCATTGAGCTGTGGCTGATGTAGTAATGGGAAGCGATGCGTCCGAGCTCTGTAGACTGAAGCTTGCCAATCTTCTTGTCATACTTGACGAGACCGGCTTTTTCAAGTAGAGTAGCAGCAGAGTGTATAAGATCCACTCGCTTTTGTTCCAAGGTCTCATCATCTGCATAATCGGCACCAACACTATATAATCCTGGCGACCGTAGCATTCGTACATAAAGATAGGAATAGCCTAACCATTCCACACCTTCGGTGCGATTTCTCACATTGCCAAGCACGATCTCAGCGTTCAGATTGTCGGCAAGTTTACTGATCAGCTGACTCTCAATCGGAAGCTGTTGATTCAGAAGCGAGAGGTAAAACTGCAGCTCATTCTGGGTGGTAATAATTGTTCCAAGTCCCTCTGTATCATACTGCGGACGTCCTGCTCGGCCAAGCATTTGTAGGGTATCCTGAGGGCTCAATTGCACAAAAGATCCATGCTCTGGAGAGTATACTTGTGTACCTTTGATCAAAACAGTATGGGCAGGCAAATTAACACCCCAGGCTAAGGTTGCCGTACAAACAAGTACTTGGATACTACCGTCGCTAAATAAACTTGCCACTGAATCTCTGTCTGCAAGTGACAGTCCGGCATGATGAATACCAAATCCATACGGCAGAATGTCTTTCAGAGCGGCATCATCGACGCTCTCGGCTTCCTCTGCCAAGATTTGTCTGCTGGCTGCGTCACTTCGCAACACCTGGCCAATTGTCTCCATCTCGACAGCTTTGTCTCGGATGTACCGGGCTGTTTTGGCAGTTTCTTTGCGCGAATGTACGAAAATGAGCATTTGATGACCTTTGGCGCAATTTTCCAGAACCTTGTTGTAGCAGACTTCGTTCATGGTCTTCAACTGTTTGATTGCCTTCTTGTCACTCACGCCAATAAATTCCTGTCTAAGAGGGCAAGGGCGATAGGAACCATCAAAATGGAACAGTGCCTTCGTGGCGTCCACACGCAAGAAGCTAGCCACATCGCGATAGTTCGGCAGAGTGGCCGAAAGACCAACAATTCTGGTAGGCTCATCGGTAGTCTCATTCTGGCGAAGGGTGCGACTAACAACAGCTTCCAAGACAGGACCTCGATCGTCGTGCAACAAGTGAATTTCGTCAATGATGAGAAGACGTACAAGCTTTGTGTAGCTAGAATCTGTTGCTTTGCGAGTGATGATGTCCCATTTTTCCGGCGTTGTGACAATGATTTGAGTATCGGCAATTTGCTGCTTGGTAAGTTGGCGATCACCAGTCAACTCGGATACGCGGATGCCATATGGCTCCAGACGCTTACCAAAGTTTCCGACCTGCTCTTGAACCAAAGCTTTGAGGGGGGCGATGTAGACGATTTTAAAGTCGTCCAGCATGATTTCTCCCGTGTCTGGGTTTCGGTTCTTACCAATTTCACGAAGAATCGTGAGCATGGCGACATTGGTTTTTCCGGAGCCGGTTGGGGCGCAAACAAGCATGTTGCCATCGTCATGGAAGGCAGTAGGATAGCACTTTGTCTGTACCCGATTCAGCTCTTTCGATGTACCAAAACCAACCCGGGCCCAATCAGGTAACTCGGATGTTGGAATATTTTTCTCGCCGGGATCGCGTCTCGGCTTTGGAGGGGGAACATGAATCTCCTCATACCCCTTGAAAGTTCGTTTTGTAGAACCCTGGGGAAGTTTCACGTTTGGATTTGTCATGAGATGATTCCCTTGTTCGAATTTCAAGGACTCGAGGTTCACTAGGCGTGTTGGCAGTAGGCTGCTTAAAGGAGCTTTCGCTTCTTCCTGCTTAACAGCGGTAGCTGGGACATCAACATCCATCAGATCCATTTTTATCTTTTTCCCTGGTCGCTGAGCCTCGTCAGCAGCAGTCGTTCGCCCGTGAATCTCGTCTAAAATATCACGGTGGCCGGCTTCGACCATTTCATTCTCGAGAGAGAGACGAGCATCATCGTTCTCTGCCAACCTCCTCCACTTTGTCGTCCAGACGATTCTGTCTTTGTTTTTGACAAATTTTGCTACCAGGTCAGGATGTTCATAGTCGAACAGCTCCATCAAGTCGTTTTCAATATCACGCAACTGGCGTTCGTTTCCATCCTCCTCTTTGCCACTTAAGAGTTCCAAGGAAGATCGGGCAGCCTCGGTTGCCTGATGCTCATCCGGAAATATGGTGCTGATCTGACGCTGTAACCAGTAGGCATCGATTTCTCGCACTGGGATTATGTGTTTTTCGGCAGCAGATACTTTGGCATCGCCTATCCTACCGCCATCAATAATCATTTCTTCATCGCCATCCAGATCCGTGCGATCTTCAGCAGCTCCGCCGGCAGTAGCAACTTCCTCTGCTCCCGGTCGGTCCTCAACGTCTGAGGCTTCTTCATCCGACTCATCTTCATCGCGGACTTCGTTGATACCGCGCAAGCCTTCTTCGTCCTCATCGGACTCGTCGAAGACAACAGCGACACCTTGTCTCTCGTCCAGTTCCGCTTCATTTTCGCCACCGAGTCCGTCTTCCATGTTTTCGTCCTCGTCCTGTGCATCGTAGTCGGTGATCTTCTTACCCAGGTTAACCAGTTCATTGAACTCTTTGGGGTTCATAGTAGACCCAAGTAGATCATCAATGTCTTTCTTTTTATCAAAATCCTTCATATCTTCGTCCTTGAGCGTTTCTAGGATAGCGTCTGCTGCGCTTCGCACAACCTCATGCGGTACGTCGCCGAGATGACTGGCCGTCATGGTAAGAATAAGATCGTAAGTCGCCCTCGTAGCGGGTGTCCTGGGCCGATACTTCAAGCCCTCAATGAGCATATCGGCAGCTGAGAGAATACCAGCACCGCGAAGTTGATCCTGTTCGCCACGTTTGCGCTTACGCTGCTCGCGTTCTAGAACATCGGCACCTTCACGAATGCCACCTCTCTCGACACCAACCTCAGCAACTGCAGCCTTCTTGGTCTTTGGTGCCGTATCGCGAGCGACTCGTGATCCCATATCTCTTATATTTATTCTCCCTGCGAGGGACTCTGGGTCACCGGTCGCATCATCTCCAGGGCGCGTTATAAATCGGCGATCGGCTTGAAGCACCAAGTTGCTCATCGCCCTAGTATCGATCGCATCAGCAGTTAATCATATGGCCAATATGCAAGATAAGACTTACGAATATTTGTATTGCGCCACATTGTTAGGGTCCGTCATCTTGACAGGCTTGCTTTCGTCTGCGAAAGTGTTGTACGGCTGTAAATTCAAATGGTGTTGTGAAGAATATCAAGAAATCAGAGACGCCTCCTGATTTCCTAGCGATCGGGTGTATAGAGGAGCGTTGGCCGCCAGTAGATGTTGAATATAGTCTCAAAAAACTCTTCGTTTCTGCTCAAGGTCGAGCTCCGCACCAGTGGCGCGTCTTGAGCTTCGAAGTACCACTTTGCAAAGAGAGAGAAACAAGTATGGATGATCTCAATATTTACTGAAAGATCATCGTCCTGGTACTGTCAATGCCAGGAGCGTTGGATAAGGGGGGCCGCAGAGCAAAACTGCAGCTTTTGTAGGAAGTAAAAGAGGGCGTGGACAAGCAGAGCTAAAGTGATGAACTTCCGGCTTTAAGTGGAGAGACTTTTGCCACCGTGCGGGATGCTGATTGGCTGTGTGCCCCTGCAGCGTGGGGAAGTTGGAACACCAGAAGAAGTCCGTCAAGAAGGGAAGGAGAGAGCCTCCGTCGCTTTCAAGAGACACGACGGATGGGTTTGAAGGCATAACATTATATATCATGCAAGTTCGCACTTTTCATGGAAGGAGTCTGATATCTACGCGCCTAAAGCCTATACAATGTGTCTTTAAATTGATTCCTCGCTCCGGCTTCACCGCATATAGATCGATCAGCAACAATGCGCGACAACGTCCAGTCTTGGGAGCTTCAACTACTCGGAATACCATACAATTTGCAAGAGGCGCAAAGACAAGGACGCAAGTGAAACTGAAAGAGCTTCCCCAGGGCGCTTTAAAGCTTGAGTCGTACAACGATAGCTCCGATGATGCGCCTCGGTATCCCACGGTGGTGCAAGGGCACAGGAACAACATGGAGAAATTTAGGAATTGCGTGGTCCTGACCAGAGTAGGAGGGTTTTACGAAGTAGGTGCACACTTCAGTCGAATTTTTTTAAAAAGAAATATATTTCCCATCTAACCAAGGACAGCTTTACTTTGAACAAGCTGAAGAACTAGCTCCTTTACTCAACATCAAGCTCGCGTCCAAGAAGACGAACGCCGGACCGGTGCCCATGGCAGGCTTCCCTTTCTTCCAGCTCGATCGCTTTCTCAAGGTCCTCGTGCAAGATCTGAACAAATATGTTGCCGTGAGCGAAGAGTTTATGAATCCAGTCGAGGAAAAGTCAAAGTCGGGAGGGTTGCTGTTCGATAGAAAGGTTACCAGAGTGATCACACCAGGAACATTGATTGACGAGAAATTCATCGATACTTCACAAAACAATTTTTTATTGTCGCTTTATCTTGACACGGAGTATTATAAGTCACAGACTGGACATGAAGGAAACCCGTTTTCTGTCGCACACTTGCTATCTTCATCCTCTCAACGAGTTGGACTAGCTTGGATGGATCTGTCTACGGGCGACTTCTACACGCAGGTAACCACAACTGAAATGCTTCCATCAGTGATTGCCAGAATCGGTGCTCGAGAGATTGTTGCCGATCAGCGACTGCAGAATCTTCTAGGGCAAGAGCTGCAGATGTTGGTGGGCATAGATCACCAGCTTCTTACTTTCTTCGATGGGCCTAAGAGCACGCAACCCATGGCAGAATGGACTCACATGTTAGAAGCCCCTGTGGCCCCGCAAGTAGAATCTTCGTTTACCAGTGAGGAGGTGGCGGCCGGGTTTAACCTCCTAGAATACGCCCGTGTTCAGCTTCAAGGAGTGGGCATGAAGCTACAGCCACCTCGACGACGACATCTCAATGAGTCAATGGGGATTGACCGCAATAGTTTCAGAGGTCTGGAGATATTGGAGACGACCAGAGATAGTCTAGGTAAAGGCAGCCTTCTTCATGCTGTTCGCAGAACGGCTACGAAAAGCGGAGCTCGCCTTCTTCGAGATAGACTTAGTATGTTTATCCCTATTTTTTGTTTCAAATATCTATCTGACGTATCATTTATAGCCTCGCCGTCGACTTCCTTGTCCGTAATTAACGAGCGCCTTGATCTCGTTACTTATTTCCTCGAGGTTGGAGAAATACGAGACACCATTATATCCCTTCTCAAAAGAAGTTACGATGCACAACGGCTTGTACAGAAGTTCACGTTAGGCCGAGGAGATCCGGATGACTTGATATGTTTGTCTAGGGCTATCGAAGCCTCACGTGAAGTACGCCGGGTACTTTCGGATCAACAAAATCGCGGTATTTTCAGTGCTGAAGACATTCACCAGAGCATGGCGACGCTTATCCGTAGATTACATTTGGATGGCCCAATACAGCTAGCAGAGAAAATTCTTGCCGCCATCGATGAAGAAGGTCTCTTGCAAAAGCATCGAATCGAGGATGGTCAGGCAGCTGAAGCGGCTGGTCTTGCACAGGATGTCGTTATGAGCGAAGGATTGCCCGAAGATGTAGATTCCATGCCTCGAAAAGTCCGATTCAAAACGACGGGCAGACCAGGTATCACGGTCGAGTCGGATCGAGGAGACGTAGACACATGGATCATGCGACAAAATGCTACCGAGGCTCTAGCACGGCTACACGATGGTCTTGATGGGCTCAAACAAGAAAAATCGGATCTTACAAATAAATTGCAAGATCAGGTAGGTTCATCCATGCTGACACTGAAATGGACACCTGGCCTCGGTTATATCTGTCATGTCAAAGGGGTGAAAATATCACAGAAAGCGCTTGAAGACTTGGGTGTCACCAGGAACGTTTCCTCCACAAAGTCTACACGGTCGTTCTACTTACCTGCCTGGTCACAGTTGGGCGCGCGCATAGACCAAGTCAAAGTCCACATCCGTGCTGAAGAACAACGAATTTTCGAAGACCTTCGCCGTGAAGTCATCCTCAATCTTGTGAAGATTCGTCGCAATGCAGCTGTCATGGACGAATTAGATGTTGCTTGCTCATTCGCCACTCTGGCAAACGAGCAAAACATGGTGCGACCCATTCTAAACACCGCCACATCGCATCGCATCGTCGGTGGCAGACACCCAACAGTGAAACTAGGACTTGAAGAACAAGGCCGGCGTTTCGTCAGCAACGACTGCTTCATCGGTGACCAAGAGCGGATCTGGCTCATAACTGGACCGAATATGGGAGGTAAAAGCACATTCCTGCGGCAAAACGCACTTATCACAATCCTAGCACAAGTCGGATCCTTTGTTCCGGCAGAGTATGCAGAGATCGGAGTTGTGGATCAAATATTTAGCAGGATTGGGGCAGCAGATGACCTATTCCGAGATCAATCAACATTCATGGTCGAGATGCTGGAGACTGCGGCGATTCTAAAACAAGCAACCCCACGTTCATTTGTTATTATGGACGAGGTCGGGCGAGGAACCACTCCCGAAGATGGCACTGCTGTTGGATACGCATGCCTCCAGCATCTGCATAACGTGAATCGCTGTCGAACATTGTTCGCAACGCACTTTCATTCCTTGGTAGACATGACTGCTGGGTTTGAGCAATTAGGTACCTATTGCACAGACGTCAAGGAGAGTCCATCCGGCTCGTTTTCGTTTGTGCATCGGTTACGCAAGGGTGTTAATCGCCAGTCCCATGCGCTGAAGGTGGCTCGACTGGCAGGTCTGCCAGAAAGCGTAATCGTCGTGGCCGAGAATGTGCTTCGTCAGATGCAAGCATCCACGGAGACTGACTGGTCCAATAATTCCAAAATTGCCAGCAACGGATAGCATTGAGGGCGCGTTTGTTATATATGACTGTATAATAGTTTTCTTCTTCTTATTATGATACCCATTGTATAATTATTTTTGACCATCCATCCACTTTTCCCTCGGGCACTATAATTTCGATAGTTTCTTCACATCGTCCCACAACTCATCTTCCTCCTCACTCAAGGACTTCAAATCAACCACAATCCCATCTTTGAAGGCAGCCTCTTGACAGTCCTCATTGTCAACGCCGTTCACATACTGCATGACAACGAAATCAATCCGTCGTGAACCCAACACAACCATGGGGGCATGCCACGTGCCCGCACCATACGTAACAGCCTGACCGCCACGCGCAATAAAGGCTCTTAGATTCTCCAAATCCGGCGGATCCCGAATGAGCACGCGATTCTTATCCGCAGTGCCACTAGCTTCATCGATCGAGTCTGTTATAGAGCCTGGAGTGGTAGCTGTCGTAGCTGCTGCTGCCTGCCCCTTCAACGTCGGCGCAACAATCACCAAAAAAACAGGCTCTTCCTGCTCCTCTTCCTGATCCGCAGACCCACCCAGCATCAAATCCACATCCCCTTCCCCATACCCCTGCCAATTATGGCTTTTCTTATCCGGCTGACGATCCCGCAACACACGTTTCTGACTCGACAGATCGAGCGGGACAAAAGTCTGGGTTGTATAGGGATGTCGTTCGAGGATACGCACGTCAAAAACGGGTGTGTCGAACTCCTCATGTTTGCCCTGTTTTTCGCGCCGAGGTTTGCGTGGAAAGCATGCAAACATGCTTAGACGCGCTTGTGCGGCTTTGCCGCTGGGGCAGACATCGTTCTCGTAGCCGTTGGCGAGAGGAGCGATGGGACTGATTTTCACGGCGGAGCCTTGATTGGCGTATACGGGCGTTGCGGGGACTGGGTGAGGGAGTTCGAGGGATGGCAGGTTGTTGGGGGCACTGAGGAGGTCTCGTGGGAAGGGTGTTGTTATCACGGTGCCAAAGGGGGCGAAGGCCTGCGGCGTGAGTGGCTCGGGGGTGATGCGGAGAGTGGGCGGTGAGGAAATGAGTGTGGGAGCCATCCTATAGAACTCCCTCTCAGATGGATTTAATAATAAAAAGAATAATTGAATTGTGTTAGACAATGGACTGAAGAAGATATGATGATGCGGAAGATCGTTTGACGTCCGATTTGGCTTCGAATAAGGTTGGTTAGCCTCTTGATCAGTGTGGACCGGCGGCAAGCCACTAGTTAAGTCGACGATCATATTATCTACACTTCAATTGAGATCTAAGCAGATTGAATTTAGTCTATGTATTTCACGATGGCTATAAGCTTGAAAGGGTTGTTAGTTCCTTGTTGCAATTGAACTACTCGCGTACTCTCCTTTGGCGAAGGCATTTTGGAAAATGTGGCCATTGCTGAAAGTCTCGTCTGCCATGAGGAAAGCAAAATTAGAAATCCTTGTAAAGGTGAATAATTGGAAGCGTACCTAGAAAGGTAGGGCGTCTAAGAAGGTATTCACTGATTCATCTAATTGATGATATCTTGAAACCTGGCCCGTCCTAATCTTCCCTTGCTCTTTCAGCAAAGCTAGATAGTAGAGGCTCAGTGAAGAAATGGATAGCCCACCGGATTGAAGATGATAGGTATAATTTTCGTGCAGCAGTTGCAGATTATTCTAGGATCATGTACATTATAATGTCTCGCTATTTGTTTCAAGAAGTTGTACATATACTTGTAGCCCAGTCACTTTATCTGCGAGGCTCGCTCTAAGCAGCATCTGTCACTAAATTAATTGACGTGGAATATCTGCTAGGAATAGAGGAGAGAAAGAAATGCTAGGAATATCGGGATTCTACTGTAGTACCCTTGACTGCAATATATCTGCTAACCCCTACCTAGTTCGTACTTATTTATAGCATGCTATGAACGACGTAATTTCAATGTCTTTCCCGTCTTTTCAATGTATATCAAGCTATTCCTACAATAAGCTAATCATTACTTGATTGAATACTCGTACTCCTGACCTACGCTATAACCCTAAGTAGCCACGCAAATCTTAGGGTTAGTAACCCCATGACGAACTGATGACTACGTTAGATCCTTGCTGTCCTATATCTGTGGAGTCTAGATCCCTTGTCTTTATTATCATTGTCACTACTACTGAAATCGCTCTAAACAATTTTTAAATTCAATTCAACATGGCTGAGATCCGCGACAAGCATGGCAACACGATCCATCGAGGTGATCACGTCTACACGAAGATACGCGGGGGCCGGCATGAAGGAGAGGTAATACCTGCAGAAGAAACATCTTTTAAACATTTCACATTTCATACACTGACTTTGCCTTCGCAGGTCGAGAAAATAGTGATGACTCAAGCCGAAGCAGAAGAAGAGGACGTCAAAAATCCGCCCAAGGTAAGGTTACCTGGGTTTACTCTGAGATAAGACACATTTATTGACTGGCTACGTCAGGTCCTCTTCCATGACCAACGCGGGAAAAGGGTTGCTCACAATCCAGAGACGCTTGAGAAAGTAAATGACTAGGGTTCTTCTACTGTTCCAATATCGAATATATTGTGATTCCCGTCTTTCCCATTATTGTAAACTAAATAGGTAGTCAATCTTCTTTTTTTTTTGGACGTTATACTCTTGGGCTATATAACATCACTCTCTTCAATTCCCCTCAATTCTATAGCCGTTCTATGTCTAAAGAAAAAGGAAGAACTCCAACAGCCGAATGGGGACTTGTTGTTAAGGTTTGCTTATTTATCACGGCTGTTGGTCCAAGCTGACTAAAAGCGCTTCCTAAACGAGTAGAGAATTGCACTGTTTTAGTTGAGTGATGTATGATTCAAACGCCCCTTCGTCCATCCGAGGGGCACACGACCTCGGTAGGTGAGTTTGGAATATATACATTAGATGCTGAGGTAACAGGGTCGATATCACGGTGCTAAGAAGGCAAAGGCCTGCGGCATGAGCGATTTGGGGGTAAAGGAAATGAGAGCTGGATCCATATGCCTCTCCGATGGATGCAAAATAATGAAACAGTCAAATCGTTTAGATATTGTGAAGACTTCCAATTTTATTGAGAGTATATGTTACTTCAGGCAGTGTCACAGCAAACTGTGCCCAGGGACCGCATCTGCATCATAAAGCCTGGTTTTATCATTGGTGATTCACATGAAGGTATTGCCAATATAGACGACTATCTCTAGCATATTGTGGCGGGCAGTGTCACCATTAGCTCATATCCCACAGAATCTGCCGATACTTGGATCCATATGGCCAGTTGTGGGAGCCTCACATCAATTATGGAAGAAAGCCTTAGCGCAACTGATCTTGACAAGCCACTGACTAATCCTGTCTGGGGCGGTCTTAATCCAGTGCGCTTCTGGAAGGCTATCAACAGCGCTCTTCCTGTTCCTTTGAAAAAGAACTCTGTGACTGGGTGGCAAGATAAGATGCAGGCACGACTAGTTGAACTTGGACAGAAACATCCGATGTTCGCTGTCCAGGGCTACCTTGATGATGACGACGAAGCCATTCTTAGTGGTGAACGAACAGATGCCACCGCAGACCTCCGCAGCAACCGGATGAATGAGGTTGAAGTAGCCGTTGTGTCCAATGTCAAGTATCTACTAGATGTTGATTACTTTTCTCAAGACGGGCCATCCGAGGGCAGGCAAACGGAGAGAAGCCTTACTAGCAATGAAAGTGTATAATGTCTAAGCTTGTTGTATTTTCTGATGTTATTTTTTCTCCTGGTTTCTTCGTGGTTTCCTATGATCTTTTTTTCTTTCTATCTTTCTGTTACTCCTTCTGTATTATCTCAAACTCGCGAGTATTCCAGAGCTTCTCTGTGCATATTTACTTTATATTAGACTTCTAAGACTTGGAATCATCATAGATATGCCTCGACGAGATTTCTTAAGAGTAGACATACCTTATTGATTTGTGTATTACTTTGACAATCCATGTCCCCAGATTTCCATGTTCCCTTCCTAGAAGAATAGTACCAGCTTATACCATGGAGTGGATGTTGTGTTAATACAGTAATTAGACTACTAGGTATAGAGTTACCAGCCTTTCCCGGCTCTATGAGGGCTCATGATCTGGGATTCAGAAACCGAATGCAATGAAAGGTTTGCATTCTCATTTGGAGGAACTACTTCAAATCTACATGTGCAGCCACCTGGATCTACTCGAGTCGGCAATACTTGCAGGGTAGTATTGTTGCAATACTGGCGCACGTCCAAGAGAAGGCCGTAGATGGCCAAGGAGGGAGGAGCGCACAGTGAGTGACCTTCATCTGACCTCGGCTGTAGAAGCCGAAGGGGACTAAGGGTACCGCAAGACTGGGGGCACGCGATTGTTGTCCAATGGGGCTTATTGAGTCATCTATTTGCGTTCAATTGGGTGGAGCCAAGCAAGCGGGCATGAACAGCAAGCCTGGGCATGGCAGACGTAGCTACGCACCAGCTGCTTGGAGCGTCCGCTCGGGGTTTATCCCCTTATCGGCGGAGGATGTATAGACACCTGGAACTGCAATCTGAAGGAAATTGTTAGCGAAGTCCTTCCACGGCGTCTGTGAACAAGATTCAAGGAGAGAAGACAGGTCATATGTCTGCTTAATTGAATAGGTTTTATCTTCATCTTTTGAGTCGGATATTGCGATAAAGGATTTTAATCATGTCAATGGGTAGGATCAGGCAGCTTGTGCGCACGTACCAGGTCTGAGAATGAGGCACAGCACATCTATGCTGAACAAGGATCGAGAGTGTGCCATTTCATTTCTAGCTCCGGGGCTTCATTGTGCTCTTCCAGAAAGACTCCATATACTGGTGCGGAACTTCAGGTTACAGGCTTTTAAAGCCATCGCAAGCAGGGAGCTCGAAGGGTGTTAGTTGTACAAAAACTGGTGAAGGGATAAATCAGAAAGCATGATGAACATCAAAAAGAATAAGGAGAAAAAAGCTTTATGGGAGGAAAAAGGTTTTTCTGACAAGCCTGACCGCCTCGAGACTTACCCTTCGCGGTGGGGGGGCTGGATGGCACGGCTAAACTAAAACAACTTGTGGCCTTTCGGCCCCCGAATGTTTCACAGGAGAGCTAGCCTTGCTAATGTGGTAGGGATCTTTCTTTGCAAATTGAAGCTCTAGCCCATTTGTGGGAGCGATAAGGGTTTGTTATGAAACCAACTTGCATGGCACTAGTTCAGACTAGTACTATTTAGGGAAGGTGTTATGTTATAGCAGCTAAAGCCACGACCAGTCATTACCACACACCAGCACGCAGGGAGATAACTTAGCTATGGATATGGACTTATGGCTTACATAAGAATATATATGGCTATATACACTCAGGAAGACATTAAGGAGCGTAGAAAGATTGTATATAGGATGAAGGATAATTATTAGATATACACTTGTGTATATATCTAGGAGTGTAAGAGAAGTATAGGAGAGATAGATCTATATAAATATACTTATTTGTTATATATCTAGTTATTCTTTATAGTTCTTTAATCTAAGTTACTTGATTATATACTAAAAGGGTTAGTAAGGCAAAACTACTTAAAGGATTATAATATTTCAAGGCGCTTCTTCTATCTTAATTATGAATATCTTTATTACTAGATCATGTCTATATCTGATTATCAACTAGAACACCCTCAGGAACCTCTGTGTGGTTTAAAACACCGTATTGTACCTTGACACAGCCAGTGACAGCTAAGGTGGATCCAGGCGCGTGACACCCTTAGACCGTAGCTAGCTACAGCAGGTATATCAAAACTAACTAACTAACTAGCCAGACGAGGTCACGTGCTCGTCGTACTTCGAAGCTATTCCCAACTCCATTCAGGATTCCGCCTTACACTAGATAAAGGCATCCAATGATGTCAAGCATGTCCGCTACAATGAACGCCTTCAACACCTGTCCCAAGTAATTATTTGCTTGCCATATTATGATGAACAACTGGCGCAAAAGACCATGAATTCTATTATTTGTTATGTATCAACAAGTTATGGAACGAAGTCCAATAGTCGCAATCCACGTAACTATACAAAATACCTTTATCAGCACGGCTTTTCTTTCAGGTAGATTGTCATCGGAAGAAACGTCAAACTTACATGTATGTCATGCTACTCCTCAGACTATTGACAATTGACTCCGGATGCCATCTGAACACATACATGACAGCTGCCCAACTTAAACTGGCAAACGCTGGCCACGCATTCTCTTGTATCACTGCGCGAGCTTCGGGTGTGACGAGGGAGGATAGAGGGTGCATGTTCGGCTGGACGGAAAGACTCGCCAGAGCTAGAACGACTCGAGCGAAGACGTAGATCACAATCTAAGATAAACAAATCAGAATCCATAAGATAGTGAAAGCTAATATGATATGAGAATACCTGCTGGCTGACACTACCTGGATTTCTGCCAAAGACAACGTATCCACCAAGCAGGCCGGCAAAAAACGTGTCATAGGGACCCTCTTTTGGCCCCGTGGGATTTAAATATTTCATAGCAAACATTGTGCTCTTGTATATAACGGCGAATCTGGCGAGGTTCGAAGCATGTTGTCGGGTTGCTTTGAGGACGAGTTTTACTTTTTCGCGGAATCTTTGAAGAAAGCATACAAGTCAGCATGGCGCTTCGATATGGCGAAGTAGGCCGAGAGCGTGAAGGGAAAACTCACGTTCCTGACCGAAATAGAAATATCATACTGCATCAAGCACATGTGTTGTGTTAACAATATCCTTCGTTTGTTGGAGCCGGCATCCTTGCGAGGCTTACACTAAAGCATGCGGGAACCGGACTTTCGTGCCATACACAGCGCCATTGCGAGCGGCTTTGAGGAGTGTGAGGAGGGGTTTCAAGTCGGAATTGAGCGCGATGGCGTCCAGTTTATCCTAAAGAGAGCAGTAACTTTAGTTAGCTTGTGCTCATGCAGTAATTACGGACAACTTACCATGATGGAATCCATCCTCGGCTGCTAGGAATTTGGCCGTATGATGAGCAGTAGACCACCAACTCGAGTGGTGCAGTCTGCAGTTGTCAGAATTCACAATATCATGAACTTGACTCTTGCAAAGAGCTGTTCCAGAACGGCATTGAATACCTCAGGCCGATAGTGGGAACGCCATCGCTATGGCGGAGTCCGGGCTGCGTCTGGGGAAACCGACAGGCCTCGGCATGTGATGGAAGAACGTACTCTGCTTTCCGAGCGACGTCACTGCTCACGTGACCTTGCCAATTGTTCATTTTTTGACTGCATGCATGGTACACATCTACAAGTCCCTTAAGTATAACTGACGATTTTAATAAAAACTAGCGTTTATATAGTCTTGCGTTTATGTGTAGCGCACAACGGGTATGTAACATGTCTAAAGAAAAGAAGTTAAGAATCATGCCAGCCTCGGCTTTTTAGAGCGCCCTTGGTCTGCTCCCTCTCCTCCATCGACATCCATCATATCCTCATCTGATGGCGCATCCTCGTCGATAAAGGTAATCTCCTCGCTCACATCCGATCCGTACTGAGACGGCTCATCATCTTCGTCGTCATCATCATCCTCCAGTTCGTCATCCGAATCCACACCAGCCCTCCGCTTAAGACCCTTCATCTTTCGCGTTTGCAAGTTCGACAGATCCTGCTTTCCGAGATGTATGCGTCCAATCTTGTCACCCATAGAGTCCATGGAAATGTTCTTCTTCGTCTTGGCTTCCTCATTCGGTCGTTTGCCCTGCTTCATTGCCTCCTTCATGACATCCGGATCCGCTTCGCGAACACGGCCAATTCTGAAGTCGAACTTGGGTCCTATCTGCTTCAGCTCGACACGCGGGAGTTTGTGTCCGCTTCGCTTCGTGTGGATCTTATACCATCGTAGATGGATAGTAGGCAATAAACCGGCCTCGGCGGGTTCTTCGGCGGCAACCATCATTAGAAATTGCAAGCCCTCGACATCAATCTTATCAGTCTCCTCTCCCTTGAACATATCCAACAAGACGCTTTTTATCATAGCATATGTTCCCGACGTATTATCCTCCCATATGCTACCCGCAAATAGGATCATGGGTTTCATCCCTATGCCAATCTCGAACTTCAACGCATTAGGTGCTGGAATTGCTTCTTCGTCCGCACCTGGTAGGAGCAATAATAACTCAAACATCTCTAGTACTTTCTTATTGTAAATCCGAGCAAGAGTCACGCAGTTGGGTCGTTTTTTATTGTTGCTTCCGTAGGCGACAATACCACATTCATTCTTGTCCGCCAAGAATTCAATGCTTTCAACACTCTCAAAGGGGTGGATGTTGTCGTTCTTTTTGTGGAAAAGCACGGAGTTGGGGTTCGTTAAGCCATGGATTGTCTTCAGGACGGTGCTGAGTGGCTGAGGACATTTTGTGCCGTGCAAAAGCAGTGTGCGCTTGGGGGGTTCGATGAGCTGGGGCTCTTTCTTCTTGAGAATCCGCGCTGTGCGCGGGTTCTTGGGTTTTCTATTATTTTTTCCCCAGTATTAGTTTCTTTCTCTTTCTTTTCTTTTCACATGCGCGGTTTTTTTAGAAAAGCAGATAGCTGCACAATTCTTTCATTGAAAAATAGATGTGCAAACAAATCTTGAAATTGGCAAGTAAAAGGACAGTGAAGCATTGACTTACACTTCTCGAAGCATTGTTGGATTCTGGTGTTGTACAAGGTGATGCTGCTTGAAAAAATGGTTCATTCTCCGAAGCAGAAAAAAGTCTCGGAATTTTCTTGGCAGGTGCGATAAGCGTTATCGATAATGTTATCTGCCGATAAGCTCCACTTATCGAATGCTTACACTTCTTTCATTTATTTATTTGATGATTTGTTTTTTCCTATGGATTCATATTGCTTTCATGTTGTAAATAAATAGCATCGACTTAATGCTTATTCCACTCCGGAATCACCATATAGTTTGCGAACCCCTCTATCTGACAACTGACACGCCAGGCGTTTCGCTTCATCATCTTTGAAACCAGGGTCCCCCAGACAGTGACGAAGATATTATTGAGCCTGACTGAATGACAGTGTCGGATTATTACCTAAGTTTAATTTCATGTCTAGAACTAGGTGTCATGAATGCGCTATAAGACTGAAAATTGTCTGAGACTGCTGGTGCATTGAGAGATAAAGAGTCATCACGAAAATATTGCATGCAATATTCGAAACAGGTCTGAAGGAGTTATTACATCTCCCGGAATTAGTCGAAGGTGTAGACCATTTCATTCTGGCTGGTCACTTTGGTTACTCCCTTCTTTGAAATGCTTCCCCCGTTCGTCCATCCTATAATCCACTCAATGTCGAATTCCATCAGAAGCATCCAGTTCTTGAAAAAAAGTCTATCTATTCCTTTCACAAGTATTCCCCCGGTGGGAAAAAACTAAGGAAAACAGTACTAGTCAATCACCGCGCAAAGCCAGGTGGAAGATACATTTGATATGTATCCAGTCCATTTCATCATACTTCTCGCAATCCTAGGAGGATTCAATGTAAGACTGTGCTGTGTTCACTTGGCATTTCCACAAAAGCTAACGGAAAATCAAGGGTGTTGTCGTTGCTTTTCAGCATCCACCACTCGGAGCCAAAGCGACCGACTTGGCACTTCATGCAGCACATGGGCGAGGCCGTCACAGTGAACATCTCAATGGCAATGCACAGCAAGGCTCAACCAATGGGTCGAGGTATGTCCGTCTATATTCGCTTGTCTCGGCTAGTGTTGACCACTCGTAGTGCTACCGTTGGGATAATTGTGCCTTTGAATTCGGCAACGGCAGCAGTACCAACGTCTAGCGGGCAGGATACACAGATAAATTCATCAGCACGAGCCGTTCAAGAAACAATCTCGTCCACGACCGGTGAGTACCAACTGTCTTTATTGCGAAAGCTTAACTAACTGTGCAAAGTCAAAAATAGTACAGCAGCATCACAGGCAACACAAACTCTAGCAGTGGGGTTATTTCCATCTGGCTCTGACGGTATGGCGGCGGCATTGTTTCGATTTGAATCAAGAGGCATTGCTAATCGAAAAGGCAGAAGGACTGGTGCCGTTGGTAATTCTAACGGCTAGCAAAGGAGAAGTTGCTACAGTCACAGAAGGGTCTGAGACAATAGTCATCTCCGAGCTAAACGCAAATCAAGCGACGTCAACGTCCAGCCCTGTTGCTGCCATGTCTATTATCATCGTGTCAACCTCAAGCACTGTAACTACTCCTCCGAGCTCTAGGAACTCTAGCACTTCCTCGACCATATTAGCAACAGCATCAGACAGCAAGGCTTCGACTTGTCTTGTCAAAGGGTCCAACGCTGTTGTTACACCGGCAACGACTCTCACGCCCACCACTCTCGTCACTTCTCCAGTCTCCATATCAAGTGCAGTTACTTCTGCGGCAGAAGATAACGAAGATGCTTGTAAATGTACTTGTGCATGTCCTTCGGGGTTTATAATTCAGACGACAGCGTCCGCGGTAGTATCTGCGGGCGTACCCCAGTCAGCGTCAGAAGTGACCAGCACTGATATTGCCACTCAAGCTCCGCCAAATTCTGGAATATCCATCATTCAAGCAGTCTCGACAAACTCTGTGGGAGAGACTTCTTCAAGCGAAACATTGTCAATGACCATTACTGCTTCAGCGACTACAGCCTCTGACAACGCCGCTAATGTAAATATGGATACTCTTGCACTTTACTCCGCGTTGACGATAGCTCTTGGTGGATAGAATATGAATATCGCGCAGCTTCAGAAAATAAGATAGTGTCACAATATCAAGGTCCCACAATCGCGACCAACTTGCAGACGTAGACATAACGAGGAGCATAATATCATCCTGCCAGGTCAATCAAGACTCCTTGAGCTGGAGGTCATACGCAGCCCTATTAGACTATGCATACCAAGTTCATTCATGCCGGGGCATTGGCTTCAAGGCGGGCTTTCTTAGCCCTGCGCTTCATTTCTCGTTTGGACAGTGGCTTGTCGGCTTCAGGGGTCGATTCCAAGGAAGCCTTCCTCTTCAGGCTTTCTGCATTGCTCTCCCGTAAAGTAACGTTTTGTACCGTCTTCTTATTCGGGGCCTTTTCATTGACCTTTGCAGGTGGCCTTTCACCGCCATTGACAATATCGATAACACCTCGCCAGCTTGTTCGCTTTATGCTAGATAGGGCAACAACCTTTCGAGCTTCTTCGCAGACTGCCTCTTTCCCACGCTCCTGAGGTAGGCCCCAAACACATGCAAGATTAACAACGTCCATGGGTGCACGAATGGCCAATGCTCGTTTCGCCTCGCTAGATATGATGATGCCGCGGCCTCTTGTAGCTCTGATGAGACTCATCGCATTGCTAATAAGGTTTCTGCGGGCTTCCATCCCGCTTCCAGTAATCCCAGGGCTATAACATATTTCAAATCGTACTCCACGAGAAATGGCAGACGAGACGGTCTTGAACTTAAAGTGAAATGGAAGACGGACGGAAAGATCCAACGATATGAGGTCGCAGTCCATACTCGTACAAGCATTCAACAAGCTTTTCTCGTTCGTAGGACGCACCGCAATAATTGAAAATAACGGTATCAGATTTGCCATGCGATAGCTCTGCGATGGATCGGATAAAATGAGGTTGAGGCGCGTCAAAAGCGTGAGTGACTCGGGAGCATTTGTCGGAGGCTGGGGAGCCGCAAGATTGGGGGGCAATTTTCCGGAGAGGGTTTGCGAGAGAGCCACTGTCGTGTATCCAACTGGTATGAACTCTCAGCACTACTGCTCTTCAGGGCTTTTAGCAATGCGTGACTCAGTGACTCACCTTCGGCAAGAAAGCTCAAGGTATTGGATAATTGCGCATCATCTGCCGCATATGGGACATTTAGATCGTAAAACATCTTGACAGGCAGTTCCACTGATTAGCAGCAGCTCCCAACCTAGCTACCTATCAGCTATCAACAGTTGTTCATCGAATGAAGACCGACAGAATGAGAGCAAGAATTGTTTCAGCGTGTCAATCAGCCCGGCAGAATCCAAAATGAAAAATAAGACTGGTTCGAGGTCTTACCGCCTTCTTCCGAGCCAATCACAGCGGCCGCTTCCAGATTGCGAATAGCGAGCCACTTTCTCATGCGGCCGGAACCTTTCAGCGAAGACCAAATTTACACTATCAATGCAGCTGTGAATCCCCCCCAGCTGCCTTGTCAAGTAACAGAGCTGTCGATCGTGGGATCAGTGTGCTTCTTGACTTTTGCTAATCCTGCGCTCCGTGCGTTTTCGAGTCTCTCGTTTATCGCCATTCGTCTACCCCGCTCTCGGCATTTCAATCAAACAGGCCCAATTGTGGGCTGGACACTCTTCATCAACACCACACGATGGCGCGAGTTTACGCCGATGTGAACACGCATATGCCCCGGGCCTACTGGGATTACGATAGCGTAAACATATCCTGGGGCGCGTTGGAAAACTACGAGGTTGTTCGCAAGATTGGTGAGTAGAACTCTGCGACGGGTCAGGTTTCCGTCGGCATCTGATGGATAGATGTACTGTCAATGTGGAAGCAGTTGGGCTGACTGGATAACACTTGTAGGCCGAGGGAAATACTCCGAAGTCTTCGAAGGTATCAACGTGGTAAACTATCAAAAATGCGTTATCAAGGTTTTGAAGCCAGTCAAGAAGAAGAAGATCAAGCGTGAAATCAAAATTCTTCAAAACCTTTCAGGTGGACCGAATGTTGTCGCGCTTCTCGATGTTGTCCGTGATAATCAAAGCAAAACCCCAAGTCTCGTCTTTGAGTATATCAATAATACCGACTTCCGCACGCTCTATCCTCGCTTCGTTGACTATGACGTCCGCTACTATATCTTCGAGCTCCTCAAGGCCCTTGACTTTTGCCATAGCAAGGGCATCATGCATCGGGATGTCAAGCCTCATAATGTCATGATTGACCACGAGAAACGCAAGGTTCGTATTTGCTCTAAATTTCCAACTTTTGATTTCTCGTGCTGATTTCCTTCTAGCTACGCTTAATCGATTGGGGTTTGGCAGAATTCTATCACAAGGGTACAGAATACAACGTGCGAGTCGCATCGCGTTACTTCAAGGGTCCCGAGCTTCTTGTTGATTTCCAAGAATACGACTACTCCCTGGATATGTGGTCCCTGGGAGCGATGTTTGCCTCCATGATCTTCCGCAAGGAGCCTTTCTTCCATGGCATAAGCAATTCCGACCAGCTAGTCAAGATCGCCAAAGTACTAGGTACCGAAGAGCTCTTCGAATATCTCGACAAGTACGACATTGAACTAGACTCTCAATACGATGATGTTCTGTCGCGTTATCCCAAGAAGCCATGGCACTCATTTGTCAATGCTGAGAACCAAAGATTTGTTAGCAATGAGGCCATTGATTTCCTGGATAAATTACTCAAATACGACCACGCGGTATGTCCCCAGATATCATGCTTTTACCTGCTGACCTATTCCTGACGAGCTTTAACTAATCTGGTGATAGGAACGTCTCACGGCACAAGAAGCAATGGCTCACCCATACTTCGCACCAGTTCGGGCAGCTCAAGCAGGACAGAACAATGCTAGTGCCCCGCATTCCTAGATGCTCAACGCACCAGCCGTATTAGCTCAGACAATTATGGCAGTCTATACACTGGGACATACCTCGAATACCGGCGTTCGCAAACTGTTGTTAAATTTGTGACTCGACTCTCCTCTCCTCTTTATATCATTGGCTTGGCGACGGAGCACTTACAACATGCACTATACAATGGCCAGATGCCAGGTGTCACACGGCCGTCGCATGAAGAGTTGACAATCACACAATCGAGTATATTTTCATTTTCCTCCGGCGTCTGCCCACAGCAAGCATCCCTCACTATACCCAGACCTCCACACAATTTATACAGAGCCAATATACTCCTCTTGATTGCTTCAGTTCCCCGGAACGTTACGTTACGTTACATATATGAAAGCGTGGTTGAGGCGTTTTGGTCCTGCTCATGATTTGGCGCCGAGGACATTTGATGTATCACGTCGACTTTGTTCATGTTTATGGATCAGTGCAACGTATCTGAAAGGGCCTACTTTTTCTATTCGCATTTTTTGGCGAATACATGCTTTTTGCATAAAGGCTAATACTATAGCTACGAATTCAGTTCTTTTCTTCTTCTGCTGTATCTTATGCTAGACCGTAGGCGATCGCGTTTCTTATCGATAGCGAAGCAGGGGCCACGTGATGGCACCTGACGTCCATCCATCGCCAGAGCGTCTCACTTCCACCGGACGAACAACCAACTATCCAAAACCTTCGCTGCAGAGCTTGAGCCGTAAGTAGCCCCAACGAAGCATCCGATGCATCATGGATGAAGCATCTTGTGTGGTTCGCTGGTCTCCACAATCCCGCCAGCCTGCGATTGGCCCCGCAGTCACTAAATCAGCCTGACTCACTCGCCGAAATAGAAAAAAAAGGGCTTCCCCTCCGGCCAAAAGCTCCTCCACGCTCCTCCGTCGTCCTTGTCGCATATCCCACAGCGACATCCAAAATACTTATTCGGAGTCTTGTGGCGCGGCGAGCGCCCTGGAGAGTCGTTTCTCCTCGTCTACGTTCATTCATGGCTACAACATCCGGATCTGCGAACCCTCGTGAGTGCCCTATTGCCCCTCATCTGCAGACATATATTTTCACGGGTCCAAGATAGTTGCTAACGTTCGTGTTTTTTTCTCTCTCTTCAGTGGGTGAGCAGACTGCCCCTGTAACCGGAGCTCCGCCAGCTGTGCCCGAAAATGTCCAATCCGAGATTCAGCAAGCCGCCAAAAACGGTCAATCTGAGCCCGGTCAAGACACCTCTGCTGCTCCTGCGGGCAAGGTGAAGACTGAGAAGGAGCTGGAGAGGGAGCGTCGCAAGGCTGAAAAGGCCAAGAAGTTTGCGGAGAAGCAGGCGAAGGCTGCCGCTGCGAAACCCGCGCAACCAAAGGCCGAGAAAAAAGAAAAAGTTGTCGACAAGACCACCGATGCATACGATCCCAAGGTTATTGAAAATGGTCGCTATGAGTGGTGGCAAGAGAAAGGATTATTCAAACCCCAGTTTGACGCAAATGGCAATGTTAAGCCCGAAGGCGTGTTTTCAATGGCTTGCCCTCCTCCTAACGTCACCGGTTCGCTTCACATGGGCCATGCTCTGATGGTGGTAAGTTGTGAACGGATCTCTCGTCAGTTGCTGGTAAAGGTACTAAATGTATATCTCCCTCAAGGCTCTTCAAGACACAATGACCCGCTATTACCGAATGAAAGGGAAGACAACTATCTGGGTACCAGGCACGGACCATGCAGGCATTTCGACTCAGAGTGTAGTTGAGAAAATGTTATGGAAGGAGAAGAAACAAACGCGCCACGACCTTGGACGACCAGCATTTACGAACTTAACAATGGAATGGAAAGATAAATATCAAGGATCAATTCTCACTTCGCTAAAAGCAATGGCCGCGTCTCTTGACTGGTCCCGCGAAGCCTATACCATGAACCCAAACTTCTCGGAAGCTGTCGCGGAGACTTTCTGTCGTCTTCATGAGGAGGGTACCATTTACCGTGCCAATCGACTCGTGAATTGGTGCTGCGCCTTGAACACATCCTTGTCCAACTTGGAAGTGAACAACCAAGAAATCCAAGGTCGAACATTGCTTGATGTCCCTGGCTGTGAGTGCTTTCATTACGTGTGAGAGGCCATTGTGCCAAGCTAACATGCTATTAGACGACAAGAAGGTTGAGTTTGGTGTCATTACACATTTCTGCTACGAAGTGGAGGGCTCGGGAGAACGCATCGAGATAGCCACCACTCGTCCAGAGACAATGCTTGGTGATACCGGTATTGCCGTACACCCTGACGGTAAGCAGTCTTTACCCTATGCGATCTTTCTTTCCCATATCTTTGCTAATGCCGGTTTCATATGCAGACAAGAGGTATCAGCACTTGATCGGCAAGAAAGCAAAGCATCCGTTCGTCGAACGCCTTCTTCCAATTGTTGCCGATTCGTCTGTTTCCATGGAATTTGGAACTGGTGCTGTCAAGCTGACCCCCGCACACGACTTTAACGATTATGCTCGTGGCAAACAACATGGTCTCGAGTTCGTTTCAATTGTAAGAATTCAAAACAGTTCCCCTTCTGCTTGATTCTAATTGGTACAACAGTTGAACGACAATGGTACGCTCAAAGATAACTGCGGCCCCTTTTCAGGCATGAAGCGATTCGACGTGAGATACGCTGTGATTGATAAACTAAAGGAAGCCGGTCTCTACGTGAAGTGGGAGCACAACCCTATGGTTATTCCACGCTGCGAGAAGAGTAAAGATATCATCGAGCCTGTCCTCAAGCCACAATGGTGGATGAAGATGGATGAGATGGCGCAAGCAGCCATAGATGCTGTCGAAAGGAAAGAAATCACTATTAGCCCTGCTTCGGCAGAGAAAAATTTCTTCCATTGGATGAGGAACATCCAGGATTGGTGTATTTCCCGTCAACTGTGGTGGTATGTCTATAATCTCTGATTATATGCGAAGAGGGTTGTTTGTGATTAACTTTGAGACATAGGGGCCACCAAGCACCAGTATACCTTATCCAGGTTGAAGGACAGGCTGAAGCAGATGACAGTGACAGTAACCTCTGGGTAAGCGGCCGTACAGAAGAGGAAGCCCATGCCAAGGCTGCCGCCAAGTTCCCAGGACAGAAGTTCACCCTCAAGCGAGATGAAGACGTTCTGGATACGTGGTTTTCATCAGGACTATGGCCATTTGCAACACTGGGCTGGCCAAACACTGAGAGCCACGATTTCAAAAAGCTTTTCCCTACAAATATACTTGAAACCGGTTGGGATATTCTTTTCTTCTGGGTAGCGTATGTATTCGGCTTGTACATTTTCACAACTCTGGAAGGACAAAGCTAACTCTCTACTGCAGGAGGATGATCATGCTCAGTCTCAAGCTGACAGGAAAGATTCCCTTCAAGGAGGTGTACTGCCACTCTTTGATCCGAGACAGCGAAGGCCGTAAGATGAGCAAGTCACTGGGAAATGTCATTGATCCTCTCGATGTTCAGAAAGGCATTACTCTTGATGCTCTTCACGATAAGTTGAAGCAGGGTAATCTTGCTGAGAAGGAAATTGGAGTAGCGACCAAGTACCAGAAGAAGGCGTTCCCCAAGGGAATCCCAGAGTGTGGTGCTGATGCTCTACGCATGGCACTCGTTTCATACACAACTGGTGGTGGTGACATTGCTTTTGATGTCAACGTGATCTTCGGATACCGTCGTTTCTGGTAAGTGAAAATTGTCCACTCTTTATCTATTGGCTCTCTATCATTTACTAAAGCAATTTTTGTTGTAGCAACAAAATTTATCAAGCCACCAAGTTCGTGCTTGGTAAACTGGGCTCCGATTTCAAACCAGCAGCGAAGCCTACCAAGACTGGACGCGAGTCTCTCTCCGAACGTTGGATTTTGCAAAAGTTCAACAAAGCCACCAAAGAAATCAACAATGCCATTGAGACACGCGAGTTCTCGACTTCGGCGTTGACTGCCTACCAGTATATCTACTCCCAACTGTGCGATGTCTTTATCGAGAACTCCAAGTCATTGCTGCAGGAGGATACCCCTGCCGAAGTGCAGGAGTCAGCCAAACAAACCCTATACACTGCTCTCGAGGGAGCTCTTCTCCTCATTCACCCCATCATGCCTTATCTCACAGAAGACCTCTGGCAACGACTTCCACGCCGCGAGGGAGACAAAACCGAGTCGATAATGATTGCCCGTTTCCCCGAATACAACGCTTCATTTGACGACGAGGCAGCCGAAAAGGCCTACGAACTTGTCCTCGACACTTCCAAGGCCATCCGTTCCATTCTCGCTCAATATGACGTTAAGGAGAAGAGCGATCTCATCCTAGCTACCTACAATGAGACCAGCTACAAGACCATTTCCGACGAAGTAGTCGCCATCAAGTCTCTGGGTGGCAAGTACGCTGGCGAACTCTCTGTTCAGGGTCCAGACAACGAAACCCGTCCCGCCGGATGTGTCGTTGGCCCCGTCGGTGCCGATGCCGCCGTCTACCTCAAGGTCTCGAAGCAGACAGCACTTGAGCAGGAAGAGAAGGCCAAGGCCAATCTGCAACGGACACTTGATTTTGTCTCGAGGACACAAAAGACAATCAGTGCTACCGGGTGGCGGGAAAAGGTCAAGCCGGAGATCCAAGAGCAAGAGGAAAAGAAGCTTCGTGATGCGGAAAATGAAGCAGCGCTGATTGAACAGCAGATCCGTGATTTGGAGAAGTTGCGTTTGGAGGCTTAGACACTATTGGCAGGGTGAAAAAGAGAAACAAGCAAAGAAGTCAAAGAGTCAATTGATTGTTATCTAGGATATATTGTTTTAGATATTTCAATGCCCATTTACTCCCTCGTCTTGAATCCTATGTTGTTCAATAAAGTGTCAAAAACAGCATACTGTCCATCTATCGAAACGCGCGACGTGTTGCAGGAGCTTGAGCCATGGTGACTTGCGAACCCTCGAAAAGAAATCTGAACAAGAGCACTTTTGCTACTGTATTGTAACGGAGCTATAATGAACTATGATACGCCAACCCCTTGAAACTCGTACTGATAAAAGGACTACGACCGCATGTAAAAGGCTACATATCATTGTCCAGCAAGTGAGAGAAGACGCACAAGCACCTCATCATCGCTGAGTCCGTCTCCCTTGATATGCTTCTCGTACGCAGGCCAGAGAACGGACTTCTCGATTTCCTTATACTTCCCATCAGAGACGTAGATCACGTCTCCATTTCTAGAGGTGTCGGTCATTAGATACGCGGCCACACGAGCAACAACCAAACTTGGCTGCGACTCGAGCGAAACTGCTCGCATCATGCCACCCAAATCCGGGAGAACGTTTGTGCTGGTCCACGAGGGCATGAGCGTGTTGACGCGAATGGGTAGCTTTGCGGCGTCGACGAGGAGCGCAAGTCCTCTGGCCCAGCCTAGGACGCCATGCTTGGCCGTAGCTGTGCGCACATCACATGTTAACTTTTTGGAAGTTATCAGTGAAAAGGGCATTCACTCACAGTAGTCAGGAGCTCGAACGGGTTGCAGGCCTGTGCTAGAGCCCATAAGCACAATGGCACCACCTTCAGGCTGCTGCTTGAGGTAATGCACAGCGAGTGTCGCGGTATTTACCACGCTCTTGAGATTGACATCCAAGACTTCACTCGTCGGTTCCTTCGGGTCGCCGTTCTCATCGGCCTGGAGATTCAAGTAGTCGGCGCGAGGGCCAATGCCGGCGTTCGCAAAGACGTAGTCGATTCGGCCATGTTGTTCCTTGGCCTTCTTGAACAAGTCGACGAGGTCCGCCCAATTGGTGACATTGGTCTTTACGAATTGGAGACCAGCGCCTTCTTCCGTGGGGGCGTTGATATCGCCGCTGATGACCTTTGCTCCTAAAGAGAGCAGCAAGTTGGCGGTTGCCAGGCCTATGCCGGACGAGCCACCTGTGATATTATAGCCCAGTGGGTCAGTTAAGAACAAGGATGAAGGCGAGGGAGGATTTGCGGAGGGCGAGAAGTGTAACACTCATACCAGTCAGAATGACGACCTTGTCCTTGAGGCCTGTCAAATCCTCGTCCGCGATGAAGAATTCAGTCATGGCTAATCTAGTCAATTGGAAGTTTACCCGTGGGAAACCTGGAGGATGGAAAAAGAAAGGGGATTTACGCCACGTAATGCACCGTATTATATCTACATAGTATTCTACTAATATAAGTCTATATAAATATATATTATATAGCCACTAAAGAGCTCGGCTAGAGACCCCAAGCCTAAGACAGCTAGATGCTCCATAGCCAATGCCACCTATGGGTCCGAAGTTAGAGGCACGTTTTAGTCAAAAAGAAGAAGGACGCTTTTTTTGTCCCAGGTCAGGGCATCAACTAGGTACTGGGTTCAATATTCCGTTTATATCAACTCCCTTTCAGAGCGGATACACTCATTCAATGCGCACCAGGCACCATTGGCGTAGACAATCCCTCGCGAGAAGTCAGAATTAAGATGATTGACTAGTCTCCATAGTATGCACAATATAGCCAACTATTTTACGGCAATGGGTCCAGCCGCTGTCCCAAGTTCCTCTTCCGAAATTACTTCTGACCGTTGGAACTTAGACCTCCTGGCCCAGAAGCATGAAAAAAATCTTCCTCCTGCCTATTGCGATGCCGTAACGCTGTTGATCGTTGCTCGTTCAAGCATAGACGTTACGTCCTACGCCTTTTTTCAGTCGTGCTAAAAGTTAAAACGGACACACGCCAGACTTTAGAAACGAGCCGGTGCGCTTGAGCGTGCATACGTCAAAAATAAGCTTGGCTTGTCCAGACCAGGATCATTTCTTCGGGATCAGACTAGCACTGACTATAACTATCCTCTAGTCCTGGGTTCCGGAACCAAGTCGAAGGTAGAGAGAGGATGAAGAGCGAACACCCATCTGTTGAATACCTCCCCCATTGTTGTGACTGTCACAGCAGCCCAGTTTGCTGCCACAATGGTGCAGCCCGCGGGAGACGGAGTCCCGCTCTTTTGGACATCGATATTGATGCTGGTCATCAGCTATCTCGCATTCGTTCCCCGGGTGGGAGTGCGGATATGGAGGAAAACATTGGGTTGGGACGACCTGCTGATGTTTCTCGGACTTGTAAGTGCAACCCCGGTTTTGGCCGTTGTTGGGCTAACCGTACGTACTACTATTGCAGCTTCTCTTTAGCGTGACAGCAAGCTTGTGTATTGTTTGCTGCTTTCTCGGCTCCGGCCAGTTGTCCAAGGTGCTCAGCACCCATGATATCATGCAAGGAACGAAGGTACGTAGTCTTCCTCTCCGATAGCACGGAACACAGGTGATAACATGACGGAAATAAAGCTGTTTTTCATTGCAGAGTTCTTCTACGCGTCCGGGGCTGTACTAATCAAGTCCAGCATTGCAGTGACGCTGCTGCGAATCGACGACTCACGTCGTCCGATCAAATATACCATCTGGGCCATCATGATCGCCACAGGCGTATCAGCTATAGTATTCATCATCGGAGTCGCAAATATCTGCCATCCCATCACCACACTATGGGGCCAGACAACTACCGGAACGTGCGATAACAAGCTCAACAGCGATGTCAGCTTCTTCTTCTCGGCCATTGAAATCATGACCGACTGGTCATTGGCGATCATCCCTGGGATTCTGTTGTGGAATCTGCAGATGAGGAAGAGGGTCAAGTTCATGCTTATTATAATTCTTGGTCTAGCCGCGTTGTAAGTCAATATGCATTTCCTTCCTTGTTCTTCTTCTATCCAGGAAGGGAACTAACGCCATCCAGTGCGAGCTGCGCAACGATTGTCCGTCTCCGCTACCTAAGTCTTTATAGTGACCCTTCAGAGTTCATGTTCAGCACTGGAAAAATCGGTCTGTGGTCCGTTATTGAAGAAGGGATTGGTATATTTGCCGGCTCGTTGCCCGCCTTGCGTCCTCTGCTCTCGCTATCCTGCCTTGGTCGTAGCCAGAACGGTCTATCCAGCGGCAATGGTGGTGCGGGCACCGGTTCAACCAAGCAATCGAGACGTAGAAACCAACTTCTGGATTCAGATGTTCATATGGAAGCCTTCCAGCAGCGGAGGAACAGAGACGGAGACGGGGACAGTCAACAGCACATCTTGAAGGAAACCGAAGTTGCAGTCACCGCGAGAGACAATTCAAGAACTCGTGGGGAGTGGGAAAGAACGCAAGTCCTTGGATGGAAAAGGTAGAGAAATTGATACGTATACGCTTAGATGTTCATTATCTCAGTATTTAGATTAAAAACTAGCTTTTCCTTTTCCCTATGCTGCTCACAAGATCAATAAGGCACTTGTTGTACAATCCTTCACTCTTTAGTGCGGATTCTAGACTTCTAAGTAACTGAAAACAATAATATTAGTTACCCTCTTCCCATTAAGGAATGCTTTTAGGTCGAATAACAGCACCATCTACCTCTGCGCTTTCCGCCTTAGGACTCCTGAAATACGGTGTAGCTCGGTAGGAAACTTTTTACAAGGGGAAAGAAAGCTGAGTTCAGAATCGATACCACATGTTCAACGATTCAAAGAGCCCGAAAAATCAATGTTCAATTTCTTGATTGAGCCGTAGCGGAGTAGGCTGTTTTAACTTGCCATACAGGTCTCAGGGCTTGAATTTCCTCTGATTTGATATAATCCCTCCGCCCCATATAGTTTTTTGTGAACTAATCCCGAGAAAAGTCTTCTTTACTTTCTATTAATCTCAAATGTCACAAAGTCACTCTTTTATAGACACTGAAAGCCCATCAAATGGACGAAACACAACCTCGTCAGGGTTATACCCATCAATCGCACAAACCTGAAAAAAAAAATTGTCCCGTCAGGCACTTTAGATGCAGAAACATGCTGTATTAATACTTAGCTTTTTGAGAGAAAACTCACATTAATAGCAACCACGGTCTCCGCTTCCTTCTTATCCCCTCCTCCATGCGCATCAAATAGCATGACAACGCCGCAGGTTCCGCAGAATCGCATAACCCTAGTACGGCTCCCACAGAAATAGTTTCTTAATTCGGCTTCGCCTGCTTCGAAATAGATTTCTTTTCGCCGGCAGTATTGAACGGCCAGAGCGTGCTTGGTGCAAATGGTGCAGTTGCAGGAAACCACAGGGTCGGAGTCGGATGTTAGAGATGGAAGAGTAACGTGGAGAATGGTTGATTTGCAGTGGCATGTTGAGGTGTATTTTTGGGTGCTGTTTTCCATAACTATTTTTTTTTTTATTTTGTGTGTTTATTGATCTCTGGGCAGAGTCCGTTGAGATTTTAGTAGCATTTACATCTCAGTGAAAGCAAATGCGCGAGAATTAAAGAATATACGTCTCGGCTTCTTCGGAGGACATTTTAATGCTGACAGACAGACAGACAGACACGTCTAGAATTCAGATATCGCCTGGTTGGGCTCAGCTACGGAGAAGCAATTTGATGGAGATTAGACGGGCCTTTTTTTTTTCGGCACCTTTCGGCGTTTTTATCTTATGCACCGAGATATTAGTCTAGGCGAATAGTGATAATTTTGCCTCAGATCTTGAATAGGTAGCTAGCAAAGGAAATATAGTATGGATGATTTTAAGAGGTGGCATCCACGTCAATGTCTAGCTCTTCCATATCATACATATAACAAAGAAAATATCTATATGCAATCATTCCTCTGTCTTAATTCCATCACTTTTCCTCGTCCACCAGTTGGCTCTTCTGGCGAAGTCCCGGTGGGTTCTTCTGCCAAATGAAAATATTGACTACCAAACTGGCCGCTGCAAAATAAAGGCATATCCTCATGCTACTATCGAACGCTTTATTATACGTAACCCGGACCGCCTCTCTTTCAGCCTCGTTTAGAATGGATAATACCCCAGTATCTGTCTGCAAATCCGAGATTTGTGCTGGGGTCAAAATCCCCTTTAGGTCTGTGGTAGAGGTAGCTGCAAACATAGCATTACTGGCTGCTACACCAATTGATCCGCCAAAGACACGAACCTGGGCAACAATTCCTTGAGTTACGGAATGTGTATTGAGTTGAGTCTCAACGGACGTCATAAGGGATATGCTAGAAAATGTCAATCCAACGCCTAGCCCAAGAATGACTTGGAATCCATAGCATTTGCCCTCGATTGAGATGCCCGATCCGAGAGTAGAAAGTAGACCAGCACCAATCATTATCAGACAGCTCGCGCTTATAAACGTGTAGAAGGTCAGGTTCTTTTTGCTGGAGATGGCGCCTCCCAAGAAAGAGCCAAATCCACAAGAGCAGAGAAGAGGAAGTAAGTGGACTCCTGCAGCAGAAGGGGATTTGAGGTTGACAATCTGAAAGCGGAGAGGCAGCGAGATGATGACGAGAAAGAACGTAAATCCAGTAAGCATAGTAGAGATAATACCTGCGAACATAGGTTGGTGCATAACGAGTTCAAATGGGAACATAGATGCGACGTTTGTCCACTTCCCTTCAAGCTGCTGTTGGTAGATGTAGTATTCCCACGCAAACAGAAAGATCCAGCAAATGACGCCGACAACAATAGTGGCAACCACAACAACACTCGACCAGGAT
Source organism: Talaromyces atroroseus (assembly GCF_001907595.1). Classification (NCBI taxonomy): domain Eukaryota; kingdom Fungi; phylum Ascomycota; class Eurotiomycetes; order Eurotiales; family Trichocomaceae; genus Talaromyces; species Talaromyces atroroseus. Next base: position 115,500 of record NW_017971444.1, read on the forward strand.
ATAAGATCCGGATCCGCCTTCTTTAATGCCAAAGACCACGAGTACCGAGGCAGCCAGCAAGAGGAAGGCCCCGATAATGTCGAAGTCCGCCCAAGGCCTGGATGCATCGTTGCATGTCGTTTTATTCGGCCATCCCGCGATGAACAGAGTAGCAGCTACAACACCACAAGGTCCATTAAGCCAAAAGATCCAGCGCCATGAGGCATATTGCGTACAGAGACCTCCCACAATAGGGCCCAACACACCCGCGATAGCAATTGTCCCGCCAATGAACGTCGAAGTCAAGGTAATAAGCCTGGCGGTACTGACCTCAATGAGAATGATAAGTGCCAGTGCATATAATCCTGCGCCACCAATTCCCTGAAATGTGCGAAACACGATCAGCTGGTTGATATTCTGAGACCACCCTCCGCCCAGCGAGAAACCAACGAAAAGGACGAATGCAAGTATCACAGCCCCTCGACGTCCGATGAAATCGCTAAGCCGCGCAAAAATGGTCGCAAAGCCCAAGTAAGCAAGCTGATAGGCGATAACGGCCCAGAATGTGCTGGCAAGCGAGTTGAATTCGAGCGAGATGGTGTAAACAGCCGTAGCCATGATCGAGGTATCCATCAGAGCGAGAAAGAGACCGAAGCAGAGGCCGATGAAGATAAGGGTTCGACGCCAGGACTGCAGGCCAGGAATCTGATCGAACATTGGCCCATCATGCGATGTGTCTTTGGCATTGGATCCCCTGGAGACATCTGCAGGCGTGCCTTCAGCACTCTCTTGAGACATGGAGGAAGTTGATTGGTTCTTTTAACTTGTCCCGCGGCTATAGCAAGATTTTGGGATCAATCTGCACAATAGGTATTATGCAGTCACCCCGATTCTTTCTTGGTATGGGAGATAGGTAGACCAAGAAGAACAATCTTCATTGTGCGATAAAGGCCGAAACACGGCCTGCTACCGGGCTTTTTCCTCGACAAGGCCATTTTCAAAGCATACCGGTGACTCACATTGTTACAAAAAAGCTATATGCTCGTACGTAAGAATAGGACAGTCTTTGGTTTGGCTTCCTGTGGGTGATCTCTTCGGAGGAATTCTCCCCCGAAGGTAATCAGTTAGGGTTATTCTGCATCCATGCCGCTTCAAGTAAACACACTCCTGTAACATACCACCGAAGGGATTTCTACGCCAGATTATAGACATGCAGCGTCACCGGTGTATCTACCATATTTCCTTACGCGCGAAAGAAAAATCTAGGAGGCCCACATTAGACGTAGCAATTAAAGAAGCGGGGGACCTGATAGTTACGGCCGACGGAAGTGACAGTGGCATTTTGCCCTGTTACACCCCCGGATGGTTCTCCTAGTATCTGTTGTGACAGGTTTTCTTTGTTGTATTGAGACAATTAGTGCCCGTCTTAATCCCGGCCATGTATGCGCAGATCATACGAGGAGATCTGTAAAGAGATCAAAAGATGTGTGCGGGGGGGAAAGGAGCTTAAAAGTAGAAGAAAGGTAGTGAAAAAAGTAGAATTTCATTCTGAAGATCGTAACGATGTGATGTACTGTTGTTGAAGTACTTGACATATCTCATGGTCTTTTATATACACAAGTTACTATTGGTATACAATTGCTTAAGGTAAGCAGCAATGATAAAGACTCTAAGGCTTGAGAATATCCTTGACGTCCTTTAATCTAGCAACTAACTCTATCATCATCTAGAGAAGAGGAGAAAGGCCAGCCGAAACCTTGAGATCATGTCGACTCATAATATGCCACCCAGCTCAATCGGCAACTCATCTGTTGCAGATTGTATTTCTTGACGAAGGAGAGAAGACCTCACTAGGATATCTCTCGTGACACTTGCTAGCAGTGGTTGAACGGCTTCCAACTGCTTGACCGCTGTTCGGACTTGGGCAATGTTGAAATCTATGCGTTTGAGAAGCCGGACTTGGCTCAGCGTCTGGATTTTCGGTATAGTGCTTTGACTAAGCAAGTCACAGACTTCGAGCAGTCGGAGCAGAGTTGTTACTATGAGAGTTGACAGTGCGGTTATAGTCCTTGGAAGTGATGCACAGACGTGAGATGGGATTTGAATTTGTCCGATCATATCTATCATCACATCGCCAGCTGTATCAAGCTTTTGCAACATCAGCTGCAGCTGGTTCCTAAGCGGCACTCCAGACGCCGTGATATTGAGGTGCATGCTTTGCAATTCTGTGCACACATGGAGTAAGGTGGTGAATTCATCGTGAGCAGGTGGTCGCTCCGATGATAAAGATCGAGGTTGAGAATCGACGGACCCATCGCTGCTTGTAACTGTTCCGGAAACCCCTATGACGGACTTCCCTTGTTTTGTGTTATTACAGTTCGCTGCCAATTGTTCAGAACGACTATCTAGATGATCGAGTGACAGCGGGCTGTAGTCCTCGTTGAAAAAATTGGTAACCTCAATGTTGCTCATATCAGTCCAATCAAGACTTGGAGGCAGTGCAATACCGGTCATTCCGTCTGAATTCAGCATATCATGCAAGTCATCTTGCTCGTCGGGAATAGTTCGCTGGTAGGCACTCGGCTCGGGGTCATTGTTTCGCGATATCCGTGGCCGACCTGCTTTTGCACGAGGGGCAAACAAGCATTTGCGGCCATTTGTTTCGCATGCTTGACAGGCGCCTCCGTCTACTGGAGGCTGGCATTTTATCTTCCTCCGGTGACAAGGTTCGCAGGCTGCTCGAACCTTGAAGTTTTGCAGATGTTGTCGCTGTGGTTGGGGTTGCCTCAGTGGGTTAGAAGCCATTGAGAAGTTTGCGGTTGATATTGTCTTGAGTTCAAAAGAACATATGGAAGAGGAAGACTGTCCTCTATCTTCTTATCTAGTTTATTTCTTTTTTACTAATGATGTTCGTCTGCAGATGAATCGCTATCTGGCATACAAGAACAAACTCGGATAATACGACTGATTCGTCGATATACCTGCCAAACGTGGGTCTCGCCGTGGCGCTGCGTATTGATATGCCACATTTGGCAGAACCAGGAATTTCCTTCGGCCATAGAAGCTGAAGAAGCGGTACGTTATTCTGTAGACTAGCTATCTTAAGTAATGATCTCGGGACGTGGCTGGCTGCATCGAGGTTGATGTCTCTTCATTGGACTTGGTGGCTCGGTGTCGGTTTGGCCATGCAGCTTCAAGTTACACGTTATGTCTGGAATGTCTACAAACGCATGTTTCGCTTATACATGCCATACAATAACATTGCGACTTGATTGGACGCTTGTTTACGGACCGGGCTTGCTGAAATGCATGCCAATGATCTATATTGTCCTCTAGGTCACTGCAAGCTGACGTGGCTGACTTAGGAAAATGTACATTAGGTATATTTTGCGCCAGTCTGCAAGTCTTCGGCAGGGCGATCAAGTTGTAGTTGTACCCAAGAATATTCCTGGCAATGTTTCCGAAGGCTTCCCACGAGTATCTGACAGGGATGTGATAACGTGAAGAAAGAGGAATCGTCTCGAACAAATAAACATTAGGAATTACTCCAATACATACTTGACCGACCATGCCCACTAAATCGGGGCTTTTAGGGCTGTTCTTGCCGTTGCCAATCAAATATGTAATGATTCGATACGAGTTAGAGTCATAGGTTGTACGATAATTGATAACTTGTCAGGGCTGTGCACTAAACACAATCACTTCTAATTAGTTCTAAATACAATAAATAGTCCATGAGTCTCTAACTCCATGTCTTGTCTCTTCGGAGTCCTATACATAGCGTTATTGCCCGCCGGCTTAGGCGATTAGGGTTTTAGATACGCAAAACCCTAAAAAAGCCATAGGGCTGTCAAATCATGAACTCGCTTTTCATGATAGTCTTCTCAATCGTGTCCGCGATAGCCTTTGTAACCGAATTTGAGCGAGGAATATCATGTGCTCCACCATGATCCTGAAAAAAAAAAATTGTCAATTCTAACTATTCAGAAATCCGACCGGCATAACCTACCATTGCTCTCACGAGATCTAATTGGGACATGTTCACCAACTGAACACTTTGACTTAGATACGGGTCATTCTTGCCATATACATGAGCAGTGGGAATAGAGATCCTAACAGTATCGACTTCCGGATGGAAGCGAAAGATTCTGGTGCCGTTAGTGTTCACACTCAGAGGCACTTCTTCCCCATCTCCAAGGGAACAGTTATCAGATAGCGTAGTATCTTCCGTTGACACGGAATCAGAGTCGCTGTAAGATGAGCTGGAGTTGGTGGCAGCAATGTTGTTACTAGAGCTAGCCCTGCTGATCGGTTCAACAAAGCTTTGAAGTTCTTGAGCGTCAAGCTGAAAAGGCTCGTTATTTGGCTTTTGGTCAGTAAGCTGCTCTCTATTTACAAGATCTTGCCAGCGATTGAGATCTCCTGGCATCGGGTCACCGGAATATGTGAAGACCTGCGTGAGTTCGAAACCTGAGGTTTGGTCGACAGAGAATGGTAATGATGCACAGATGAAGATTGCAAACCGGAATGGCGGCGTTTCTAACGGTGTATTTTTCTCATGGTGAAGCAAGATCGATGCGGCCAATGCTGACTGTTTATTAACACAAGCGCATGAATTTCTCACACGTAAGGGCCTGGCTTACCAGCGCCCTGACTGAAACCCATAACACCATCGAATGGGCCATCTTCCTCAATGATATTCCAAATCAACTCGTGTGCTTCACTGAGATGGTCCAACGTCGGTGGAAAGGGGTACCAGCACAAATAAGGACCTGGATACACCTCTGCAATTCCGTCTGCTGCTGCGCATTCGTATTCGCCCTCAGGAAAATAGAACGTGTAGTAAGAAGGAAGAAGAGACCTGAAGGAGGCAGTCTGGGCCCGAAATATGTCGGCATTTGTGCCCATTCCATGTAGACCTGATATTTTGATATCAGCGTGTGTCGGAACTGCAATTAGAGTACTTTGAAAGGAGAAACGGGTTGACTGAATCCAAGTACTTACACAGAATTTTCATCTTGCCAATATCTTCTACCTGAATAGGCAGCTATAATTTGAAATATTTCAACGGATAGCTATTAGGTAGGCACGTGTTCACCTGGGCTTTGCTTACCATGGGCGTGCAAGGTCTCTGGCGAATGTTCGAAAGAAACATTAGAAATCCGACCAAGCAATGGGTCCTTTTCTAGTATACATGTATGATAACCTGCACTGATAAATTTGGTCCCTATTCGGGACCATGCACACGACGGCATGCATTCATTCCAGCTGCGCCATGTTCGTTTTGCCTGGCACGTGGAGACGAGTAACAACCTTGGAAAGCGCCGTGATATAATAGTTATCCAATCAACGAATATGCCGCACCGCCGGTGTAAAGTAGTTATATACTAATTGAATAAGCATAAGAAAATATTTCTATGGCTAATCAGAGTCATCGGCCAAATATGCACCGTCCCGAGTAAAACGGGCCGAACGAGAATCCTCCGGAGCCTTCAAAACAAAACATATAACATAATTCAGCTACTATCAATGGACAACTCAAATTACTGGAGCTTAACAGTTGGGTGGCAAGTGAGTCGTGAGGCCTTTGACCGGTGTTTCTGGTTTATCTAGGTTGTGTATTTTCGGTGACAGCAATAATCCTAACCCTGTTTGACAACAGAAAGATGCATGAAGATCAGATACGAAATGCAAAAGCACACAGCCACTTGGGCAACAAAATAACATTGAATAACCTGCGGTCACCATGTTGCAGCTAATAAGTGGTCTTCAAAAAGTTGGCATATCACCCTCTGCAATAACCCATTCGATGGCTTTGACAATTTCCCTGATATCACCAGGGGCTCGTGGCAGGTCGTGTCCCCCATTATGTAAAACTCTGCGAGTCATGGACTCCTTACAGAGCAAAGGCATAATCTTGAATTGAGCTTGCAAGTCCTTGTCGTCTTTCAATCCCGTCGCCTGCACTACCGGAATACGGATACGCTCGCTCATCAGAGCCGGATGAAAGACTCGTGGGATAACTCTATTGTCATGTAACGCAATATATCCCTGTAACGACGAAGCGCTTAAGAAACTCGTCTTCAAGCCAGCTCGAATAATGCCACCAATACTTGAAACAAGAATCCGCTTTCGCAATTCAAAGTCAGGTTTCTGATGTTGCCACAGATCCGGAGTTAAATAGTCCGAGTGTTTGTTTTGATGGCTGACAGTAACTGCTGCGTCTTGCTCCTCTACTGCTTGTTTCAAAACTGAAGTTAAGTAGTCGTAATCGAGTTTGTTGAGGCTTTCCATCTCTTCAGAACAGTAACCAGGGTCTGGACACAAAGCAACCGTTGGCGAGAAGAGAACAGCAAATTTAAATGGTGGATCTGAACGAGGATTTTGACGTTCCAATTCCAAAAGATAAGACATTGTCAGAGCTGCGCCCTGTGAAAAGGCAAAGACGCCATCGAAGGGCCCTTCCTCGTCGATTATTGCGTCTAGGAGATCGTGCGCTTCCTGTAGCTCACCGCACGAGCAGCCGTTGAAGTAGCATAGGAATGGGCCTGGGATTGTCTGCGGAATGGCTATTTTGCGACTATCAATGTCAGGAACGTAAGCGTTGTAATATCTACTCTTACCTGGTGCCCTGTCACATTCAATTTCCCCATCCGCATATACATACTCGTAATGTTCCGGGAGGCTTTTGCACAGAGTAGCAAGCTGGGTTTCAAATATCTGGCTTGAGGTTCCATGGCCGTGAAGACACAGAATGCGGACCATATTGCGTAGCAGTCGCAAGAATAACTGCCAGGGGCCGTATGTATACTATAGAGTTTGAGAAATTTGGGAGAAACTTCTGTGATATACCTACATACATAACAGGTTTCCACTTACTCGAAAAGCTGAGGTCTGTTGGAATCTGACTCCGTCCAAGACAGAAGTACTTTTCATAAGTATTACAAACCGTCCTAAATGCCTTTCCATTCGGACCGATATTCTTTTCGGGAAAAATAGGCCGGCCTAGTAGGAAGTGCCGTGAAAAAGCACCAAATAGGTATGTGTGGCGATGTATATCTCCCATCATCCGTAAAAATAGCCCGTTTATGACTTTACGCCGTCGGTGAATACATGTAATGCATGTTTCGGTTTCTTAGTCGAGGTAGCAAAAGCTCTGCTCTGCGCCAATCACCACCGAGCAACATGCAAGGTACTAAAAATCGTAACTGGTGAAGAAGGGTTCTGCATACTGAAATCCTGGGCTCCTGTGCCCTTTTTTTTTTTTTTTTTTTTTTTTTTCAAGGTGATGAGTTACTCACAGACTCTATTAAAGGGAACGATGTGACCCATTTCTCTGACAGATCTTTTCATTTTTATCCATCAACCCTCAGTCTGTCTACACCATCGCTTTGAAACTACACAATGGTCGATACTCCTAGTGACAGTAATGTGCTCGATGAGCCAATTGCCATCGTCGGCATGGCATGCCGGTACCCTGGAGAGGGTTCATCTCCAGCTGGATTCTGGAATATGATTAGCAATGCTCGCACAGCACACCGTACTATCCCGAAAAGTCGATTCAATGCTGATGCCTGGTATCATCCTGACCCAGACAGGAAGGGTGCTGTAGGTCGCTCTTTGATTGCTATGCTCCTAGAACTTGTCAGTGCTGATGGAAGATAGATGGGTGTCAAAAGCGGATTTTTTATAGATGAAGACCCTTCTCGATTCGATGCCCCATTCTTCTCCGTGACAGCAAAGGAGGCGAGTACCATGGATCCCATGCACCGTTGGATACTCGAGGTTACCTACGAAGCCCTGGAGAATGCCGGTATTCCCATGACGTCTCTACCTGGTTCTGACACTGGGTGCTTTGTTGGATGCTTTACTCAAGATTATTCTCTCATGTCAAATTCCGATATTTTCAACACAGGTCCATATATGGCAACGGGTAACGGGGCTACTATGCTGTCAAATCGGGTTTCCTGGTTTTTTGACTTGCGAGGTCCATCCCTCAGTGTCGATACTGCGTGCAGTAGTACCATGTATGCACTTCACCTAGCGTGTCAATCCATCAAGGCTGGAGAGAGTAAACAAGCCATTGTTGGCGGAACCAACCTTCTTCTATACCCTTACCTCTTTCACTCTCTCAGCAAGATGCATATGATGAGTCCTGATGGCCAATGTCACTCTTTTGATGACCGGGCAAATGGGTACGCTCGCGGCGAAGCAATTGGCGCTCTCGTTGTTAAATCATTGAGCTCTGCCATTGCCGATGGAGACACCATCAGAGCCGTAATCCGTGCCACGGGTTGTAACCAAGATGGTCGTACTCCAGGCATCACGATGCCGAGCGCGCAGGCACAAGCCAGTTTGATTCGGAGCACATATGCAAAAGCTGGATTGCCGCTCACGGAGACGGCATATTTTGAAGCTCATGGAACTGGTACTCCACTTGGTGACCCCTTGGAGCTCTCAGCTCTTGGGGCTACTTTTGGCGCGGCCAGAGAACCAGACCAGACCCCCTTGTATGTGTCCAGCGTGAAGACCAATATTGGCCATACTGAAGGGTGCTCTGCGCTTGCTGGTATCATGAAGGCTGTTCTTAGCATTGAAAGAGGGCTTATCGCTCCAAATGCGGGATTTGAGAACCTCAACCCCAAACTACGACTTGAAGAATGGAAACTTGCCTTGCCACCAAAGACAATTCCTTGGCCTACTACAGGCGTCCGCAGAGTCAGCGTAAACTCCTTTGGATACGGTGGAGCCAATGGACATGTCATTCTTGACGACGCGGCCAGCTTCTTCTTGGAAAACGGAATCTCGGGTAACCACACGACACTTCCATTACCAAAAGCTGAGCGGGTGACTGATGATGGCGACTCTGGCTTCGACAGTAGTGTCATTAGCGACGGCGAAGATGCTGGCTCATTATCTGCCAACAAGCTTTTTGTATTTTCCACGTTTGATCAGGCTGGCTTGGTGAGAACGGGCTCTTCGTGGACACAATTCCTCTCCGGAAGGGTTCAAGACGCTAAAGGGTCAGCTTTAGGTGTTGATGCTGACTTAATTACTTATGCTAACGACCTGGCATACACTCTTTCCACTCGCCGTACTTTGTTTGACTATCGATCTTTTGCGGTAGCCCCATCTCTCACAGAGCTGTGTAGCAAATTAGAGCAGGGCCTTCCGAAGATCCGCCGTGCGGCGAAGAATGACAATGTCATCATGGTTTTTACTGGACAGGGCGCTCAATGGCCAAAGATGGGCACGGAGTTAATCGCCCATCCTGTTTTCTTGGATAGCATCATCAAGACTCAGAGCGTCTTGGATTCTTTGGGCTGCCCATGGAATGCTTTGGAGGAGCTTATGAAGCCCGAAAAGGACAGCCGAATTAACAATGCTGATCTTTCTCAACCTCTCTGCTCTGCAATACAAATAGCTCTGGTAGACTTGCTTTCTTATTGGGGTATCAAGCCAAAGGCTGTCGTTGGACATTCCAGCGGAGAAATCGCTGCGGCCTACGCCGCTCGTGCTATATCTCATGAAGATGCGGTCAAAGTGGCTTACCTTCGAGGCATTTATTCTACAAGCGTGGGCCGTACATTGGAAGGAGTCGCCGGCGCAATGATGGCAGCTGGAATTTCGGAAGAAGAGGCTCAACATTATTTGGACCGTGTTACATCTGGAAAAGCCGTTGTTGCTTGCATTAACAGTCCATCTAGTATAACCCTCTCCGGTGACAAATCCGCCATTATCCAACTCGAGGCCATGATAACAGCGGACAATAAGTTCGCACGAGCGCTGAAGGTACCAACAGCTTATCACAGTCACCACATGTTAGCCATAGCGGACGACTATCTCAAAGCTATGGGCCAACTTCAAATGCAAACCCCTCCCAAAGATTCTCCTTTCATGATTTCATCCGTCACTGCCGGCTTAATTCAACCAGGTGATTTGGATGCCGCTTACTGGGTCAAGAACATGGTGAGCCCGGTACGGTTTGCCCATGCTGTCCAAGCATTGATTCGTCATTCCCCAAGTACACGTGGAAGACGCAGAGCAATTATAAACTACAGTGCAATGATCGAAGTAGGTCCACATGGAGCTCTTAAAGGGCCTCTCAACCAGATTCTGGCCGGCATTGACAGTAAACTAAACACGACAATCACCTATGCATCCTTGTTATCTCGCGGTCAGAGTGCCGAGGCCACTGCCCTTGAATGCATAGGAAAGCTATGGTCTCAAGGGTTGCCGGTGAATCTTCTCCGAGTCAATCTCCAGGAGAAGACTTTCGGTTCTCCGTTGAAAGTACTTTCAGATCTCCCAGCCTATGCTTGGAATCATAGTAAAGAATTTTGGCACGAACCCGAAATGGCCAAGGCCAATCGTTTCAAGAAAGCCCCCAGGAACGACCTTCTTGGAATGGCAGTGGATGTTCAAAATCCTCATCATCCCAGGTGGAGGCAATTTCTCTCTCTCCATGAGCAGCCTTGGCTTAAAGACCATAATATCACAAACAGCGTTCTATTCCCTGGTGCTGGTATGCTCATTATGGCTCTGGAAGCCGCACATGACATTTCGGACAAGAATAAGACGGTCCATGGCGTTGAGTTCCGCGATGTTAAATTTGAGCGCGGCATGGTCATTCCTGAAGACCCTGATCAGTCAGTGGAGACTTCGTTGGAGTTCCAGGCTCACAAGCTTGACAATGAGGTTGTTGATGGATGGTTCCGCTTCACTCTATTTTCACTCCCTCCTGACGGCGAGTGGGTTGAACACTGCTCGGGTCTAATCTCCATTGTTTATAGCGAAGAAAGCGAGGTTGGTGGTAGCACCGAATCCAATCTCGAATGGCAAGAACAGACAGAGGAGTACAAGTCAGTTTGTGCTACCAGTACCAAGTCTATCGATAAAGCAGCTTTCTACAAAAACATGAATGATATTGGCATGGGTTATGGGGCCCTTTTCCAAAATCTGGACAATGCATATGCTGGCCCAAATTGTGGCTACGGCACCGTTACAATTCCAGACACGAAGGCAGCCATGCCCTTTCAATATGAGTATCCCCACTTGATACACCCAGCAACTCTTGATGCTATATTCCATCTACTTTTCATCGGTATCCACTCGGATGAGAATATGACAGATGCAGCTGTACCAATATCCATGGGAAGCATGTTCATTGCAGCAGATCTACCGAAGGGCCCGGGAAACAAATATCACGGCTATGTTTCCGGGCATAAAACCACAACAAGAGAAGGGGTTGGGGCTTTAACCATATCTGACGAGAGCTGGAGTGCTCCAAGAATTATCATTCGAGACTTCATAGCGCGCAACATAACAAGTCCTGATGCATCAGAGACTGGTGAAATCCAACGGAAGTTGTTCACGCAGATTCAATGGATGGAGGATGTCGACTACTTTCAGGGCCCAGAAGCGGAAAGTATTCTGAAAGCCAGTGGGGATCCAAAATCACAGTTGATAGCATGGCTGCAACGGTTGTGCCACAAGTCCTCAGATCTTTCGGTCTTTGTTGTAGGCAATAATGGCGACGAAGGCATGCTTGAGATCGTCCGTCAATTCGCGCCTTTGCCCGGAAGTAGAGGACGGTTTGATCAATGTGTAGTCATTGAATGTACGGAGGATATTCTCAGCCAGACAAAAGGCAAATTGGATAAAGATGACATCGTCACATCATTCAGGGTTGCGGATCTGTCCAAGCCACTATCCGAGCAAGACATTGAACCGTCATCCTTCAATCTGGTCTTGGCCAGTAGGCAGGACGAGTCCATACTGGACAACATCAAATCCCTGGTTAAACCGGATGGATGGTTTATATTCGATGCACCCGAAGGCTTTTTGGACTCTCTTGGGCTGAAACACGCTCTTACTCTTGATTCTGATGCCCCGAAAGAAACCCCAATTGTTATTGCATCAGCAGTGACAAAGGACAAAAATTGCCAGCTAGATGAAGAAGTCGTGCTGCTGGAGCCTAAAGCCATGTCTCCAGAGCTCAAGGCACTAAGAGAACGATTAACTCAGGGACTGAAGAAGATGGGTGCTCGCGTCGAATACGGTCAATTGTGCAATGTTGAGGCTCTTCATAAGAAGAAAATCATCTCTCTTCTAGAGGTCGAGCAGCCTCTTATCATCAGCTTGGATGAGGAGCAGTTGGAACAATTCAAGAGACTGTGTAACTCCAACGTCTACATGCTTTGGACGAGTCGTGCGGGTCTCAATTTCAGCCCAACTACGGGATTTCTCCGCGTCATACGGACTGAAATCCCTCAGATATGTCTTCCCCATCTTGAGATTTCGCTGCAGTTACAGACGGGTTCAAAACAGTTTGCAGATTTGATTCTGGATGCCTTTACAAGGACAGTGCGAGAAAAGAGCGAACAGCTCGACATGGAATATTCTGAGAGGAATGGACAGATCTCTGTTCCACGTCTTATCGCAAGCTCAAGCTTTGACTCAGAGCTTGATATCAACAGCGAAAAGCCTACAGCAGCCATGTCTCGCCTCCAACAAGCGGGTCGCCCTCTGAAATTGACCGTCACGGTGCCTGGACGTTTGAATACTCTGCTATGGATCGATGACGAGGAAGCCATCCAGCCTCTCGCTGAAGAAGACGTCGAGTTCCAAGTCACCAACATTCCGTTAAGCAGGGTTGATTTGGACTGTGTTCTCGGTAACACTTCTACAACAATCATCGGTCGTGGAGCTACCGGGGTTGTCACGCGAGTGGGATCCAAGGTCGTTAACTTCAAGCCTGGCCAGCAAGTTATCACGCTGCAATCAAACACATGCCGCACTATTGTGCGCCAAAAACAAGACCTTGTAGCAGCAGTTTCAATCAGTTCAGACCTTGCTGGTGCATATTTCCCTCTCTCCATGGTTACTGCGGTGCATGCTTTCGAACTGGGCCGTGTTCAAAAAGGAGAAAAGATATTGATCCATTCTGCAGCGGATGTGATGGGCCAGACTGCTATCCAATTAGCGCAACAGCTTGAAGCCGAGATTTATGTCACTGTCAATTCCATTCGCGAAAAGAGTTTGCTCCGCGAACACTACGGAATTCGAGAAGACCATATCTTTAGTGCCCATGACACGACATTTTCTAGAGGTATCAAGCGGATGACGAATGGAGAGGGGGTTGATGTGGTCTTGAACACGATGGTTGGAAAGGGGTTTAGAGAAACCTGGTCATGCCTTGCCGACTTTGGACGCTTCATCGACGTCAGCCTCAAAGCTCGCAGCACGCTTATTGATGTCGGGCGTCAAATCGTCTATCAAAAGATCAATATGGAGCAGCTCATGGACAAGAAACGCCATATCGTGGCAGACGCTCTTAAGAAGACTTACGACTTAGTCAACCAACGTCTTCTCGGCACATTTCACAATCTAACACGATATTCAGTGACAGACACAAAGAAGGCCTTTGGCATGCTTCAGTCTGTTGATCAATATGCCAACGAAGTTTTGGTAGACTTCAACGCTAATGCTCTAGCCCCAATGATCCCTTTCAAGCCCGCTTCTCTAGAACTTGACCCCACGGCGACTTATATAGTTTCTGGGGGATTGGGTGGACTTGGACCAGGTATTGTTTCATTGATGATTGACCATGGAGCGAAACACATCGTCACTATTTCGCGATCTGGAGCCAAGTCCGAGAAGCAACGGGCATATTTACAAGGCTGGCAAGATCGAGGATGTCGAGTTGACGCACTTCGCTGTGACTGCACTGACCTTTTACAGCTTGAGGCCTTAGTAGAGCGGTCTAAGACCGAGGGCTGGAGGATAAAAGGAGCCTTGCAACTTGCGATGGTCTTGAGAGTAAGATGAGCCCAATGCAGAATTGTTATAGTAATCTACTAACAAATAGTAGGATTCACCATTTGAAACCATGAGCTTTGAAAAATGGCAAACCTCTCTTCGCCCAAAGGTTGATGGAACCTGGAATCTCCACAGCCTCCTGCCGAAGGATCTGGACTTTTTCATCACCATGTCTTCAATCTCGAATATCATCGGAAATGCTGGACAAGCAAACTACTGTGCTGGTAATGCTTACCAAGATGCCATCTGCAATTACCGTGCCTCACTGGGTCTCAAGGGCACATCCATCAACGTGGGCCTCATGTCCGACACTGAAGAATATGGGACTAATGAGGAGTGGTTCGGTTTTTTGGAGAGAAACCCTCAGTTTCTGCCTCTTGAACTAAAAGAGAAAGATTTACACTGCGTGCTCGAAGCCTGCATGAAGGGTCATACATCTGACGGCCTTGCCATTCCAACAAATATCATCACCGGTATGGGCGATGACCTGGAACGAGGCCGTGATGGCGTAACACGACCAACAGCTGTCTGGGTGTCCGACCGCAAATTCGAACTCAGGCAAAAGCCTACATGCGAAAAGATATCTGACTCCAATCGCAGTAATGGGTCAACCAACACCCAGCTCAACACCGCCGCCAAACTTGCCGCCGCGACTACCATCGCAGAAGCCTCGGCGGCAGTCGAGCTGGCAATCCGACATAATATCGCTAGCGCCATGACTGCTGATTCCGAGGACGTGGATCCAGAAAAGCCGCTGCATGCATACGGAGTGGACAGTTTGAAGGCGGTTGAGGTGCGGAATTGGGTTTTTAGAGAAATCAAGACTGAGATCAGTGTGTTTGAACTTTTGAGTCAGATGTCGATTGCCAAATTGGCAGTCAAGATGGCAGTCAACAGCCAATTGGTTTCGAAGGAGGTCGCTAAGCAGGGCGGAGAAATAAGTGTATTTGAGTGATTATTGGAAGCTGTTGAAATGTACACAATGTTTTATCGTCTTGACTCTGCATAGCCCTAGCCCTAGCCCTAATTCTGTTCACATGCGGAAGCCAGATGCCACCCATCATTGGCCACCGCTCATGCACCTAAAACGACAGGGGCGTCTGATAAGTGAAATCTATTCGATGATTGTCTTCACGAACAGTCCTAACGAAGCATAGGATGCAAGCCATGTCTAGCTTTTCAGGTCCAGACCAAGCGGGGCAACTCAGCATGCATGCATAGCCATACAGACGTTCGGAGAATATTCACCGGCTCAGACTATCAGATAAGTAAATAAATCAGTTAAATATTCTGTCAATGGCTCTCTCTCCGGATCAGAAACCGGCAGTTAGAAACATAGCCCTACATCGAAAATGGCACCTGCAGAATCAAAAAACACCGCCCTTTCTGCAATAATACCATCCCTTCTCTCTGCATTCGATTCAAGTCGACAGCTTTTCCATCGAATAAAAATCAATGCACGACAGCAATCATCGACGAAGTCAAAACTGGGCAGGAAACATCCCCAAGCTCAATATTCGGCTTGTGAGGGAGAGACACAGGCTCGAAGCGAGCAAATTCAGCTCCAGCATGCACGACAACAGATAGCCAAGACGTACGAAAGGAACTCCGGACGGTATGGGGAGAGGTATAGACATGGTGATGGTATGTATTTATCCAGATGTCCTCCTTTTTAAGATATTTCTTATAAACATGTGTGCTTACCAATACGGCCCCAGACCGAGCCAAGGCATCCCTGAATCACACCCTCCTAGTACTCAACACGGGATTGACGAAGATCATCTCCAGTCTACTCCATCAAGAAACAAACAATAATAACATTACGGTCAGACACGAAGCCAGAAAGTCTTTGTTGAGTCTGTCCGAGAAGTCGGCGAGAGACGCGTTGATGGAGTTGGAAGGATTGAGAATGCGACTAGAGAGTGCAAGCTCGTTGTCTGTGCCGATGCAACAACAGCGACGACAGCGACGGAATTATAGACGGTCAGAAGAGGACAAACAGTCACAAAAAGGAATACAAAGTACTGCTAAAACGAGGCAGATGGAACAGGAGAAGAATGTCAAAAAGATAATAGCATCAGGAAGAAAGATAGTGAACACACCGAAGTCTACAACATCGAGACAATCAATTACGACAGTCAAGACGATAAATGGTAAAAAGCAGCCAAACCACCCCGTATGGGTCCGATCCAAAAAATCATCCACAATCGCACTTGATACAAGGCCAACATACAAACACGCCAACTCTTCTGGCGATACAACAATAAAAAGACCATCCAACAAACCACAGCGTCCAGCTATTGCTCCCTCCTCATCTTCCAATTCCATTTCACCACCTTCCCTACAAGAACAGGACCATCATCAACATCCCACAGCACAACAGCCACTTATGACGACCAACAACCGCCTATCAATCCTCTCCCAAAGTTCCGGGAGTACCAAACTAGGCGAAATTCCCCAACACAAATGGATAAATCCGTGGATTCCGCCTGTGGAGGCTGATGAAGAAAAATATGATGATCAGCAGGAGCCGGAAGTTAATGATAAGAGACGTACTGGGTTGCGGTTTTGGAGAAGGTTGGGTCGTATTGGGGAGCATACTTAGTCAGTACCTTGGTATATAGGCATCGCATGTTATTTACATGTATATCTCCTTTTTGTCCTTTCATCTATTTATTCCTTGATGAAGGTTTTCCTGTCATTTGAGTGGAAGTTTTAAATAGATATCATATAGGTGAACGAGTGATGAATACTAGGACTACCAGAATACATAAATACATTGTCTTTAGATCAATCATAGACCTTCAAGTTATGTCAATCTCAATCTCAAAAGAATATGACTTTAGCAATCACGATGCTTCAACCTAACCCACAAGGGCGGCTTATCCCAAAGGGCAAACTCCCTGGCATCGTCCATCCATCCTCGACTCTCCTCGTCCAGTTCTATCTCAAAATGCCACATCATACGGGCTAGGACAGATCGAATCTCTAAATACGCCAATCTTTGTATACATAATTAGCTAGTCGTTCCACCTTTGAACAGAGAAACAATAAGCTTACCCCTTGCCTATACATTGTCGAGGACCGATTGTAAATGGCTGCAGCACTGCCTTATCATCCCCATGGTATTTTTGGGGCGCTTCTGGCAACCATCGATCTGGGTCAAATGTGTCTGGGGATGCAAAATTGCTGCTGCTGTGATATGCAGACCACTGGTGCACGCCAACAGAGATCTTGATCTCGGTCAGTATTTTCAAATAAGCAGAGAGAGCAGATAGAGAGTCGTACCCCTGGTGGAACATATCTCCCATCTATAATCGCCCCTTCAGATCCAGTTATCCGCGGAAGAGTGGACGGAACAGGCGGGTAACAACGGAACGATTCTTTTATCACAGCGTCCATGTATGGAAGTTTGCCTGAAACGGTGACTGAGCGCATTGTTATATCATCTTTATTGGGAAACTCTTCCCTTACTTCACAACTCAACCGAGTCATTGACTCGGGGTTTTGCAGCAGGTAGAATATCGCTCCTGAGAGCAATGTGGCTGTTGTTTCAGATCCGGCCACGAGAAAGACTCGACAGGTGCCGAGCAGTTCTTGGTAGGAAATTCCATGATTGCCATTGTTATGTCGGAGGACCTGAGGAGTAATTGTTAGTACTATAAGAGTAAACGGGCGAATAGGTGACTTGCATAAGTTAGAAAATCGCTTCGGTCAGTCTCACGAGCGATGCGGGCATCAATTCGTTCCTTGGTGTATGCTAAATGAGCGGCTCTTTTGGCTGAAATTGAAGGCATGAGCTTCTGCAAAATGAAGAAACTCAGTCCGATCACAGTGTACGCTTCTGCAAACCGGAAAACCCCAAGAAGCTTGATGGAGGTAAAGACGGTACTGAAGTTATTCGTCAATTTTTCAGATTGATCTTCTGATTGGGACAGAGACGAACCGCATCCAGTCTGTGTAGTCACCCAGTTCGAGTGCTCCAAATGGCTCACCAAGCGTCAAATCACTAAGATACAGAAGTGTTGCCAAGTTAGGAAGATTCGTTCATCGAGATGTAGTTCATTCCTACAACCATGAAACATACCCAATAATATCGAAGGTGGTAAAATTAAACCACGCAGCTATATTCACCCGGCCCTTTGCAGGTCCGTCGATTTGTTGTTTCAATCGTTCAACCAGAAGATCGAAATACTGCGTCAACAGGGGACTTTGCTCAAGGAGAGCCGTGTCGGAAAAGGCAGGAGCAATGAGTTTGCGCATACGAGTATGGTCAGCTTTGTCAACGACTAAATGAGTCCCTATTAGAGTCTGTTTGTGTCTGCGCGAAGATTCCTATCTATTCATACCTAAAAGATTCCGCGTCTCTCTCTTATAGTAGGATGGATGCTTGTCTAGCTCCGAGCGATCAGGCTTGAAGCCATAAATGTCTAGAGTATACGATAGATGGATTTAGTAATCTATACGCACAGCAAATTGCGTGAAGGTACAGACCTTTCCATGCTTGAGAGGAGATGTAAGACAGCGTGTTGGGAGCTAGTCTGACTACAGGGCCGTATTGATCGTGTAAAGCCCTGGTGTCCTTGTATGCGGTACCTCTCAGTATGGAGAGGGCATTTGGCAGTTGGAAGGCTGCTCTTGTTGTGGGACCTTAATGAAAGCATCAAAATAGAATAATGAGTATGTATTCTATTATCATGAGTACTTGACTCTGCGCTGGGTTCATACCAGGATATTTCCTAAGAGGGTGCACAAACATATTGTACAAAGCACCGCCTATCAAGGCAACGAGATACTGCAGTTATCTATCAGCGAGAGCCTCCTCCAACATGGCATTTGAAAGGCACATGAAAGTAGTTACCCAGCATGCAGAGGCGATGACCAGCGATTGGACCAGCAGCCAGGGATTATGCGGCACGGCAAGCCATTCTAGGACTGCCATCATCAGATAGCGTCGTTGTTCGGATTATATTTCCCTCTTTCGATTCGTATTTCGAGATAGAACACAGCATTGGACTCTGTCAGCAGCAGCTGTTGATGACTCGTGCAGTTGTCTCTAGCAAGACGTTGTCGAGAAGAAAGACTAAGTGAGGCCCATCTTAGCGGTGTTTAGGCCCTAGCACGCTCACGTGGGCCAGCCTGCTTATTCGCTATATCAATCACAAAACAACAGCTTTGTTTAGTGAGAAATAATATATTATCAACTATATATCTGAAATCTAAATGACAATGGGATCTCAAGGCTCAAAATGCAAAAAGAAAAACAGGGAAACAATCAATAAAGTTCAACTATATGCATATACCAACATAACATTAAAATGAAATGATAAAGAAGAATATCATCTACAACTCCTCATGCCAACCATCCTCACGAGGTTTCCCACCCCCAAATCCACCTCGCCAGTATCTCTCACCACCTCTGGAATCATCCTCGCCCTCCTTGCACTGCGGATCCAAGCGATCCTGCACCGTGCCGAAGGGCCAGATGGGGATAAAGCAAGCCTGGTTATAGGCACATTTAGTCTTGCATTCTTTCCACGTAGTCCACGCCAGATATTCAATGAGATTTGTAATACGAGACGTGGCCACCATGAAATCAGTATCGTCTAGCACGCTACGCAAGGTGGAGCAGATACTGTACGACACATCATAGACAACCTGGCCAGCAAGAGACTTGCCTTTGTGCACGTTCTGGCGAGGCGAAAGACGGTTGTTGTTCGGGTTAGCGATGAATTGCGTTGCGCACCGCTCCGTTTCAGCGAGTGCATCGCGCCGACGACCGTCGATAAAGGCGAGGAAAATAGTCGTGATGTTCGCCTGCAGACTCTGCAGGGACTCCATCTCATCCGAAGCAAAGAACATGAGCAGATTCGAGTATTTCGTGACTATCATATCAACGATACTCTGCCAGTTGAACGACGATTCCTCCGTAGTCTCATGCTCCATCACGAACCGGGTGAGGTCATCCCGAATAGGCTGTAGCTCTTCGGTGGAAAAGTGGTTTAATCGAGGCATTTGGTTCTTCCCGCCATTGAACAAATCCAGTTCTTCGTAGGTGAACGCCGTGATGAAATTGTCATAGTTGATCTTGACACGTTCACCACCAATGCCATCAAACCGCGCTGCTATAGAGCGGTAGAAATACCCGCTATTCCCAAACCCGGCAGGAAAAGTCTCATCATCATCCTTCTTCACAGCATTGATACGCACAACGTCTAGATCGCGCGCAAAATCACATAGGATGATTTCAAACCCGGCCTCGGCGCGCAGCACACCATCAATGCGGTCGTTCCAGTCATTTCGCGCGATCTCGCAGCCAATGCGAGCCCGTGCATATTCACCGCCGGGCCCAGCTTGGTGCGTTCGCTGATCGTTGTCGGAAAGGGTAAGATTGCGATCTTGCAGAAAGATGCGATCTCCGGAATCGGTTGTTCCCATATCTGTCTTTCCGGCTGAGAGGCCGTCGATGTACAGCAAGCGTAGGTCTTTGTTGGCAACGTAGGTATGGAGATAGCCCCATTCTTCCTCTTCTTCTTCTCTTTGTCCTTCATTATCCGCTTTATCGCCAGGCAACAGCACCTCTTGCTTGCCCTTGTTCATTTTCTCTTTCCTCATTGCGAAGGGAGGAGGAGGGGGAGGACCACCCGGAGGAGGACCACCACCAGGACCCTTCCCAGGGCCCCTGCCATGCCTTGGACGAGCGAAATTCAGGGCATGCTCGGGCTCAAAGGCCAGCCACTCGGTGCCATTCACTCGGTCCGCAGACTGGGTGCCGTGATAGAACTGTGTGCCTGAAGGCACGCTTGCGAGGTAGAAGGACATGCCGTTGTGGTGCCATGCAGAGCCCCATTGTCGCATGGACGAGTGCAGGGAATTAAAGATGTAGTTTGCATTGCGGACGTGCGAGGTGATGCTGTTGCTGTTGCTGGCACTGCTGCTCTCAATCGGAGTCGCAGAGGCGAGAAGTGAGAGAGTCGCAAATACTCCTGCGACAGGTTTCATGGTACTGACCCTTCTTTTTTTTTGGAACTGACTGTCTTCATGCAGCTGGACAGTCGAGCAAAATCAAAAGGCACGGAGAGTCAGGGCGAGGTTGGAGAGCTAATCTTATCAATCTAAGCATTGCGTGGCAGCCGCGTGGCCCGGTGGGGCAGCACAACAAACAAATTGAAGCAATTCTGCTTTTTCAAGGAACATACGGAGGAGTACCGTATATTATTGTTAAGCCTGTCTTGATTCGATTATCGTAACTATGTATTATTAGGCGCTATATACAAAACTCCAGTTCGCTTGCCGCATAAATCGTCATAATCATTATATCACCGAGTGCTTCACATGTCCACACTCAAGGTCCACATCCAAGTCCAACAACATTAGAAAATCGGCGCAACAAGATAGATCACACCGTGGGAGCTTCGCGCTCGTAGACATCCTTATACGTATCAACAACGCCCTTGTCAACATCCTCTTCAAAGACATTAACTTCCGCAGTAGCAAACTTCCTTGCACTCACGCCCTTCTCAAACAGCGCGTCCAACTCGGCAAAAGTACGACCACGGGGCTCCGGTACACGGAAATAAGTATATATAATGCAGAAGAAGCAAAGACCCGCCCAGAAAAACCCGGCATAATTACTCCAGTTCCATGCAGTCGGGTTGAGCATGTAAGGCGTCAAAACGCCCGTGATGATGCCGACGATATTGTACAGATTCCGGCCAAGTACGACAGTCTTGATCTGCAGACGGCGAGTGGACAGCTCGGACACGAGGGAATAGCATACCGTTCCGACAGAGATCTGGTAGAAGAGAGCCCATATGATCATCATGCAGCCCGTAGCGAGCGCGCCTTGGGTGCGATGCGCCTCGGGGACAAGACCCAAAAACCCCATGATGAAGAGCATGACGTCGAGACCACACAGACCGCAGAGGTAAAGAGTACGACGGCCAATGCCCAAGGACATTAACCCCCATGCACCAAACACGCCGACAATATTGATCGCGTATTGGCCCAGAGCAAAGGAATATGAATCCGACGAGTTCAGACCAGCCTGCTCCAAGAAATAGGTTGAGTAGCTCGAGAATTGGTTCCCACTCAAGTTCTGAATGGCCCAGACCATGCAGACAATTTCGGTGCGGCGCAGATCCGTGCCCTTGAAGCAGTCCAAGTAGCTTGCACCCTTGGTGATTTTCTGTTCGAGCGCGGTAGTGTGTACCATCATGGCAATGGTCTCGTTGGCATCAAAGTCGGTCTCCCTGTTTACGCTCGTCAGGCGAAGGAGTGACTTTTTCGCGTCCTCGACGCGTCCCTTTCGCACGAGCCACCAAGGCGATTCGGGGGCAAAGTAGACACCGATGAACAGAGGCAAGGGCCACATCCACTGCAGAGAGTAAGGAATGCGATATGCCCACTCGCCACTACGGTTCAACATTGCCTTGATGACACCGACACCAATGACTTGGCCGATTCCCCAGCACGTATTGACGTAGCACGTCAGATAACTACGCAAGGGAACGGGACACACCTCAGAGGCATAGGTGATGGTGAGTGTCTGGAAGACGCCCCAGGGGATACCGCAGAGGATCTCGCCGACTAATAGCGTCTGCACATTCTGGGCCGTGAAGAAGATGGTCGTGAAAGCGGCCACCATTGTAAGACACGCCATGACAGTGTATCTATATCCGAATCTTTCCGACACGTATCCGTTGATGAAGAGGCCGAAGATTTCGCCTACGGCCGCGCCGTTGCTCAGACCTGATTGCCACTGTAGCGGGTGAGCATTGGTATACAAGAAGGAAGATGCTCGAGAGGGGATCCTAGAAACTTACGCTGGCAGGCACTTGATATTGTCCATTGGGACCTTCCACGCCATACTTCCTATTGAAGGCGTCAAAGCCGTACAAGTTACCCACGAGACTGATATCGTAGCCCTCCATAACAATACACGTCGAGATGAGCACACTCCAGGCGACAGCCTTCGGATACAATCTGATGCCCTGCATCAGGGTCATTTTGTGTTCCTTATCGGTGGCTGCGCGAGCGTTCTCGAGCAGTCGATCCATGGACGTGGGCTTCTCTAGTAGGTCTCTGTCAATGTTTGTAGCCTGCTTCTCCATGGTGGAGGGCTTGAAGAGCCCATTGTCTGTTTCCAAGTAGGGGACAGACATGATGGCGTCTGCAGACTGTCCCTATCTTACTTTAAAAGAAAAGTAGCCGTTTCCTCCCTTCAAGTCTGAAAGACAGGTAATTGAGGAATATACGTCCAGGACAAGACTCAAGGGGAGAGGACAGCTATAAATGCAGAGAGGAAGCGGACTCGTGGAGGGTTCTCGAAAAGCGGAGAGAGAGAGAGAGAAGGAGACAGTCCAAGCGAACTATTTCTGTGGAGCCCGGGACATCCGCCTTTTTTTCCCTTGTTGTTTTCTGTTTTGTTCTTCCCTACACACGAAATGGTCAGTGATAAATATGCAATGGCAGATACGAGTGCCTCTCCGTGCATGTACCTACAAGCCCATTGTCAAACAATGTCTTCGTTCTCTGAATGTGCACTCGCTGCGTGCGGGGTTGCTGCTGTTGGGAAGGCATACTTTTTTTGGCCTTCCCGAGTCTCGCCTAACCGAAGCGCAGCCCGTAAACAGACTAGCGTAACTTCCCTGCGAGGTGTCCTGACTTCTCCCATGCTGCTTCAAGCCAGCAGCAGCACTTCTAAGCATCAACTGCCCTCCAAACAACAACATCCAAGGCTTGTATATCGCGTGCAAGAGCCATCTACAAACCCCACGGGGTAGAATTAAGCATACTGTCGCTCGAGCCAATCGCAAAACACGCACGCCTCCCTTGCTGTGCCTCTAACGGAAACTGCTTTCCGGCGCGCTCTCCCAAGCATGATCTGCGCGCAACAATGGGCCCCTTTTCCCCGGATTTGGGTGGACATATGGAGTAAGCAATATACAGTACGGAGTACACGGATATAGAGTGTATATGTGATATGTTCTATCTAGATATCAGGTAGTACAGTGCACGACGCATGCTGTACGAGTCGAGCACGCCCGGCGCGGATTTACCTGCGTGCCGGGGCTGACATAAGCGTCTCTTTGGCCAGCAAAGAGCTGGACCAATCATCGCTTGCGATTCAGCAACCAATCAAATTCCCCTCTTTCGACTGGCCTCCGGCTTGGCACGCCAAGACTTATCGGCAATTGGACGTTGTCTGTGATTGGCCCAAACTTGCACATCGCGGCAATTGAGTCTACGACTACATTCTTGTTTTTCCCTCTTCGGAAATCACGTCTAACTTAGGCAGGCAGCTCAGTGCTGAATGAACTCTCTCTGTCGTTAAGGTCTGCAGCCATCAACGTATGCGGGGTCCGGGAGAGTCAATTGTACGTATATTTCGATTCTGGTACTTAGAGATACAGTATAGACTCAAAATGGCCATCCCTCGAATACACCCCGTCTACTCAACGCCCACCTTCTCCGCCCCAGACCCAGACTTTGTCAACGACAAGCTCAAAGCCGAGGAGAACATCATATGTCGAGTAGGCTCATTGATCGTGAAAGTCTCCCCGCACGTAGCCGTCAAATTCGGTGCCCACGTTGCAGTCCAGGAGGCTACGAATATGATCTGTCGCACAGAACACTACAGTTCCACTACCCAATGTATTAGCCTGCTACACTCACGGTCCTATTGATAGGGACCTTGATGATTACGGCAGTCTCTTTGACACATATATATTTATGGACTTTGTTGATGGCCAAACACTTGATTCTGTATGGGCCTCGTACAGTGAAGCTACCAAGGCAGATACATCCCATTTGAAATCGTATATGGAAGATATTCGCAGTATTCGTGAGGATGCGGAATATATCGGCTCTGCGAACCACGGCCCTGTGACGAATATCACATTGGAGAACTATCATGATAAAGGGTCAGGCATCTAATATCGAGTCTCTGTACTTTACATTGTTATTTGTATTTTTATTCGTTTCCTACGCGGCGCCGAGCTAACGTATCCGGTCAGGTCCCTTCACATCCGAAGCAGAATTCAATTATGCACTCATCAACGCCTACGAGGCGGGTTTACCAAAACGCCATATCAGAAAGTATCTCACAGGAATGCTATCCCAAAACAACCAGCACCGCGTTGTATTTACGCACGGTGACTTCTGCGCTCGAAATATCATGGTGAAAGATGGTGTTATTACAAGTATTCTCGATTGGGAGTTTGCGAGGGCGTTACACGTTTGGAGATGGCAGAATGATTGGTATGATTATCTGGAGGATATTCTTCAACCATATCATGCCGAGCGTGTCTTTCATCTATACATCTCACAAGGTGCATGGTGATAATTTAGTTAAAACATGTCACTCTGCAGTAGACATGTCTTTGCATGAATCGAATATAAGAGAATAGACAAATCAACTTTATTTAAACATGCATGGGTATCTAGACTAATCAAAATAAAAAAGGACGCATATACTACTGACTAGTATTCCGCTTCGGGTCCGCGCCGATGTCAATAAGAACTCGCAAATCATTCTCCATCCAGTCAACCGTTCCCGCCGTCAACTGCGCAATCGTCCAGTCGCCGTCATTGTCCTGCGTGACCAGTCCATCAGGGAGCCAGGCCTGGATCCTCCAACCCGTCGTATCGACGTTTCCGTTGCTGTCACAGGTCGACACCGGGAACTGGCCGGACCAGCGATGAGCGATCAGGTTGCAAAGGCTGCCGAGGTCCGGACACTGCTCTGCAGTTACATCAAGCCTGGGGAAGATACGCTTGCCTTCGTACATGACGCTGAACCGTAGAGTAATGGGCGATGTCTCGTGGGAGTGTGGATGGTGATGTTGGTGATGAGGATGATGATGAATTTGCATCGGCCCTGAACCGTACGGAGATTGGTGCATGTCCGACAGATAAGGTACTTGAGATAGGTTGTGCTCACTTGCAAGGCGGTTTGCTTCCTCATGAATATCTTGACCAGTGCCTTGGATTTTGTTGATGAGGCTCTCCTTGATGATGCGGTCGAGGTCACGAGTGACACTGCTTGCACTGTACGTCGAATAATTTGTTTAGTTTTGATACATACAGTGGAGGGAAGAGAAGAAGATTGCTTACAAGTCTGTTCGGGCCGTGGAGTTTGATGTACCGATTCGCCAGCCCAGCTGAGAAATTTCATCCGATGTTAAGATATGTTGGAGATGGTTGGCTCCACACGCTGGTACACACTTCGTCGGGTTTCCACCATGGAGCACCTGGTAATGGCTGTCAACTGCGGCGACCAACCCCCACCAATCTGGTTGTTGCAATCCAGATACCCCCCAGAGAGTATCCAGCTGGTATCCCTGATTATACATGTTATAGGACCTTGAAATTTCATCCCAATCGGTCGAGTAACCATCCAACACTAGCGGCGATAATCCGATCCCCATTTCTGCCCCGGAAGTTGAGAAGACCTGTTGCGGTAAAGGAGGAGGCGGTACATAATGACTGTGAATATCTTGACTATGATGCTGCACAGGTGCGTGAGACGGTTGTTGTTGTTGTTGCGGTTGCGGTTGCTGCGAGTCTGGAGATGTTTTCTCTGTTGCACTTATATTCGCAGGGCTTTCATCCGTCTTTCGTCGCTTACGGTCTTCAGCACTACCGCCAGCAGCAGTGCCACCCGAGCCACCCTTGCGCGTCTCAATTGCATACTGTCTCTGCCGTTCATTAGTCACCATACGTCGAAGTAATGGGATCACAAGCGAAATAATTTTGTGCTGATCTCGAGGCCAAACATATTGACGCGGCGGCATGCCTTCGTTGACAACGTGCTCGCCGAAAAAGCGCTCGCCATATCCCTCAATCTCGAGGAAGTCACGCACGCAGTTCCATAGCCGCAACTTAACCATCTCGGTATCACCTTTCCCACGCTGACCAACGCAATCGCGCCGGTCCGGATAATTTTCGTCCAACATATAGTTCTTCGCGGCTGCCTGCAGATGTAGAAAATTCTCGGGTGAGAGTTCAAGTGAGGCATATAAACGGGACATCGGCGGTCGAGTATATTTCTTATTGTTGGACGGCTGTCGGAACAGAGCAGCTGCAGAATGCACTCCAGCGGCTCGCGCATCAGTCACCGACTGGTTTGGTGCTAACTCTCTTATGTTCAATTCGCTTGTATCAAACGTTTGTTGTTGGTGTTCATTTTGACCGCCTACCCCCGTCAACGCCGGATCGAGGGCCTCATCTCCACGCTTCCTTTTCTTCGAAGCAGCGCGCGACAACCCCTCCTGACCGCCACCTTGTCCGTTGTTGACAAGCGATCCACGAACTTGTCGTCCAGTGCCTTGAGGCGGGGGAGGAGAATTAAGGCTTCCAAATTCCGCCTCCCCGAATCCATCATCTGGTAAATGTAGGTCGGTTGGATAATTTTCGAGGTGGTGGTGGCCTGCGGCAGCGGCGGCGGCAGCAGCAGCAGCCGCCCACTCAGACACGTCCTGACCTGCTGCTGCAGTTGCTGCTTGAACCAGACCTGCTAGTTGATTTTCGCTTGTTGTGTAGTTTGTATGGTCCATGTGAGGGTTGGAAGCAGCGTGGAAGTCGGCGTGTTGCTGCTGTTGCTGTTGTTGTTGTTGTTGTTGCTGCTGAGAGTTCGTGTTTGAAGCCATCCCCAGCTGAATGGAACAGTAAACAACAAAGAATAGAGCGCGCGATCTAAGTAACAAAAATTCTGTTCGATTCGAAGGAAACTAAAAACAGGACTATATTATCAAACTTTGCCCTTATTCGATCTATCTTCGAAGCTCTGCTTCATACGCGCAATGTATGTAAGAAGCGTCGCGACCGCAACCGAATCAATTTCGAGTCTGTCCGTACGAAATCTCACCGGCCGAGCTCAGCGAGCCCGATGTGGTGTAGAAAAGAAGAAGAAAAAAAATAGGAGGTCGGATTTGTTGATAGCTGATGGATCTGCAAATATGATGCGATGTTTGCTTCGTTTGGCAGGAGAGCTTGGGGTGTTTGAAGGTCAGGCAAACTCTGCAAAAAGAGGCGGCGTTACCTAATTGCCTGGTTCAGTCACGTGATATAACGTGTCAGGTTTGGCTGTCTTTTTCTTAAGCCCCAGGCAGCGATCTAATCATCATTATTTCATGTAGGACGCAGTGTACTTTCAATGAAGGTCCGGTAGTATTCAATGACTAAAGTGCCTATACAGCTGCGCATTCTAGCTCATTTAACAGAGCCACGTACTACTTATACGAAATGGGAACTTATGAGAAGAAGCTCTGCATATCTCCGATAAATCACCTAAACTCAGACGAAGCTTCTCCGCGAGCGCCATGGAATACACGCCAAACATGATAGGAGTAAAATACTGTTGAAAATGGCCATTATGTAGAACGGGGCCCCAGTCGATGACCGGTCAAAAAGCATACCCCCCAGTTTAGTCAACAGAAGTATACCAGCTCCACCGTAAAGCGAGTATATTCCTGCAATGCAGCCTTTCAGGTGCTTCAAGTTCGGAAACGCGAGGCTTCCACCCGGTTTTGTGATGAGTGGATCATGTTCAGTGTGCGGATTAATGTCATTATCCTCCTCACGGCCCGACCCTGACTCGGGCTCTCCCGGTGACCTGTTTTCTTGACGACTGCCGTGAGGCCTGATGCTCAAGACACCATTGCTAAGAATTCCCAAGCTGCAGACAATAGCTCCAATTTGGCTGATTCCGATAAAAGTCACAATGACAAGGACGCTACCACTTCCATCTGGCCCTTTGAACTGTGGGCTTGTTAGCAGAGGGAAAGCCACATATCCTATTACGCCAGAAAGCGCAGCGCAGATAAGCGGTAGGTTGTACCGACGCGATCTTTCCGAAAGGTAACCAAATACTGGGGCTGTAAGCAAAGCTATCAACTGTGACACACCCGTCAAGATCGAGGCCAATATATATGCTTCCGGGCAGGACTTTTTAATGTCACCAAGGCCACCTGAAGGCGCGTCTTCCACATGTGTCGTATGGCACAAGCCTGATTTTCGATAGTAGTGGTTGACAAACAAC
This sequence comes from Talaromyces atroroseus, assembly GCF_001907595.1. NCBI lineage: Eukaryota > Fungi > Ascomycota > Eurotiomycetes > Eurotiales > Trichocomaceae > Talaromyces > Talaromyces atroroseus. Next base: position 144,343 of record NW_017971444.1, read on the forward strand.
GGGATGAAAAGAGAAATGGCAACTGAAGACGCCCGAGCAACGAGCCCACCGATGTAGCCTAGGCAGATTTCAGGATGTTGGAACCCAAGATAGAAAGCACTTAGAAGGTCTTTGCCATAGTTAACAGTTGTTCTTGGCCGGGGATTGAAGTATTCATCATCTGCTCGCACTTCCTGCCACAGCGACTGAATGCACTTCTCTCCCTCTCCGGCCAGATTCCGGAGCCCAAAGAAACAAGCAATTGCAACAAGGAATGCCACTGCTGCCACAACATAGAAGCTTTGTCGAATGGATTGGGCTGGCGATGAACCGGAGTTCTCGAAATACGCTGGAAGAGGTAAGAACACAGTAAGCGCAATCAATGCGCCACAGCCTGCGAAAAGCCCCACGAATCCAGCTAGTCGAGAGGAGGATGAAGTCGGAGAGGTAATTTGTTCCGTCTCCTGCTCCTGGGAACGTTGCCGTTCGAAGAGAGACGGCGTGATCGTTACTTCGGATGAAAGAGATGGTCTCCAGGTGTGCCATGATCGCCGTGAATGAGACGAGCCTCCCTGATGAGTATTGCCTTCCGTTACTGTAGGTAGTATTGCCGTAACCATGGTCGAAACAGCTGAGCCTCCGAGGCTGAAAAGAAGCCGTCCAAGGAGGAGTTGCGGGTAAACATTAGAGGCTTGTACGAAGATGACCAGTGCCAGAGCAATGATCGTATAACCGATTGTGCAGACCTGGGTAAGAAGAACACTGGTATTAGTCGAGCACGATTTCGAACTTGAGATCCTTCACTTACATAGCGAACACCTATTTTGTCCGAGAGCAGTCCCCAAGCAGGACAAGCAATCAGTGCCAATAGCTCATCGGCAAACCCGAGCGATCCGACAGCGTCACCTTCGCCTCTCTCAAGCCCAATCAAATCCGTCACAACAAAAGAGACGGAGGAATTGAGGAAAACCAAAAAAGCAATAGAGAAAGGACATACGCCGAGGAGGTAGGTTGCCGTCTGCAGGCGAGATGCAGTAAATAGCGGTGGGTGCTGTGTCGTCATATTCTCGTTGTGTAGAATCCAAACAAAGTAATGGTGAAGATTGAAATACGCAGTCAGGAACTGTTCATCATGATGTTCACAAGCTGAACAGCGTAGTTCCCATCGCCGCACTGTACCTTACATCACAGTTGGGGGGATATTTTCTGAGATATTGCTGTCGCGACTGGATTGAAGGGATTATATTGGGGGCTTTTCGACATTCGTCGCGTAATCGGCGATCACGTGCGTGGTCCTTTACACGCGACTCACATTCTCCCAAGAACCTTGTGGGTGCAGGAAGTATGAAGCGAATTATGGCATAGAGAGGAAGATGATTGGCAGAATCTGCATGATTTCCGGCTCTTGTGATTGTCTGTACAGATTGATGGGACTGAGGAAGATGGTTGGGGAGGAGATCTAAGTATCGCTGACATAAGCGGGGTAAGGTTGTTTGCGGAGAGCGTCGGGAATTGAGCTTCGGGATAGCTGGCTTGTTCGACTGCGCGACGCTACTTCCATCAGCACAACCATCGCCCTTGTGCCAACTACTTGCCATAAATGATGCCTTCATAGCCTTGCGGCTGCCTTTCTCTTGTTTTTCTATAGTTTGTCTGCAAATGATTGTCTGAGATTGTTGAGGTCATCACATCGGCATTCAGCATGCGATTAGCGGCATACGCTGGGGTGAGTACATAATGGCCAGTTACCACATGTGTTTATGGGCGAGCGCTTACGGAAATTGTCGTGCAGGTCTCGACGACCCTGGCCGCCGGTGTCATTTTGAAGGCGCTGCATCAGCGGTCCAACTTCTATGCAGCTGCCGTGTATCTTTCCCAGAGTAGCGCCAACCTGATGGTAAGTAAACTGTGGACAAGCATCATTTACTAGCTACTTACGGGCTAACTTGTTCTACCATTAACAAAAAGATATTGACGAACTTATTTTTGGTTGCCACCGGATGGCTTCTCTATGGCCTTCAGCGACTTTTATACGGACGACTGCGTCCCATCGAGACCGAGCAACTCTATGAAAAGGCCTGGTTCGCCGTCACAGAAACATGCCTTGCCATGACAATTTTCCGTGGAGAGCTGGGTGGCTGGTTTTTGGTCATGTTTGTCTGTCTCCTAGTGGGCAAGGTATGGGGCTGGATTGGTGAAGGCAGAGTCGAGATCCTGGAGCAACAACCACCTGCGAATCCTCGATTATTTCACACCCGCCTCGCATCCTCTCTTCTACTTTCGGTCATATTCGATGCCTTTTTGCTGGACTATGCAGTGAAGACTGTCTTGGAGAAAGCTCGTGCGGACATGATGGTGATGTTCGGCTTCGAATTCGCCATCCTTACCATTTTGTCCACATCGACACTGGCGCGGTACTGCATCTCGGTTGTGGAAATATATATTAAATACCGCCAGAAAACGGTTAAGCTAGCCGAGCGCAGAACAGAAATCCGATCAGCCCGAGAACAAGCAATACGTGAGCATCGTGAATCCGGTGCTGAGGGGCCCCCGGAAAACCTTCCAGATGAAAATGATATAGATGAAATGGACCTGGATATTCCCGGCTGGGAAGAGAAGGGTCGCTGGGTATTTTACCTTGACCTGATTACAGACTTTTTCAAATTGGTTGTATATTTGTCGTTTTTCGCTATTCTTTTCATGTTTTACGGTCTTCCCATTCACATTCTAAGGGACGTGGTTGTCACTATTCGCTCGTTCGTGCGACGTCTTGCAGATTTCATGCGGTATCGCACGGCTACAAGAGATATGAATGAGAGATATCCCGACGCGACACCAGACGAGATAGGCAGGGAAGATGTCTGCATTATTTGCCGAGAGGAAATGGTGGCCTGGCAACAACCAGCTACCGATGGTAACACCAGAAGAGCTGTACCTGAACGTCTCAGAGCGAAGAAGCTCCCTTGCGGGCATATTCTCCATTTTGCCTGTCTACGGAGTTGGTTGGAGCGGCAGCAGAATTGTCCAACCTGCCGACGGCCGGTAGTTGTGCCACGAAACCAACAGTATCGGGCAAATAACGCCAACAACAACGACAGGCGTGGCAATGCCGCAGCACCACCGGGGGCTAATCAACCAAATAATGTCCCTGGCGATGGTCAACCCCAGGCTCGCGTATACCAGTTCGGGCCTTTCCGCGTTGGATTTGGTGCTGGAAGGGGAGACATGTTCCGGAATTTGCACCAACAGATTCATGGAAACAACAATGCTGCTGCTGCTCCTGTGCCTGCAAATCTCCCTGCTGGGGCTCAACAGTTTGGATTCGGATTTGGATTTGGTCGACCTCAGCCGCAACAGCAGCAGCAACAACAACAAGCTACGAACATCTCCACGCCAACAAACCTAGTAAATATCCAGAACCAGTTGGCTAACCTTGAACTGCAAATCGCGCAGGAATACCAAAGCCTAAGAGCTACTGCAGAACAATTGCATGTCTTGCGCGCATTGCAGGCGGAGCTTCAAAGACTTCGGACGGCACAGCAGAGCCCAGCAACTGCTCAGACATTTACTGAATCACAACCAACATCTGCGGCTTTTGCCCCTGCCGTTGTATCACCACCCTCTATCCACCAACTAACCAGTCAAACCTCATCGCCAATTCCTGCTGGCGACAGCCGGCTTCCACCAGGACTAGTTCTTCCTCAGGGCTGGACGGTGACACCTCTCCGTCGCATAGAACCGCCAGTCCTGTCCATCCCGACTGCTTCTTCTGCTCCTGTTCCTACATCTATTCCTGTTCCTACTCAAGCTCCCACTGCGGTGCCCAGCCCACCCCCCGCAGGCCTCGACCCGCAACTTTTCTCTCCTTCTCCTCTCCCTCCTCCAACCGACGAAATAGAAACCAGCCAAACAAGCTCTAGTGCACAGAACAACACCACTGATACAGAACAAGAACAAGAACAACAGCAGACAAGCGACTTCAATCGCATCAGCCCTTCTTTCGAATGGCCTGCTGTTGGCACTACAAACTTGGCATCGTCATCATCATCATCAAACGATAATGATAATGATAATGACAAGGGCAAAGCCAGAGCAGCAACAGTGGAAGATGAAGATGACGACGAGAACTAAACTAGTCCTTCCTGTCTATCTGTCTATTGTATCATTTCCAGCGCCGTTCTTCCTTTTTGGTTTTCACGGATTGATTGATTGGTTGATTGATTTGACTGTTTAAATATCATACCCCTCTTCTTCACTGACAATACAAACACAACGCAATCCGTATTTACTCTAGATATAACCCCTTTCTTGATACTCCGTACTCCGTACATATAGTTCTGATTGTCAGTCCTACGGTCTAGATCAAGATCACCCGCGCACGGCCCGGCTCACCCTCGGATGCTCGCCAGCTAAGCCTAGCTAAGCGTAAGGCTAACAATGGCATTTAGCTTATCTTCGGAGTGGCTGTGTCAATGTCAGTGTCAGACTGACCATCCCCCCTTTTCAAACTTTATTCACTGTCCAACACTCTCGAGTTCTCCATCGTCAGTTTTGGTGGTACGTGGAGGATGGCCAAATGAAGATCATTTCGTATTTTCTTATTTTTATTTTTATTTTTGGAGCAAGTCAGCCACTTATCCAACCAACCAAGTTGAGATCGACTTGATCAACCACGTTCAGAGGACGAAATGTTTCATCTTGTTTGACCGGTGGTTTTCTTTCCTTTTTTTTTTTTTTCTCTTTTTTTATTTCAGTTTTTTCTCTGTTATAATTATCCATAACTCTGGCTATTCTTTTTGAAGAAGATTAGTGTTTTTGATTTGCTGGAATGTCAACGTGCTGCTACTATCATTAGTACTGTTATCAAGTGTTATTAGAACTAACATGCGTCGTCCCGTTTTGGTCGCGGTGTGCCTCTTCGCGCTACTCGTCGCGACATGGCGTCTATACTTGAATAATCACTGGCGCAGCATACCGCAAAAAATCGGATTGGGCGATGTTCTCGACTCACAAGGGGGAAATGATATTACTACTACTAGTAGCAATGACTCTTCTTACCACTACTACAAGCCAGATGGGTCGCCTGCGCCGCCATTCAATGTTAGCGCATTCGAGGTGGGTGTGCCCAAGAAACAGGGTTCGAAATACTCAAAGACTTTAGTGATCGCGCAACTGAAAGCAGATAATACGACGTGGACGAAGTCAGAGGAGATGGTGCGCAGTGGCTGGGAGGTAGCGGCGTATGTGGTCGATGACTCTAATGCCCCATTGCATCCGCCCAAAAACAAGGGCCACGAGGCGATGGTCTATCTGACTTATATCATTGACCACTATGACGATTTGCCGGACATCATGGCGTTTATGCATGCGCATCAGTTTGCATGGCACAATGAGGATATTTTCAACTTTGATGCCTCTGAGATGCTGCGTCGGCTGAGTCTGGAAAGGGTTGTTCGTGAGGGATACATGAACATGCGCTGTTTATGGACACCTGGCTGTCCCAATTGGCTGCATCCCGGTGCAATCAATGAGGACGGGGGGAAGAAAGAAGAGAACATCATAGCTGAGGCTTGGAGCGAGATATTCCCCGATATGCCTGTTCCGCAGGTCCTCTCGCAGCCGTGCTGTGCGCAATTTGCCCTATCCCGGGAGCGCGTGCGAGCGATTCCACGCGAGAGATATGTCTATTACCGCGAGTGGCTGCTGCACACCAAGCTGCGGGACGCCATGTCCGGGAGAGTCTGGGAGTATCTTTGGCATGTGGTCTTCACAGGCCAGGATGTATCCTGCCCATCACCAAACGCTTGTCTGTGCGATGGATTTGGAATCTGCTTTGGCGGAGAGGACAAGGCCCGCTTCTATTACGAAACGCTCTGGAGAATCCGCGACGCGACCAACGAGCTCGGGCAATGGCAGGAAAAAGCCGGGGCGCTCGACGAGGATGCCCGCATCACACTGAGTCTGGATGAGATGGCAGATGCCGAGCCGGCTCCGGGCGACAACCACGGCATCCTGCTCATGGCGGAGGTCGAGGAGAAGACTGCCCAGCTGGCCAAGCTGAAGAAACAGGCCCTGGAGAAGGGCGCTGATCCTGTGTATCGAGCATGGTCGGCGGGGCGTGTGTGGAAGGCCGGGGATGGGTACTGAGGAGTGAATTTGCGGTCTGCAGTTTACCTCAATCAACGCGTCTAGAATAGAGACGCCTCATAGTCAGCTCCTCCGTCCAACAGCACTGCAAGCAAGCATGAGACTGAAATAAACTAAGATGGAGCGGCGCAATCACGTGCTGCTAGGCAACATGCTTTGTTCCTGCGGCAGGAAGGAAGTGGCGCAGCGCCAACGGAAGGCGCGACTGTGTGTATATTAACTAACTAACTAACTAACTTATATTGTATTATATAATCATAGAAACCGACAACCTCAGCTGCCTCTTTGCTCTTGCTACGTGAATGCATTGTCTTGACTGTTGACTCTGATGTTGCACCGACACTTCCCAATTTCCCCGGTTTCTGAGTGGATACAATTGTTCTGGAACATGTGAATCCGAGACAGCTGTTCTAGAAGCAGCCAAGCCAATCGGACAATAAAGCCAGGGTGCTCGACAACGTTACATAGCAGGGATTCGCGCAGCGCACTAGCTCCTAGTGCTCGACGATGTAACGAACTTATCATCCTTTGTTCCACGTCTAACCGAGCTTTTGGCCGACGCCGAATCGCTAGCGTGTATATCACAACAGAAATATATTGGAGATAATATATCATAGTATGTCGCCCTCGTCAGCTGGAGGAGGACCTTCCCCATCCGGGCCCTTGTCCATGAGCCTTTATACACTAAGGCACCACGTTATATGAGCGACATCTAGCGTGCTGGCTGCCTGGATCAACTGACGATCCCCGGCCGCGAATCAGACCTGCATAGCCATATGCACGTTATTGCGACATGACAATGGCTTTTCACTATTGGGAGATAGGAAGGAAGGAAGCGCGGCCCGTGTTACTGGTCTATTTCCCTCGCCGTGTGCTCGGTTTTTCTTGCTGCATTTAAAGGGACTCGCGTGCCCAGCCCTCCTGTTGCGCTTTGGTCCATTCTTATCTTGTCTTGTCTTTTCTTGTTGTGCTTGGCGCAATAAAGCTCCTGGGCATTTCTTGAAAGTATATAAATATTTCATTTATATATATCATATATATCATGGACGAGAAGCAAGCCATCACGCCTCCCCCGGTAGATGACGAGAAACAAGCGGTGCCGTCTCCCACGGTAGATGACAAGCAGGCCGTCTCAGTCGCTGCAGGAGAAAGTCCCATTCCCCCTCAACACCGCCGCCTACGCGACCCCGATGTGTCCTTCGAGGAGTACTACTACTATGCCACCCAGACCCGCGCGGAGGAGGACACCCTTGAGCCTCCCAAAGTTGGTAAGAACTGGCTGGCCTACCTGGTTCCCAATCTGCAAAAGCAGGAGGACTCCGGCCCGGAGGCTCAAGGCCCGGAGATCAACATCAATGACCGCGAAAAGCGGCTGCATATCACCGATGATGAATGGGTCAATGCCTCACGCGCCGCACGAAATGCCTCGGCCGGTGCTGTTTTCTATCTGATCACCACTGATATTCTTGGTCCATTCTCACTGCCGTATGCTTTTGCCACGACCGGATGGGGGTACGTTAGCTATTCATATTATACATCATTGTCAAAGTGACCTGCTAACATGATCTAGACCCGGTGTGGCTCTATTCACCGTCTTTGGTGCGATGGCTGGTTATTCGGGATACTTGCTCTGGGATTCTTTTATGGGTATGTCTCGCAGGTTTTGAAACTGTTACTGTTGTTAATACTCGTCCAGGACTTGATTCGTACCAGTTTCCCACTCGCGCTTTTGGTGATATCGGCTACCGTCTGTATGGCCCCTGGTTTCGCCACCTCGTCAATCTCCTCCAGGCTATCCAGCTTGTCTGCAACGTCGGTGCCATCATCATCTCCAACGGGGAGGCGCTCTCTGAGGCTGCCAAGTTCAAGCTGTGCTACGCCGTCTGCTGCCTGGTCTGGGCTCTGGCGGGTTTCTTCTTTGGACAAATCCGCACACTGCAGAAATTTGGCTGGTTGGCCAACCTTGCCGTGTACATCAACTTGCTCGTTATTTTCATCACCATGGGAGCAGCCGCACACTCGCCACCGCTTTATGCAGGATCCGCCTCGTCCGCTGGATACAGTATCAACCCTGACCTGGTAACCCCCAATGCTGAGGGCGTCTACCCCCCGGTCCAGCACAGTGGAGGCCTTCCTGACCCTGGCAATTTCGGTTCCGCCGTCAACGGTCTGATGCAAGCTGTCTACTCGTACGGAGGATCCATGGTCTTTATCGAGTTCATGTCGGAAATGCGTCGTCCTCGCGACTTCTTGAAGGGCATGTGGGGTGCTCAGCTTTTCATCTACATCTGTTACATGCTCTACGGGTTGTACATGTACGGCTACCAGGGCCAGTATGTGCAGACCCCGTCTTATCTTGGTATCTCCAATTACAACCTGCAGACTGCCGGAAACTCCTTGGCCATGGTCAGCGCGTTGATTTCCGCTACGCTCTACGGCAACATTGGACTGAAGTGTTCGTATTTTCTTTACTGCATCCATGAAACCAATATTCTTCTTACTAAGTTTGGTCATTTAGGTATTTATAACAACGTCTTCGTAGACCTGTTCAAGGCACCACCCCTGTCCCAGAAATCTGGCAAACTCTTCTGGATTGCCCTCATCCCCATCTACTGGTCCATCGCCTTCGTCATTGCCGCTGCCATTCCCGACTTTGCAGGTTTCACGAGCATTGTATCGGCAACCTGTATCCTGCAGTTCTCCTACACCTTCCCACCATTGATGCACATTGGATACAACATAAAGAAGTACGCCCTCCAACCGGGCGAGGGCTTTGACCCTGCTACCGGCCAGGTCACGCTCTTTGATAGCGGCTGGAAGCGTGTTTATCGTGGCTACTTCTCCAAGCGTTGGTATGTGAATGTGTTCAACACCATCTTTTTCCTGGGTGCGCTGGCCACCGCCGGTATCGGTATTTGGGCCGCTGTTGAGGGTTTGATTGCGGTGTATGCTATTCCCGAGTTGAATGCGTTTGGATGCACGTCGCCGCTGGATGTTAGTGGTTGATTTTTTTTTTCCGGCTATTTAATCGAATTCAGTCTTCGCTTGTCTACGTCGGCTGTTCGTGTACTTTGTTGGGCCGGTTCGCCTCCTGCCACCTTTTATTTCTTGTAGATGTCTTCTTATTTACACGATACTTGAGAACGGACATCTGGCATTGTTGGTGTGCGTGTTATATGTATAGATCAGAGAAACCATACTCCTATTCACATTATATCATCAGTGACCTATAGTTAATCATAATCTCATGCATTGATGCTCAACCTTTACCAAGACACTACAAAACAATTCTCAGGCATCCCCAAGCAACAAGTCAACACCTGTCACCTAGTAATTACTATTTAACCAGTGGTGTAATACAGACCAACGATCACGAGCCTCGGTGTGGATGCCGCCGATTCCCGAACCGTTGACATGCTCTAGCTAATTTTGCCAGTATTTGCACTGGCTAGTAGTTACTTTGTACTCCGTAGCTACCTATCTACTCGCTAACACCGTAGCACACGGCTCGATTTCGGGCCCCTTAGATCTCGATCCGGGATTGCCAAATTGAGTATACTCCGCGAAGGAATTTGAGACATGCAACTGGACCCTATCAGACGCGCTGTCTTTTTTTTTTTTCTTTCTTTTTTTCGTTTCTTTTCGTAGCAACTCATACCCACTATCAGTCTTTGCTTCCTTTACATGCCTCTTCTAACATAATCCTGGTCATAGGTAATTGCATATTAATATTACGTACCGTTTCGATAGCAAGCAGTACACGTCCCCTGCATTAGCGTCAGTATATAACTGTATACTAGCCTATTCACCAGGTACTGTCCAAATCTAGATTTTTTCGTTCGCGATACGACTTATTACATTGATACTAGTATGTCTTTGTGACCAGCTGCTACACTGCTATGCTCTGGTCCAATCGGTGCTGTGATGTGATGGCCATGCAGTTCGGGGAGGCCGGGATTAGGGACTAGGGCTTAGGGCTTATAGCCAGGGGTATTGAAGAGTGCGGCTGATTATCTTTTCTTCGCTCTTGGTTTTTTCTGCTGGTTTTTCTCGAGGTATGGACTGGAATTGGGTTTATATAAGTACTAAATACACTAAATACTAAGAGAGAGCCGAGAGAGTGTGTGGCTTAAGCTGGTGCCTTGAAGATCAGGCAGAGACGTCTACAATCTCTTTGTGGTGGATAGTACATACACGTGTATGCAATTACAATAATGACATTGTTTTAGAGATGATACAGCAGATCTAAGTGTGTATCCCGGGTACCTACGTTGTCCGGTGAGGTTGTTGGTGGGATTGTGCGTTCTTATTGTCAAAGGGTATATATATAAATATATACATATATCTATCTAGACCATGGGATTCTATTACATCTCATCCATACAAACTAGAGAAAATTTGACCAGATTCTCCTCTGCAGCCACCAGTTACAAATTTCAAACTTAGCGTACCTAAATCTATCATCGAAATCCTTTTACTGTTTATTCGAACACGAACCTGCGTGCTGCGACTCGTACGTAGGAGGAGAAAGGGCCCGGCGGGTTGATTTCAGACCCGATGAAACTTTTATAACTGCCATAAGGATCCATTAACAGCCGAAGAACTCAACCAAAAATGCCCGGTTATCTCAATCGGTAGAGTGTCAGACTCTTAATCAATTGAAAATCTGAACGTTGCGGGTTCGAGCCCCGCATCGGGCTTATTCTTTTTTGCCATAGATTCATCCATATGGATCCGCACATAATTTTTTTTTGCCTCTCTCTGGATTCATACTCGCTTAAGAGCTCAATTTGGTCTCCACTCGACAACCAAACATGCCCGGTTATCTCAATCGGTAGAGTGTCAGACTCTTAATCCTTGAGCACATCTGAACGTTGCGGGTTGTAAGTTTACTGTTCTCTTCAGATCGACATCTTCGATATCCTAACAGCTGTACAGCGAGCCCCGCATCGGGCTAATCTTTTTGCTAATTTTTTATACATTGCAGGAGGTATACTGGCGATGAAATTTTTATACAGGGTGAAACTCAATGGCATGGTTGTAGAACGTACATTGAGAACGCAGTCAAATATCAAAAGTATAAAAAAAAAAAATCAAAAATAGACGAAGCGCAAAATGAGCTGCACGGAGAACGTTGCGTCATTGGCCGCGCAGATTAGCGCGGATGCGGCTAGAAGCGCTAGCTGCACCTCGATACAAGCAAAATACACGCGTTGCGCAGCGGTGCGCTTCTCGACCTCCCGCCGGCTTGCGCGACCTTTCATCCACTGCATGTAACCATTGCCATTCATTGTTGTTGACTATTCATCTGCCATCCACTTCCCCCCATACGTCCTGACGTACCAAGCTTATATCTCTCCACTGCCACCCACCTGTCCCAACAAACGTATCGCGCGCATCATGTCTGACGAGTCTCCAGCCACCTCTGCTGCTGTCGCCGCAGCTGCTGGAGATTCGCAACCTGACCCCAAACTAGACTCAACTACAACTGAATCCGACTCTGCTTCCAAACAAGACGCCGGAAAGCCTGCTGAAGACGAGACAAAGCCTACAGGTATGTAAAACGCTCTATTTCGAGCGAAAAAATAGCTCCGTCGCGTCGTCATCCGCTGACTTGCTCCAACTCTAAAACAGACGACGCAGCCGCAGCTACCAAGCCCACGGAAGTGAACGGCAAGCCCGAAGAAGAGCCAGCAGAAGCCCAGGCAGCAAATGGTGTCTCTACACCGAAACCATCGAGCGCAAAGCGGAAGTCTGTCGGCGGAGCTGCTTCCTCTGCGAAGAAGTCCAACAAAAAGAAGTCGCAGCAGCGAACCACGCATCTGGATGCAGCACCGGGAGAGTACTATCTCGCACGCCTGAAGAGTTTTCCCCCATGGCCATCTATCATCTGTGACGAGGAAATGCTCCCATTGACCTTGCTGAATACTCGCCCTGTAACGACGAAGCAGGCCGATGGCACGTACAAGGAAGCATTTGCCGATGGAGGGAAGCGAGTCCATGACCGAACGTTCCCGATTATGTTTTTGGAGACAAATGAGTTGTATGTGTTCATTCCCCTATTCATCAAAGCGATGACTGACCGATGTTTCCAGTGCGTGGATTCCGAATACCGACCTCACCCCGCTAGATCCAGAGCAATGCAAAACTGTCAGCGAAAAAGGAAAACAAAAGCAACTTATCGCTGCCTACAAGGTCGCCGCCGAAGGCCGTGATCTTCAGCACTTTAAAACCCTCCTTGCCGACCACCAGCGAGCCATCCAACAAGAGGCAGAAGAACGTGAAGCGGCAGCGGCAGAGAAAGAGGCCCTGAAGGCCCAAAAGGAAGCCGCCAAGGAGGAGAAGAAAAAGAAGAAGAGGAAGAGCGTTGCCGCAGAAAGCGAGGATGTAGAGATGGCCGATGCAGACGATGCAGACAAGAAGCCTAAGAGCACCAAGAAGCGTAAGAAGGACGTCGAAAGTGACGCCGAAGGCGAAAAGGTTGGTACATCTTTGAGTTTCTGTTGTTGTTGTTGTTGCTGATGTCTTTGGTATAATTGTGACTGATCGATTTGTTCCTACAGCCAAGCAAAACACCCAAGACAACCAAGCTTAAGTTAAGCACACCCAAAGACCCCAATGCTGCCGAAAAATCAAAAACCAGCAAGGCGAAGAAGGCTGCAACAAAAAAGAGCGAGGAGCCAGTTGACGAATCCGCCGAGGAGCCAATTGAGGAGCCCATCGAGCAACCTCCCAAGGAGAAAACGCCAGTAATTGACCCTGTTGAGGCCAGAATAATCAAACAGAAGAAGGGTATGTCGGATTTAATAACCGCAGACCTTGAGAGTGTTGCCTTTTAACTAATCCTCATGTTCGACAGTCTTCCGGCTCCGCCATGATCTACAAAAGGGATTTTTACAGCGTGACCAAGAACCAAAAGAGGAAGAGATGGAGACAATGGCAAAACTCTTTAGTGAGCTAGAGGCATTTGGCGAGATTGAGGTGCCGATCCTCCGCGAAACCAAAATCCACAAGGTCTTGAGAGCCATTATCAAGCTGCCATTGATTCCCAAGGAGGAAGAATATAACTTCAAGCAACGGTCCATTGATCTCTTAAACCTATGGAAGAATTTGCTTGCTTCGGATATTCCCGCACCTGCTCCCACTTCTACTACTTCTGCTGCTCCTGGTAAGGAAGCGAAGACAAAAGTGCAGCCTGAGGCCAAAGCCACCACAGATGAGGACGAGGCCGCTAAGGGAGAAGCCGAAGCCGAGAAAAAGCTAACGACCGATGCTGAGTTGCAAGAGGAGAAGAAGGAGGAAAAGCCAGCAGAAGAACCCAAAGAGCCGGCTGCGAAAGAGCCTGCAACTGAGAGTGCGAGTGCCGACAAGGCAGCGGATGAGAATGAGACATCCACATAATTGACTTTTTTTTTCTCTTAATTTTGTCTGTTCAGTTCCTCATTAACTTTGGCGGTGTTTCCCCCTCTTTTTTTAGTTTACCTTGCGGTAGTCTTGACAATCTAAGAATGGGCGTTTTCTTTCATTTTCTATTTCCAAATTGTTTGATATTATGTCTTTGATTTGTCTGAGATTCGGTTCACAACTTTTGTCTTATCTTCTTTTGTCACCGAGTACCTATTTTGATTTATTTGATGCGGCAAATAAAAGCCATGCTATGCTATGCTATGCTATGCTATGCCATGCCTCTTTTCTTTTCTTTTCTTATGAATCTACGGTTCGACCTGGATTTTCACAAGCTACATTTGTCGGTCTGCTAGCCAGCCAGTTAGGGCTTCTTTTTAATATCCCTAGCTCTTGAAGCAAAACAAAATTAACTTTGATTGCCTCAAGTAGCAATTGTTGCCCGAAGAGGATTATGTATAGTTGTTAAGGTTGGTTATATAACTTAACAATCTATACGATTTATCTGCCTTTATAATCTACCTATAAAGCTTCATGGTGAAGCACGTGGTATGTCACTCTTTCATTTCCCAAACTTGGCGATGCTGATGTGTGCACACCATGCATAATCGAGAAAGTCAAAGACGAGACGAGCAGAAAAGCTCTATGGGAGGATAAAGAATGAATTTTGAGAAGCATGAAACTTGAGTTTGCTAATGAGAAGCAAGCATTTTTTCGGTATTTTTGCTTCCGTATGCTGTGTCTCAGCATGGTCGATTCTTTGATGCTTATATGGTTGAGTGGTATTGGATGAGTAAATACTCTACGGCAGTCGAAGCTTCAACTCGGGTTTATCTAAGTCTTCCTAACTGTGATTGAAGATGACATTGGTGCTCAACTGGACATTGGCTAGTTCAGAAAGAGAGAGAGAGAGCAATCGCAACTATGATCTTTGCTCACTCCTGCAAGTTTGAATATACCTTCATGGACCAAAAATATTTATTCATTGTAGCAAATATATTCTTTGCTGCCGCCCTACAATTAATGTAACCAATCAAATTTCTGTCATGCACATGTCAGCGAGGGTGATGATATCTCTGGCTCGTCTGCGACCTTTTTAAAAGCGTCAGAGAAATGCTATCTATCCCGATTAGTCTTCATACGACATCCGCATTAGCAAGTCTGCTCGTGTTGTGATCGAGAGGAAATCTATGAATGCCAGAAGATGCTCTATCGAAGCTTCAGGCGAGAAAACAGGAATCCGGCACGCACGCATTTTGTGTGCGCTACGGTATCCCCAAAGGGCACCGCCGGGGTGTTGGTCTGGAAAGCAAGATGAAAATGCCCAAGGCATCTTATCGTATTGGCGTGGAGAATTACCTGCGCCTAGCTGTGTGGCTGGTCATATCCATCGGGGTAAAAACAGGGTTAGTCGTACGGCATTTTGATGGCACCTACGTGATGAGAAGAAGGGCAAGGAAGGACGAGAAGGAAAGAAATATCAAAAACTTGACCATAGGCGATCGTAGATGAGTCAAAGGCTTCATACTGATGTACGACAGACTCAAGAGAGCTGAAGCAGTGCCTCTGTAAAATGTTGAGCGAGGATGCCCCAATGGGCAATTCTTACCAAAATAGGAATCTCAACAGACCAACCCGAGCGAGGAAGCAAGCTGGCAAACGACCTGGATTTCGAATTCCATGCGTGGGAACATTGAAAAGTGTCGGTATAGGAAATGTCTCAGTTGCAAACGCTCCAAGTTGTACGAAGGTTGTACACAGAAGGCTGCTGCAAACACACAAATGGCGTTTGTCACAAGGCTCGTAGCTTTTAGTAGTGATTGTGGTTATACTTTTAATGGGCGTCCATGATAGCAGCCTTGCAATGAGGTTCTAATATGAGTGACTAACCGATCACATGGGCGCCGAGCCCTAGCAGCTTGATTGGGTTTTAAACAACACCTTTCCCTCGCTATCATGGATATTGGTATAGATGCCTCAACAGACAGGAGAACAAAAAGGCTCAATTAGTTACAATTAGCTCTATTAAATTCTATACACAGTCCCATTCATACATACAGCCGAGGGATATATTCATGATTATATCCATCAAACATGAAAGAAAAAAGTCACCTCATGAAAATAGCCCGAAAAGCATCACGTCAAACATCCATGGATCGTTAATGACATCATCAATCAGTCGAAAAGCAAATGCATGAGAAGGCGGAGAATGATCCATTATAATACAAGCCTGAAATGAATCCCTTTGTTTAAATCGTTCCCCTCAATGTAGGTAGGGAATTCAAAATATAGCAACACGCGGTGAATAACGTTTGTTCCAGCATTCCGTTGTCGTGGCATGCCAATCTAGATTATATAGTATTGTAAGAGATCGTTCGAGTCGTGTCTGCCTGGGCGTTTAGTGATGCTTGAAACCGCCTTTATCGCCGTTCGATTTGGGCTCACCAAAATTGCGGTAGACGATATCCCTCGCGATGGACTTGTTTTCCTTGATCGTCAAGCAGTTAATGCCCAGAAATGTGGTGATTCTGTTGATCACCAGGAACGCCCAGTGCATGTAGGCCACAAAGGCGAAGACTAGGTATAAACGGAGGTACCAAAGCTCAAGCCCAGCGCTGATCGCCGGCAAGCCGAAGCGAGGCAGGTTCCCAAGGATGGCACCGCCGATCAACGGAGTGAGCATCACCGTCCAGTAAGGGAATGGCTTTCTGATTAAATGCGCCAAGATGATCTTGGTGGTCATGCGGCCGAAAACAAAAGACATGACAATGCAAAAGAGGACCAAATGGTTATTAGCCAGCAGAGTCGAGTAGGGGGAGAATAACCATGCCACCACTGAGAATGTAAACACGGCTATTGATGTCCACTCCAGGAAAACCGGGAGAACTGGCAGACCCTGCCGCCGGCGAGCCTGGGCAACATTGTAGACGCATGCCGGCAGATGCGCGATTAAGAAAGAACCAAAAACAATGCCTGCCCAAAAGTCCAAGAATGTGTGTGTTCCGAATAACTCTGGGTGTCCAAAAACGTCGGCCACCTGGTTGCGCCAGATGAGAGGGCCGTAAATTCCGGATGCAATCATAATCGCAATGGCAATGAGCAATCCCTCGGTAGGCCCATTAAAGTAACCAAGATACAGTGTATGCGTATGATATGTCTCCCACGTCGAAAAGAACATGGGCAAGCAAGGGATTAGAGCGGTGAAAGCACCGAGTTGCGTCGAACCGAGTCCCATTGCAGCAGCGTGAAGCAAACTGGCGAGTGTGCAGTTTAGCGAGTCGATGCCATGGTCGAAGAGCTCTCCCAGACCGCTAGATGTGCCCGTTCGACGGGCTTGTTTTCCATCAATATTGTCTAAAGTCGAGTACATCCATACACCGAGGGCAAAGCTGAAGTAAATCCAGGAAGGTCCCGGCCCGATTAAATCAGGCACAAACATTGTCACAATAGCGACGTTCCCAATGATGAAGAAAAACCCTAGCAGGGTTACCATGTTCGGTGCCATCCATAACGGTAAGAACTCGACAGAGGCATTCCACTATAGGCAGAACCATCCCAGTAGTCAGTGACCAAACGCACGCATTTGTGGAGAGAAATAGAGAGGCAGGCATACATAATGTTTGAGGATATATCTGGAAATGTATGACTTATCCACGCTGGAGTACTTGTATGATTTGAGGGGGTAAAGAGCTTCATCGGAGAGCGAGTCCTGGGTCGCTGTGTTTTCGTCTCAGCCGGTGTTACAGGAAGAATCATGGGTGATCTCACCTTGAACCATTCTGAATAATCCAGGCATATTGTGTAAATTCGCTAGAGGAACAATAGAAGTAGCCTGCAGTGGCGGTGTATGGATTATTTATTTGTTGTCCAGCGCGTCAGTTCATCGCAGACTGCCCGCGTCTTGTCTCGGAAAGGGGATACGATAGCGAGATGACCAAATGGGATTGCAGTAAGGTGCTACGTTGAAATAAATGATCTGTATATGACGTGAAAGTCCAGAAAATAACGGCAAAGCACTCAACGGGGCAATTCAGGGGTTCAGGGACAGAGCAAAAGCGCTTTGTCGTTTCTCTCCGTATAATTTTATTTAATATTTAGCTGCGGCCATTCGCGGCGGAGAGCGGGCTCCATCACGTGTGGCCCAGGCTCGGCGGTCCGTGCTTTCCCTGCCTGCTTTTAGCCTAACTGGTCTAGCTTGCTGGTATTATTCTTCTGCTTCATCACTCTTCCTTTGCAGCAGCGTCACTTCAACAATCGCCGCCTGAGCTGCTGCTATTACGGACCGCTCACAGATAACCCTCAGACAATTGTCCCGCCCTCTCTTGGATACCCTGTTGATCGCTGTCGCTTCTCCCTCCCAGAAAGTCTCTCGTCACACACGCGCCTCATTGCGACCTCATCATCCGGTCTCTGCAGACATACGGAAGCCCTCAGTCCTCTGCCACTCAAGGCGGCGGCCGTTGGTATTTCTTGCTTTACATGGATATGAAGGTGGTTTGATTTAAGCTTGCGCGCGCGCATAGCGCCACAGCAGCGAGGACCCCCCCTTCCTCAAAATGCCAGGAATTGTTGAGACACCCATCGCTGCCAGTGCTGCGCCGGCCTGGTGTGCGCGAGACTTCACAGTCGCTCATCAGAAACTTGAACTAGAGGTGGACTTTGCTACGAAATCGTTGAAGGGAAAAACCGAAATAACCCTTCATCCGCACCACAGAGATGTCAGGGTCATCAAATTGAACTTTCGTCAAGGCTACTTCACACGGGTAACTATCAATGGGAAAGCAACAACGACGGTCAAGCACACGGACACTCATTCAAATCTCAATCTCTATGGTGTTCACTATCATCAACGACTCTCCGCGAAAATCGAGGACTTGCTTAAACCACAGACGGAACCCGAGCTGCTCATCACCTTACCGAAGTCTCTGCGAATTGAGGAGCTGGATCCCTTCTCCGTAGATGCTCAGGATCGACTGGCATTGAGATCTGCCATGGGAAATGCAGACGATGCAGACGGACCAAGTTTGAAACCTGCCGAGACTTCCTTGCCCCGCTATACTGCATTAACGGTTTATATCGAATTTGCGGTGGATAATATACGAGAAGGGCTGCAATTTGTGGGGGTTGACAGTGGTGATAGGCGATATCCCCATGCTTATACGACAAATTCCACCGGGCTGGGTTCTGGTAGCTGTCTTTTTCCGTGCGTGGACGACCCACTGGCAAGGTGTCCATGGGATGTTACCATCAGATGCCCTTGCTCTTTGAATGCCATCTTCGAACGTAAAGGGAACGAAACATCCAAAAATTCTGCAACAAACAAGAACAGGCCACATGGCGCCCTCTCCGATGACGACAGTACTTTGGACATGACTGTGGTTTGCTCCGGCGATACGACCGACGAAATTGTTGACCCTAAGGATCCGACTAAAAAGAGTGTTTCGTTTTCAAGCATATCAAATATCTCTGCACAGCAGATTGGATTTGCTGTAGGGCCTTTTGAACATGTTAACTTATCGCAGTTCCGCGAAAGCGACCAGGACGAGCAACTGGGTGACAATGCTGTTCCTGTAGATGCATACTGTCTCCCGGGGAGGACGAACGAGGTCAAGAATACTTGCTTTCCAATGGCGAAAGCTATTGATTATTTTTCTGTGACATATGGTTCATACCCATATTCGGGCTACAACCTTTGTTTTGTGGATGACTCCGCTTGTGACACGATATCGACAGCATCTCTGTCAATATGTAGCACTCGCCTGCTATTTCCCGAGAACATCATCGACCCTATGTACGACTCGACCAGAGCTTTGGTCTACGCTTTGGCTTCTCAGTGGATTGGTGTGAGTCTCATACCAAAGGAGGTAACAGACACTTGGGTCACAGTTGGAATGGCCTATTATATCACCGATACATTCATGAAGAAGCTATGTGGAAACAATGAATATCGATTCCGCATCAAACAAATGTCTGATCGGGTTTGTGATCTGGATTACGAACGACCATCGATATATGAAATGGGCAACTATCTGAAATTGGACCCGTCCGAATTGGAATTCGTCGCCCTGAAAGCCCCTCTTGTTCTTTTCATTCTTGAACGTCGTCTTTTCAAAGCCAGCGGAAAGCCGACTGTTTCACGGATCATAGGTCGTCTCTTACTGAACAACCGCATGGGCGATGTGGCAAATGGGGCCGTGACTACGACTTCTTTTATCAGGTTATGCGAGAAGTTTGGTCATTGCAAGCTAGATGTTTTCTTTCAGCAGTGGGTTTTTGGCGCCGGCTGTCCTCGATTCACGGCTACTCAACGGTTCAATAAAAAGAAACTGGTCGTTGAGATTATGATCAAACAGTCACAAGGAGAACCTCAAGGGCCTAGAAATCTTGAAAAATCATCATTCTTACGAGATATGAAGGAAGAACTCCGAAACGTTTACGCAGCTTCCATTCAGCCTGTTTTCACTGGATCGATGACGATACGGATACACGAAGCTGATGGCACACCATATGAACATATTGTCGATATCAAGGAGGCTATTACCAAGTTTGAAGTCCCTTACAACACCAAATACAAGAGGCTTAAACGAAACAAAAGACAAAAAGAGCGTGCAACACAAACGGTTGGGACTGATACAGCAGCGGAAACGCAAGATGACGTCCTGCTCTACTGTCTTGGCGATGTACTTCAGACAGAAGAGGAGATACAGGAATGGCGATTGGCTGATTGGAGTAAAGAGGAAGAGGAGCGCATGGGTCAGGAATCATACGAGTGGATTAGGATGGATGCTGATTTCGAGTGGATTTGCAAGTTGTCTTTGGGCATGCCGGGCTACATGTATCTCTCTCAGTTGCAACAGGATCGGGATGTCGTCGCTCAGCTAGAGGTGAGTTACTCTACCCCCCCCAACTTTAGTTGACGTAAACTGATTGCAGAATATAGTCGATGCAATACATGGCCATTCACAAACCTCACCCATTGATTTCGACAATCTTTGTCCGTACTTTAATGGACAAACGCTACTTTCACGGCATTCGTACGGCCGCTGCCTATGCGCTTGTGAAGCATGCAAAGGAGGAGAACGACTGGTTAGGTCTCTACCACTTGGAAAGAGCATTTCAGGAGCTATTCTGTCTTCCGGGGACTCATGTTACTCGTGATAATGATTTCTCCGATCAAGCATCATACATACTTCAGAAAGTTATTCCCGAAGCAATATCGCAGATTCGCGATAACAATGGGAAGACGCCGTTGAGGGTTAAACGCTTCATTTTTGACAAGCTTAGGTTTAGCGACAACTCGAACAACGAGTATTCGGACAACTTTTATGTGTCCTCACTCATGACCTCATTGGTTAATGCTATGGAGGGCCGCGTCGCAGATGCTTCGTCGCTGAATGACATGGAGTTCGACATGGCAAAAGAATTGGAGCGCCAAGCGGAAGAGAAGCTTGAACGTGACGTTGTCACAGAAATTGACAGGTATAGGCGGATGGATGAATGGTCTAGTTCATTTCAAAACATTTATTCAAGAACTGCTCTACGCTGCCAGTTGCAACTCACGAAAGCAAAGATCATGGATTTAGATATCATACACTTCCTGCAGTATACTAGATCTGGGACATTTGATATGTTGCGAATGGAAGCCTTCGACTGTCTCGTGGACCTTGACATCTTCAAGACACCTGAAATTCTTAGGTGGTATCTTTTTACCATGTCTTCCGATAACTCTGCGTGGATTCGGCACCGGCTTCATGGTCTATTTGGCAGAGCCCTTGCAACGGTGGCTTTTGGAACCGATCAACCCCCGGAGGAGCCGTTGCAGAATGGCAACCTGATTATCGAACAAGAATCGACGACAGAGGTGCGACGCGCGGATTTGGCCAGAAAACAAACGATGTCCGGAGCATTGGAGGCGCTTAAGCGGGAGCTGTCACAGAATTCCACATTGAAGGAAACTCTGTGGGCTGCAAGCAATTCCTCTTGTGTTGGCACACTAGAGGTATCGAACTTTGCGGATTTCTGTAAGATTCTGTATGATGCCAGAACTTCTAGTCTTGTGAGGTTGAAGTATCCTCGGTATTGGAAATGTCAACATCTGGGACGTGTGAGTATCGAGAATTTTAGTTATCTCAATTTTCTTCAAGGACGTCTGCTAAGAATTACCAGGCCCAGTTACGCTTCTACCGATCCGAGAGATATCGAGTATCTCTTGCTCCGAGCAAAGTTTCCGGCGTAAATGCAGGTGCAAAGCGGAAACGCGAAGAACAAGCCATGCCGCCTCCTGCTCCTCGAATTACCTTCAAACAATCAAAGTCGAATTTGGGCATCAGCAATCCTTCGATACCCCCTACTCCTCCTCCTCATCGCGAAGAACGCAAACTGACCAAACTACATATCCCCAATCATATTAAGATGCCATCTCCTGCTCCAATTTCTCAATCTCCTGCCACCACTCCGTCCACCCCAGGCGGCGGACTGAAACTGAAACTCAAATTCGGCGGACAAAAATAAACCAAACCGAACTCACGCTTGGCCCTGCATCGATCGTATTTTTGTTGTTATATTCTCTCTCAGCACTTCAGCATTCATCTTGGTTTCACACCGGTCCCGGTCCCGGTCTGCATGTTTCACCTCATACTCATTTAGTTACTAAACTGACACATATACATATTGGCAGAGTTGGAATATCCATAGGATAGGCGTCGTTTTGGTACCTTTTTTATTCTGCCTTTTCATCTTGCCTTTCATGGTGAAGAAAACACTTGGTTTTTTTCTTTTTTCTGATGAGTAATTCCCCCCCCCCACCCAAACAAAAGCTCTATTTCTATACTTTTCCTATCCCCCTGTTCTTGTGTTGTTTGAGTGCGTCTGTCTTGTTCCCCTCGACTGTCCGCATTATGATGAAATATGATTAGTATTACTAGTATACTTCGTTTGTACATTACCCCATTTTTTCTTTCTTTCTTCTTTTTGATGTTTCTATGCTTGGAATAATGATATGAGATTTTCCACTGGAGCACACTGCCAATTAAGCACTAAGCATTATATGATTAGGAGATAAGAAATATTTTCAATTGTTTTTTGGTTTCACCCACATTGCCTCTGAAAGGTACTTGTTCATGGGTCATAGTTATAGTTTTAGGGTATCTTTCGGTGTAATTCATTCCGTAGACTTTTGTTCCACCTCCCTTGCCCTTTCCTTTCTTCATCTTTTTTATTCAGACACCAGGACGATGATAGATCTCGTTAAAAAGAAATATAAAGTATGAATAATAAAATATGTTAAGCCTGCCAACCCGAGAACTCCAGATATAGAAAACAAGAAATCAAAAAGACCCAAGTTGTGACGTGATGTGATGATGATAGAATGGATGCCTCGTCCGTTGCTTGAATTTCGAGAGAAACATGATATCCTTTTCAGCGAAGTTTGGAAATTTAGTCGCCGATGCGTTCCAGGGCCTGAGACGAGAGAATGAGGTTAGCGGTGGTCACGGCTCTGAATGAAGGTGTTTCATGTTATGACATACCTCGAGCATGACGACGGAGTTTCCTCGAATGACCTGCATGATAAGAAGAATAAGTCCGAGTTCAGAGCTAAATATACCTTCTTGAGACGTACCACCATGCCTAACCTGTCCTTTCCTCCATCAGGCTTTTCTTCGACGGCTTCATCGAGGACGATATTCATGAAGACCTGGACGGGGTTGATTTTGGTTAGTCGGCCAAGATTCGGTGGAAATATTGAATTTAAAGCACGCACATCATAGCCTCGTAGGATACCAATCACTTTGCGATTTCCGTTCAGTTGCACGAACAACCGCTTCTCCATGTACTTTTATTTAGAGAAAGTGTTAGCATTGGCATTCCCCTCGCTGAAAGAAGTTTTTTTGGCGCTGCGAATGCTTTGAAATGCGCGTACCTTCTTGAGTTCTGGTTGAGCTTGAGGCATGCTTGCGGTTTATCTGGGTACTGTCTTTCAGATTTTGTAGTGGGCTTTGAGTCGTAGTGATAGTCGATAAATAATGGGTTGGCGTGCGCATAAAGTTGTTGCGCGGTCTTTGCGGGAGAGCTCCGTCGGAAAAATGATTGGCCGGGCAGCTTTTTATGCGGAGCTCATCCTCCTGTCCTCGCCAGCTTTCCCCATCAGAGGTCGATACGTCTTTTTAACTTTCAAGTGACGACTTGTTATATGAGAATTATGAATTCGCCATTTGCAAATCGCCGAAAGCCGCGAAAGATTGGTAATGAAGATGAGGAAGATTCTACTACTACAGAGCAAGGTTCGCGAAACCCCGCCACATGTATTCCAAGATTGAAGCTTACATGCCCAGCAGACAATGGACCGGTTGTCCGAAGACCGGGTAACCTGAAATCGAAACAAAAATCCAAACTCCGACTCTCCTTCGGCCCCGGCGAAACGTCAATGGCGGATGATGGCGGCGAAGGTAGCGAAGTCGTCACTCCCAAGAGACCAGGTCTCGGTCGTCGCGTGCTCGAGAGAAACGCCCTTCAGAAAGCCACAAGTGCTAGTGGACCGAAACATCTCCCTTTCAGAGTTGGACAAGATCAGGATAGGCCGTCTTATGGAGAAGATCATCTCCAAGAATTGCGAAGCTCAACGCCTTCCACGCCCAAATACTCGGACAGTGACTCATCGGACGTGAAGAACGAGCAAAAAGCAGTTGATGTTGCGGCCAAATTTGGAGAAATCATGGAAACATCTGGTCCTATAGTAATACCAAGTGAGGCAGAGATTCGGGAGAAGAAAGCTCGCAGGGCGAGACTAGCCCATGAACAAGATGATTATATTTCCTTGGACGATCGTGAGGTCGATGAAGAGGAGGAGTACATGGCCTTGAATTCTGGAAAGGAGGAGACTCGGCTTGTCAGAGACGACGAAGATTTCGCAGAAGGGTTTGATGAGTTTGTCGAGGACGGGAAGATTTCCCTGGGGAGAAAAGCAGAGCGCGAACAACAGCGAAAAAATCGCGAGCAAATGCGGGAGATGATTGAAGATGCTGAGGGAAGTTCGGAGGAAGACGATTCGGATGCAGAGCGCAATGCTGCGTATGAGGCTGCTCAGACTCGCGCCGGTATGGACGGCTTGAGCCATGGCCGACGTGAAGTTGCTCGCCCCAAGACGCCACCAAAAGTCACTCCGTTGCCGAACCTATCCAGTGTACTCGGTCGACTCCGCACATCTTTATCAGAGATGGAGAACTCGAGAAAGCTTCTGGTTGACCGCATGGAGGAGCTCCGCAAGGAAAAGGCTGACATTGCAGTCCGCGAGGTCGAAATCCAGACGCTGATCAAGGAGGCTGGGGAAAACTATGAGAAGCTCCGCATCGAAGCCGGACTCGCTCCTGGTGAAGAGAGGTTGCTGGCGGATGTTGCTCCGGCTGATCGTGGTTTAGAGAGTTTTGGAACGTCGCAGGCCGTTTCTCGCATCGATTCTGAAGTCGAGTGATTAGCTGGTGTTCCTCTGGAAGCAACGGGCTGGCGTCGCCGCCTTCCTCGACGGAAAGAAAAAGAGAGAAACCTCCCCCGGGACTTGCATTCTCTGGATAGTTTCTGACTTTGTACTTTAACAATCTGCATTTTATTGTTGTCTTTGCATCGTGATACCCCTGTTAGTTAGCCATAAGAGAATCGATCAGTTCACTTATCATGCCACGGTCATCATTTCTTTCGTTCAGGACCTACTCCATCCGTAGGCAAACGCGGACAGGAACACTCCAGTGAGTATATGGCACTTTTCAATCGACATTTCCAGAGCACTAACAGCGACCAGCGACTCTCCCCATATTATTCCTTGGCTAGCAAGCCCTCTCGACGAGAACAATGCCCGATCCCCACGCTTGCGCCAGCGCACTGATGCCACCCCTATTGAACTGTTTTACGACGTGTTTCTAGTTGCGAACCTTGCCACATTCTCCGCAACGCACGAGATCAATAACATCACAGGTTTGTTCTGTGCGAGACTCGCTGAGATGCCAAGATGTTTTCTGACGTTTCTCAGCGGTGTGGTCGTATGTTGGCTTTGTGGGGATTATCTGGTTTACCTGGCTCCAAGTTACTCTGTTTGATATTCGGTTTTCGCGGGACTCGATCTTCGAGCGCATCTGCAAGGTCGTCCAACTGTCTGCTATGATTGGGTTCGCTTCGGCTGGGGCACGCTTCTCGACGAATATTCAAGACGAGAATGTGTGGGCTTTCAAATCTCTATCTATATTACTTTCTGGAAGCCGTGTTATGCTGGCATTGCAGTATACGATTAACCTCTGGCTTATTCATGATAAGTTGACTACGGCAATAAAGGGCATGGTTGCCATCATCGGGGTACTCTCTGTCACTGGTATCTCGTACTTAATAGTGAGTGGAAGAGAAGTTATTTCGTGGTGCATGCTGACGCACGTAGATGTACTTAACGTTTAAGCCTAGCGAACCGCATATATGGACAATCTGGTTTGTTCTCTTTCTTTTTGAGTCTCTGGTGATAATTGCGGTCTCAAATCACACAGAGGGCATTGAACTTGACGACACCCATCTCACCACACGGATGGGATTGTTGACATTGATTATCATCGGCGAGCATGTAATATCGGTGACGAGAATTGTTAATAAGATGATTGCCGGCGGAGGATGGACTTTTGCATCCTTGTTGCATGTCATGGGTGTCGTGGCAACAGTGGTACGTTCTTCCACTTTATCCAGGAGTTGCGAATCTGACTGTTTAGTATCTTCTTTGGCACTCATACTACGATATTTCTCCACGAAAACACTACGGGAAGTTACGGCAGCAGATTTGGACTCACTTGCACTTTCCGTTTCATATGTGCGTTATTCTTTCTTCTGAAGCGTGCCAAATTCTGGCTCTCGCTCTAGACATCTCGTTGAAGTTGAGGTACCTGCTCGAGACTACAAATTTTGCATGTGAGGAACCACGTCCGGCCAAAGGCTTTGCTCTCAACCTGCTGAACCGAACAATCTCGGATATGGAAATCGATTTCACCCAATCATCTCACGAGGAATTGGCTATTCACAATGTTATCGACGGGCTATGGAATCAAACGAACATCTGCTCGGGCAACAATCCTACTCAAAGCTCGACGTACGGCATCAAAGAAGACCAAGGACGTTTTTTATCCGGTAATGTTACTGTTGCTCTTTTCTCGAGCATGGGTATTACGCTTGAAGACCCGCATTCCACGAGCTCCGAGGGCGTGCAGTATGTGAAGCTATACCTTGGTCTATTAGCATTTGTCTACGTCTACTATTTTGTCACGGTAGGGTTGGAAATGGTTCATTTTGCAGTCTTTGCGTGGTTGACAAATCGGCATCCTCGCGTTTCATACAATGTGATAGCTGTGGGCTTTCGTATGATATGTGCTATGATTCTCATATCGCAGATTGCTTTTGCAAAGAATTTCGACCTGACGTATAAGTATATGACGCATCCTATTATTCTTTACACGTTCTCTCTTACTATGCTCGCTGGTAGGTACTATTGAGTCTTTGCGCACTAGTTAGTTTACATGCTAACTAGACACAGTTCTGCTGGTTGATCGTCTTCTCGACCTGCTCGCGAAGCCGTCACGAGAGGTTATTCGACAGAGCAGCACGCGCAGTACGGCGCCGATGCTGAGTCACTGAGATGCAGTTGAATAACTAACTATTAAGCTGTTCTAAATGTATGCTAGTGCTGTCTATTCTTTGACTGTCTATTTACACGGCAGTCGACATATTTATTTACATAAATGTGACAAAACCACAATATCAGGTTGAGCAATGAAAGGCACACTTCTACCTAGTCTGCCTGCCTCTGGAAGGTCCAATCGACAATCCTTGTGAGTAAGAAGTAAAAAGACAAACTAACTTAACTAATTTAGCTGGTGCTTACATTTTCTTTTTTTATCCCTGTCAACCTGTCCTACAGCAAGATTACAATACGATGGCTAATCAAACTAAAGGTACAGCCCCGTACAGCTTTAGCCTCCAAGCGAGTCTGAGGCTTTGATTTGTTGGGGAGCTAATTAAGCCATACTAGCCTTTGGACAGTGAACTAAATGAATGGCTATATTACTTATATTAACTTATTTGTTTAACTTCAGTGCGGTTCAGCCCTATGGGTTTCAGACCATACCCGCCATAGTGTAGTGGAATTGGAATCCAGAACTGACATTTTACTTTCTCCTTGTGTTTTCTTGTTTTCTGGACTCGTGCTGGGAAATGCTACTGTAGGAGAAGTTTGTTTTGCAGATGATCCAATCGAATTCCTGCGTCATGTCAACCCCGAATAGTTGTGGTTGAAACAGCGTAAGCTTATATACTTGCGGGAGTTCAAACGGCCCAAGCCCAACAGTTGGGAGAGAGGCAGCTAGCTTATTCGATAGAAGTAATAAAAACTGTTACTAGCAGTGACTACCAACTACGGACGGATTCGACATTCCGTCCGTTTGGAGCCGGGGGTACCTATACCAAGTGTACTATAGGCATGGATGTTCGTTTCTCTCAAAATGTCCCCGTCTCTTTGTCTGATAGACACCCTTTATTTCGATCAACTAGTTATACCAAATGATTAGACATCTGTAATTCATTCCACCCAGACTCCAGACCGCTGGTTGCAAACAAGTTCAGGTGTCAAGCGAGAGTCTCCACAATAGGGCTGAAAAACAAAAAAACATAGGGCTGAGCCGAATGATAGGATGGAATTGTTGTTGTTGCGTTGACGATCATGTAACGTGGCATATCATATGTCTCCAGATGATGGCCATATGCGCGATGAGTAATGGCGAGTCTATGGCCTGAGGCGGTGCAGACATGTATAGGGTCTGTTGAATGTGATTTGACTGTGGCTCACCTCGTAATTACTGATGCCATCTATTCGATTCTCACGGATTGAATATTCTCCGGATGTCTGAGCAGTAAGTAACTATGTCTCGTCTTGTAAAGTCTAGTTTGATTCCGTTTAGCTGCTATGTATCTACTGCTATGACAACTAGCCAACAGGCTATCAACGCCCATGCTTAGGATTGACAAACTCTAAGCTAACTTGTTAGTTAAGCCAACTACGTACGTACTTGACTAAACACGTGTTTGATCTAACTAACTTGGTCAATTTGAAATTTAGAAATAGGGGTATTCAGGGTCAGGTCATATTTTCTCATGCCAAGCCATAGGAAACTAACTACTATCTGCGGCCGATCAATCAGCCAATGGCCAATGGGGTATTATTTCTCGCTGTTTGAAGTGTTCAATGTCTCATTTTGAGTCTGTTCAGCTGATGATGGTAGAGACTTGTAGACGTTGATGAGTCGGTGAAGCGTGCTGCAGGAGTATACGGTCTATCCGTCCTGTCGCCTCAACCAGTGTTTTAGATATGTATAGTATATATTTTCAATACATTATAAATTTCCAACTTAATAAATGACCCATTCACTTGTATTATGCAAACTCGATCGCTTTCGTGTACAATCAGTATATTCAACAGAATGAGTGACGTATCTCCGCGTCGACAACAGCGCAGGACAATTACCCATTTAGGAAAGCGAAATAAACCTAACACCAGGCAGCACTGAGCATTGTAGCAACAACAAGCATTAGTCAAGTTTAAAATGCATACAATGGAAGCAGACCTGAATACGATGCTGCTATCACAATAAACCACATCATTCTTCACCCTTGCATATTCAATCCTCAATACCAAAACCAATATAAATCGAGCATCCAAATTGGAGCCTCAAAAATCGCCTTGACCCCCCTCATTTTCCATCTCGTGGCTCTTCTCAATTCTCATTCGCTCCTCGCCCTCTCCCAGAAGGGGAGGGGAGGGGAAAAAAAAATAAAAAGTACATGCATGCATACAGGGGCTAGCGTTCCATTGCATGAATGCGTATCTATCTATCATCAGGACAAAAGAGAAACCAACAACGAGCCCAATCACATCTTCCTGCTCGAGCATAAATTCAGAGAATTTAGTATGAGCTTTTTTTGGGACGCGGATTCTCGATATACGTATTTCTTTTCTGGCCTTTGGTGACACAATGCGTGACACATGGTTGCACTCGTGACTCGAGTGCATACGCACGTATGTATGTATGTATGTATGTATGTGTGTCAGTCGTCGGGGCATCGATCCAAATTCGGATCGAGACTTGATGCGTATATAGATACCTTCTAAACAGGCAGGTGGTTTGTCTTTTCACGTTTTGAGCACTGAAAAGCATGTATTTATTGACCTGGTATCATTCCGGACTAATCACCTGCAGCAATGCATGGCATACTATTAGGTTTGGATTGCATTTCGGCATCGCCGTGGATGGATGAATGGCTATAGAACTGGTCTGAATAGAAATTGAGTATACGGCGTCTATTTTTGTGATTACTCGACGGCGTTGGGGCCATGCACTCCGAGACACTGGTCTGCAGTGAATGAACCATTGTCCTGGGTCGAGCGCCACGAGGCCGTTTTGAACGGTTTTTGCTATGGTACAGTTCTGGTCTGGAATGGGATGGATTTGCATATGGAGCTAGCTGGACGGTCTGTCTGTATGTTACGGTATGTCAAGCCGTCGAACTAGGTATTAGTGGCATTGATGAGTATATTAGGGGCGAGTGTATGCTATTGGTCAAGGAAATCAGAATTCTAAACTTGGTCTGGCGTGCTAAGAGTAAGCAGACTATCTATGATCATAGGTAAGTAACAATTAACTCCGCAAGTATATAACTACTACGCAGTCTGACAGCAGATAAGGAAGATATGAGCGCACTCCAGAGTACGGAGACGACTGATATCACTTCCCCTGGGAGGTGCAGTAGCGTATCGAAGAATGGACTTGGACTTGTGATAAGGCAGACTCGGTGATACTAGCGTCTGCCTCTAGTTACAATACGTTTCGGCGTGATATACTAATTCACCCCATCTGTAGGAATCTGGATTCAACCTCGAATTTTCAGGGTTTAGTGTTCGTTATGATTATACACGGTCGTTGGTACGGACTATCTGATACATTGAGACCGAACGGACTTCTCTTCTCGGCCAGCGAGCCCAGAGCCGCACGTTGCTACTCAGCATAATAATAGTAATAATAATACATCTATAGTTATATTCACTATAGCCAACTAGTCATAGTAACTACGCATGTAGTAAATGAAGAATATAATGCCAAGTTCACCGCAGGCCAATCACGCGGCAGCAAAACAAGGTTAACTCTAGCGACTTAACCTTAACCCACGCCCCGCTAATACCGTCGCATACGGCGAGATTACGGGTGGGTTGTTTTCCGCTTTGGGCAACTCGTGTGTTGCCTAAGGGGGTTAGAGTATTCCATATATTATTCTTCATTTCATTTACTTAAATTAACCACGGGGTAGTTACGGAGTAGTCGTATGCTATCAAGGATACATACTCCCGGCTACGTAGTAGAATATGGTAGGATAATATGGTAATCTCTGTTAATCCCTGTTAATCTCGTATAGCTGTACGAGTTAACTATTTAGTTAGGTCAGATCATATAACTAGGGGAGATAATAAACAAATCGGCTAGATCTCGGTCTTCTACAAACCACGGAGTGCCGAGCGTACCCCGACTCCGACTCTTATATCCGGAGTAGAGAGGGTACCGTTCAACAGTATGACATCATGCTCTATACATGTATACACATGCGTATTGTGTCTACGATACTCGGCGGATACTAAGTGTTGACTTGACCAGTACACTAACATTAGCAGCAGTCATGGCATGTTGCACACATGACCGTATGTATGTAATGTATAACTATCTCACCCGGTAAGATTGAAATTACCCGGTCATATTTTAGTCGATTTTAGTGTCGATATGCTATTTTTGGATTTGCGCTTAGCAGGATTACTAGCGCGATACGCGTATTGACTCGATGAAAATAGTGTTACTAACTGCGGCACGAGCACTGCCATGATGATTAGATGTTACTTGCAGCTTAACAGGCTGTGTAGGGCGAGCAGGAATAAGTTAAAGTTAAGAGTATGACATGTGCTCTATCTTTAGCATGGCCGACATACTATATCTATAGTAAGTATACTAAGTTCTAACCCGGATTATATAATATGATAGGCAGCGGGGTAGTTAGTTAACTATGAACATCTCCGTGGTTCTCCGTACGGAGTAAATAGTAAAATACCATCCAGCCAATTGCAAACCTGCAAAAAAATGGAATGCAAGGCGTGATATAACTCAACGCGCGGCAGTAAACTAAAATAGATTATACCCATCAATATCAAATGAAAATCAAGTCTATCACGTGCGAACTACGCACGACTCCTGCAGCCAGCGATGCATACGGACTTGTCCGTACCGGGAATGCACTGCACCTTTTTTTATTTTCTTTCTAGAATTCTCTAATCCCTGCCGCGTGCATGGGGTATGACGCTGATCCCTGCCTCATTTTTTTGGCCTTTCTAACTTCTGAGAATGTTCCGTGTAACCGCGATGCGGGGTGTGGTTGGTTGTGTCGTGTGTGCCTAATCACAACTTTGCTATTAACTAACTAGAATTGAGATGATCCCTGCAGGATTTACTCGAGGGCCGGACGGAGCATGCACCGTACCGGGCGAGGAGATGGGGTCTCGAGTCTATCTGATTGCGCGGAGGAACGTGTTATCTGTTCGTTCGTCGAGTATCTGAATCTCTTATAATTAATATATTTATTTAACTAACTAGTTAAATTCTATGAATCTATGGTCGTGACAAATACGCTCGGCCTATCACTGCTTTGCAAGCGCGTCTGTGCGTCTTCTGGAATGTTTCCTTTTCGGGCACTATACATACATACAGCAGCCAGTCCTGATCAGAAGAGGGAGGATATGACAGAATTTGAGACCTGACGTGGCATGCACTCAGATTCAAATTTAACAAGCACGGATATTCCTATATGTATTCATGGGTGGTAATAATTACCGAATCGCCAATATCTTCTACCTGTGCATGGCAGAGGTGAATACGTACGTACGAGCATTCTCCTCCGTACTTGCAGCATCACGCGGAATGCTGTCTGAAACCCCAGTTCCACTGTCCATCCCTTTGTCCTGCACTAGATAATACAGATAGACCCTGCTGATGAGCCGCCACATCGGCCCCATGCAAGCGTAAATTGGGACGACCATAGTATGTACATTTCAAACACGACCAAAGGGGGAAAAAAAAAAGGGGGTTCCCGTCTGAAACGACGCAAGTATGGCGGATCCGGGTAAAACCGTTCTTTCTGCAAGGGTCCATTCCTAGACATTCGTGGCGAAATAATGCACGCCCCGGTCTCGACATACATGATACATGACGCGACATGTTAGGAGGCACGTGGCTGGGACCTGAAAGGATGAACAAGGTCTGACAACTATGTACTCCCGTACTATTCAACGGAATGGTCCCTAATTACGAGGAGTAACTTCTGGAGTTGTCTTTGTTTGTCTGTTCATCCGGACCCCAACGCCAAGCCAGCACAAGCACTACTCAGCATCGAATATCCCCGAAAAAGAAAAATCATATACGCGGGAACCTTTTCCAGATCAACTCACTACGCACGTAGTCACTCTAGTTATACTTGGTCGTGGCGAGGCTTCCACCAACCTTCTAGAAAAATCCAGTACTATCTTCCCCATTTTGCGCGTGACTATGTGACCATGCATGGCTGATCGAGGGGCGGTATCGTGACGATACATGACTACCCATGTCCCCAAGCTGGTGGTAGTGACTCGTGAGTAGGGCAAGTTGGTAGCGTAAACAGGGGGGAGAATCAGTCATGATCTGCAAACGCCGCGCCAGAAATACGGAGTAAAATCTAACTCCGCTTAGCTAGCTAACAGTTCATGCACTCACTGATTTGGCTTGTTTTGTATATGTCTCTGAATAGTGATTACTGATCATATCTGACTACTCCGTAGTGATGCATGTGCCCTGTACCTGCAGTTCCTTGGTACTTAGTATGCTATTTTGACGTCGTTGACTGAGCTGCCACTGTAACAAATGTAACCGGAGAATAGAGCATTCGCTGTCATAGTATGAAATCAGCCAAGATCAATCAAATCAAACCAAATGATTTGACCTGCCTAATCCAGTAACAGGTACGTACTCCGGAACCGGAACCGGAACCAGGAAAAACGTCCCAAACTCTTGTCTGTACAAAATCTTTTAAAGTTGCCCTGGCGCATCTGATTGGCCAGCTCGTTAATGACCATGACCAGCTTTGGCCCCCATCAGAGTTACGGTACGCGTATGAAAAGGTACTATATGTATCAATCAGGCCACCTGCCGCAGCGTTATTGATATCGTAATTAGCTACGGGGTCCATGCTGTGATTAATTGTATGAAAGTCATATACACGCAGTAGTTACTCTTACGCGACGTTACACCCTGATGAATAATAAGATGCCGAAAAATGTCGAAAATTTGTGGAAGGAAGAGTGGGAAAAAAAAAAAAGAGGAAATGGTGCCTACGGCCTACCAAGAGTAGTTAGCCGAGCAGGTGGAGCGGACATCGTCGGTAGCGATATAATGGCGAAGTTAGTCGTATATATCAATCCACGTTCCAGGGTCCCCGATTCCAAATAGAATCAAAATAGTTTCCGCCAGACTAGACCGCACATTCAGCAGTCACCATACCCGGCAAAAGGTCGGTCTAGCAATGAATACCGCTATTCACCGGCATCAACCATTACACAGACAGACACATTGTAGGCGAGAGTGACACGGGTGCAGTACCCAAGAGTCTTTCCATCTTCCATGCTGCTACCGCATTTGGAAATGCATGCGGTCGCTCCAAAGTCTCAGACAAAAAGAAAGAGAGGAAGCGGTGAAAAACGCCTCGCCTGAGCCTCGCATGATGTCATGGTGTGCATTAGCGCGGCGCCAGCAGCACCCCTGCACCCAATCAGGACGAGGGGGTGCGCTTTTGCCGGATGCTCATTGGCCAGTGCGCTGTGGCTAGTGCAACCCGAGTCTGGGCACAGGGACGCTAAGCTGGTTTGGGTGGGGTTCCCTCACCGACCCTCAGAAAGATTTCGGGAGATGAGCGTCTAATAGTTCTTTTTCAACTATAGGATATTTTATATTATATATTATATATTACATGTTATATATGGATGAACTACGTGGCGCGTAGATACGTATCTCCATTCAGCAATGCAATTTCCGCACCGCCGAGCCTGTTCATGTAACAAATCGCTGTCAATGTTCTGCAGACGACTGCTAACCAGAGTATCGTATTACGCTTTCACAGGACGTCTTGCTCAGCCTTGTGAGCTGCCAAGCCACCCCCCACACGCATGATCGCAAACGCTGCCCAGAAGCGGCTAGTCGACGGAGTGTCCGTTGCTTACTTTACATACCGAACAATCTAACTATAGCATAGCATGGTGAGCGTATACATTATATGGCTATGGCACTATAGCACGATATCAGTACATCAGTACATCAGTACATACACTTATATAGATAGATAGATAGATAGATAGATAGATGTATCTATTGAATTGATAGTGAATACAGACGGTCGGAATCGCACACTCCATCCGGAAGTCGCTCGACGATCCCCGCGCTCCCATTGGCCTCTCCCCGTGTTCCGCGTGTTTGACAACTTTGAACTGGAACTTTCTCATTCTGACCAACACCTCATTTACGCGCTGGTGGCTGTGATTGGGCTGGCATGTCTTGGCGAGGTTGGCTTGACTACGGGTGAACCAGAGGCTCTGCTGTTTCTATTTCTGTAGTAAGTAAGCTGACAGAACGGAATACATAGATAGGTATGTGAGGCTCAGACACGCGCTTCCGTCGAACCAAGGTAGATCGACGAAAAATAGCATTCTTTCCGTGCCCGAACAAAGCGATGCTTTGTAAGGTTAGTCATAATGCGTCTTCATGAGTGCTGTTGAGGGGAAAAATGGGCACGGCACCATACAATCCTGCAGACCGTCTCGTCGTGCCCCTCTGATTGGCCTGCGGCCAAAGTCCCTGCTTGAAACATGGGCTCGAGGCGGTCTAGCCTAGCCTTGCAGTAGGTTAATTTTCACCCTCACGCGTATGTCGAGCGATATTAAAAAAATAAACCTCCGGTCCCGTTGATAAATTTCCAGAAATAGACATAATTGCGAGCAATACTGGAAACTTAACGGGGGGCTTGGACTCTGGAAATTACAGTCTAACTAATTAAGTAACCCAACTAGCCAGCAAGCAGGGCTACACTCTGTACTATCGAGCCTTACGGCGCAGCGCGGTACGGGAATGTAATCCTGCCAAGTGGGCAGCGCCCGTATTGAAAGGCGGCGCGGCCATTGGACGCGCGCCGAGGTGTGAGTGGGGCCCGCGCACCCGGGCCTTCCCCACTCCTCTCCACTGGGAAGCGTCCACCACGCTAAAACCACTCCCCGGCCCCGTCTCCACCGCCCGTAATCAATACGGTATGGCGGTATTTGTTGTGTTGTTGTTTTTGGCTGCAAGGCCCAGCGTGCTGGGAACTTTTTTTTTAGTTGAGAGTCTAGTCGTCGCTCGCTCCGTAGGGCAATCAAATCACAGGCGTACATTTAAATTATCCTCCTCCGCCTCGTGAGTATTTGACATTTATTTCCCCTTGCCTCTGGTCTTCTTGACTTCCAAGTGTCTCTCGGCTTGCGCATTTCGAATCCGACGACGATATCAGTGAGTGAGTGTGTGTATGGTGGTTTGAAACTCTTCCTGCCCAACTCCGTCTGCGGCTCCTGCCAGCAGCTTTGGTGAGTCTCTCTTCTCTTGCCAGCGGTCCAGAGGAGTCAACTCGACGCTGACAAACCCGCTCTAGTTACAAGTCACAACATGCTGGCCCTAGAATCCTCCCGCCAACAGCCGTTCCCCTATTTCGCGCAGGATCAGATCTCGCTAGACGCCGACGTGATGGACTCCTACGGCTTTCCCTCGATGCAGCAGCAGCAGCAGCTGTATGATCCGGCGCTGTGGATGGAGCAGCCCTCGGACCTGCACAAACAGCATCAGCAACAGCAACACATGCTCTTCCCCAACTCCCCTCCCTCCATGGCCGCTTCGCACTACTCCGCTGCGTCTGGCGCGTCGATTGCCAGCGCCTCCTCGTCCGCCATGGGCTCTCCCTACTCCGGCGCTGCGCACACCTTCCAAGAGTCCTGGATCGATACGGCCAACGGCTTGATGGGCCTGCCCGGCGGCGGCGCCATGATGCCCGAACTCGACTTCAACCCCATGGCCAGCATGGATGCCGACTCGACATTTGCCGCAGCCAAATTTCCCACCGTTGGTATGGCTGGCTTGCCCCCTGCTTTCATGGCTTGCAATTTCTAACATGTATCTCAATTCAGACCCCACGGCCATCCACCACGCCATGTCCTACGCCGAAGACCCCCGAGTCTCTCTCGCCCATTCATCAGGCTTTGTTTCTCCTGCCCCAATCGGCTCCCCGCTCCCCAGCCAGAATCTTTCATCCCTCTCGCAAATGCCGGTAACTTCCTCGCCGTATCTGGGCACCAATCTGGGCCACCAGGTCCGAAGCACCAGCGTGGCAGCCAGTCTTCACGAGCGACCAGCATCCATCATCTCCGCACTCTCCCCGCGCTCACACCCCAGCCCGGCCGCCAGCAACACCGACTTGGAGGACAACGAAGGGCGCGAGAAGCGGCGATGCCCCTGGCCCGACTGCGGGCGCTCCTTCAAGGACCTCAAAGCGCACATGCTCACGCACCAGAGCGAGCGGCCAGAGAAATGTCCCATCGTAAACTGCGAATACCACCTCAAGGGCTTCGCTCGCAAGTACGACAAGAACCGGCACACCCTGACCCATTACAAGGGCACCATGGTGTGCGGGTTCTGTCCTGGCTCCGGCTCCGCGGCCGAGAAGAGCTTCAACCGCGCCGACGTCTTCAAGCGCCATCTCATGTCGGTGCATGGCGTCGAGCAGACCGCGCCCAACTGTCGCAAGCGAAGCCCAACCTCCGGCTCGTCATCAGATCAACACAGCAGCAGCAGCAGCAGCACTAACAACAACAGCAGCAACCAGCAACGACAACAAAACTCGCTGGCTGGTTACAGCGAAGATGCAACTGGTAAATGTTCCACTTGCTCGGGCACATTCAGCAATGCCCAAGACTTCTACGAGCATCTGGACGACTGTGTCTTGCGCGTCGTGCAGCAGGAAGAACCCAGCGAGGCCATCAATCAGAAACGACTGGCCGAAGTCGCGGGCGACGAGGACGTGAAGCTGACCATGGAGAAACACAAGCTGCTGGATACAGCGAGTCCCATGGACCGCAGCGAGCAATATGACGAATATAACGATGATGACAACAACAACGACGATGACGATGCTGGTGCTGACGATGCCGACGAAATTAATAATAACAACAACCGTAATAAAGCCGTAGGCAGCAAAGCCGCCAAATCAAATAAATCGCGACCGGTCCTCGGTGCCAACAGCGCCGTGGGCAAAAACAGCAGCAGCAGCACCAACAAGCCTCGCCCCATCACACGCCGCCGCGGCAACAGGAACAGCTATCCACAGTCCTGGGGCACGCCGGTGGCCAAGATGAAGACGAAGAAGCGCGTGATATGCGCGTACGACGGACCGCGGCGTCTGCTGAAAGACGAAATGATGCTCGACAATGAATACGAGGTGCGCATCCGTCTGGCCAGCGGTGCGGGCGACGGCACCAACCGCGCCGCCTACGTGACGGATCTGGACATGATGAGTCTGAAGCGCGTGGACGGCATCTTCAGTGCGACAGAAGAAGAGCGAGGGCCCTGGATGATGAGCGATCAGCAGCAGCAGCAGCAGCGTCTCATGGGCCAGCCAGCCGTGCTTCTGCCGGAGGTGACGCAGGTCGACGACTTGGGCATTGATATCGATGAGCTGATGGCCTACAAGGAGAACCACCACCGTCCGTCGGCTGATGGGCTGTGTGTGTAGCGCTGTAATTCATTATGTCGTTTCTTTTTTTTTTTTCTTTTCTTTTCTTTTGGGCATGACATGAGCATGGAGCGTGTTTTGAGCGAATCAACTACTAACTACGTAAACTAAACTATGGGATGGGATATTGAAAAAACATGATTTATTTGTCTGCTGTGATGTTATTTATCTATATGCTTTATTGAAGACTCTGTGCTAATACCGTTGCTTGTCTTGACGCTGGCAGTAGGACATGACTTTGATCAATTCGATACCATATCTTCTAATATGTCTACATCTGTATATTCATGAATCTCATACTAAGTACCTAGATCTCGGCTACATATGTTACCCCGCAGCCAACTCTTATCACCTTCACACAAACAAACGATACAATGCTCCTGAGCCTCCCCGAATCGCTCCCCTCTCTCGTTTCACGCCGCTTCGTCGCGGCCAAGGAGAGCGGCGCTCTCATCTTCTCCGCGACGCAGCTGGCTGTCTTGCGCGCGCGGAACAACGGCGTCGAGTACCAACTCCGCTACTGCCCAGCACTAGCCAAGAAGCCCGGCCAAGACAGACAGAAGAAAAAGGAAAAAGAAGACACAAAAAGGCCAGATCCATTCGACAATCCGGCGGCAGCCCTGCTCATCGCTGATATTCCTAGTACTGCTGCAGGTGGTGGTGGTGTTGGCGGCCACCTCCTAATCCTCAACAAATTCCCCGTCATCGCGAACCACTTTATTCTCGCGACAAGACTGTTTGAGCCGCAGACTGATTTGCTGGGCAAGCATGATTTGGAGGCTGCGTTTGCCTGTGTGAGGGCGTGGCGCGCAGAAGATGATGAGCAGAAACGACTATTTGCATTTTTCAACTCGGGCGTCGAGAGCGGCGCCTCGCAGCCGCACCGACATTTGCAGTTCCTGCCTGTGGAGGATATGCGGGCTTCTTCTTCTTCTTCTTCTGGCGTAGCGTGGCGGCCGTTGATTGATTTGCTTGAATCTACAACGACGACGACGTCGTCACAAGTTGGCGTCGATTCGGGATTCAGGATAAGACACCTCCCGACACTACCATTCCAGCATTTCGCAATCTCCCTCTCCGAACAGAAAGAAGAAGATCTGTCAGCCGACGTTCTGCATGCAATGTACCTCTCGCTCTACCGCGCCGCGCTGGTCGCAGCGGGGATATCCGATGTACACGAACTGCACCGCGCGTCGGGACCGGCAGCGATAAGTTACAATCTCGCTATGACGGAGGAGGTGATGATGCTCTGTCCGCGAAGGAGAGAGAGCGGCTCTCTGCATTCGTATTTTGGGCAGGACAGAAACGAGGTTGTGGAAGACGGAAAAGAGGATGATGTGGTCTCACTCAATGGGACGATATTGGCTGGCACGCTGATGGTAAAGTCCGAGGAGCAGTGGGATCGAATACGGGGAAATGCAGAAGTGATCAACTCGTTGCTGGCAGAGGTTGGGATTCCCTATACTTAGAACTTGATAGATAGTCTATTGCCAACGGCAGGCATCTAATTTCTAGCTAATATACATTGACAAGAGTCTGAAAGAAAAAAAGAAAAAAGAAAAGACAGCGTGAAGGAAAAATTACATCAAAAGATAATGCATGCAGGAGCCCTCTACTAGCACATTATCAGCATTGTGAAAGAATAGTCACAGAGTTAACGTGTTCACACAAGAAAAAAAAAATAACTTGATGGCGAGCCTTTATTCAGCCATGCTCTGGGCCTGCTCATCACTTGTAATCTCAAACCACTTCTTCTTGCATGTCGCATTGCCAAAGCGGTAGGAGCCACCATTCTCAGCTATAAACGTAGAGACCTTTTTCCATGGCACTTTCACTTCTGGCTGTGAGCTGGTGTTGTCAGTAGCAGTAGCAGCAGCAGCAGTAGCAGACATGGTAGATCGATGAGTTCGTGTTTTGGTGTGAATTTCAGCATAGTGCTCTACCCCACGGCGAAGGAGGGTGATCTGTATGAGAATAAAAACCTGGTTAGTGATGATATTCTATATGATGATAGGGAAGAAAGCATACATCTTCAGCTCTCCAAACAGGCTTGCGAACACGTTCCTGCTTAGCCTTGGTGATGGTGCGATAGCGACCACGCAGTGTGGACTCTGCCTCTTTAAAGTTGCCCCTCTGTTTGATCTCGCGATATGACAGGCCGAGGCGCTTCGCTTGCAGAAGAAAGGCATCCTTGGCCTCGGCATCGGACGACCGGGGCGCCCTCAGAAGCTGTCTGGCTCGCAAGATGTCGGCCGTATCAGCCAGGAGTTCGTCGTCAGTGACTGGTGACGGCGAAGACAAGAACTCAGAGTCGTACGAGGGGAGGCCGCTCATGGCTACGTCCTCGCTGCTGCTGGCTGCGGACAACATCATCATTGTGGTCCTGTCTGGCGAAGCGTTGCTGGTAGAGTGGCTGGGTTCACTGGCTCGGTGGCTGAAGATGCTGTATGGCTGCGGGGTTGGGATTTGCACTGGTCTGGTGTGAGGATAGTGTATGGGCGTGCTCCCCTGGAGGGCATTTGGGGTCACTGTTTCTGGGGCGTGGTGGCCTGCAAGCATCCTGGGCATGCCAGGGGATGGGGCACTGTGAGAGAAGGTCGATGAGAGACTCGTGCTTGGGACCATGGAGCCATAGGCAGAAGACGGTTGGTAGATTGAAGACGAAGAAGGATACTGATGGTGGATGGGGACGTAGGCGCTTCCAAATTGGCTGCTGGTGGTGTTGCTGCTAGTAGCAAAGCTGTCTCCCATGGATTGCCAGAACACGTTTCCACTGAATGGGGATCTCAACACGGTCCTGCCAAGCTGAGATGCCTGAGAGGTCTGCGAGGGAGGCTGGGTGGCGTATGGGTTATTAGACACCTGTGCAGGAGGAGAGGATGGAGGATGATGGCTTTGCATGTTTGAAGCCTGCCAGTCGACAGGAGCTTTGGTGTCCATCAGGATGTAGGAAGGATCTTGATCATGAAAGTAGGAGGGGGCTTGGTGGTTGAAAGAAGACATGGTAGAGAGAAGTTCCTGGCGAGGGTCGAAGTCGAGGTGCTCTGAGTGAGACATGTTTACATACAGCGCAGCCACACGACAACGACGGTTGCTAGGTGATTCTCACTCGCTCTCACTTGCACAGATGACACAAGCACAGATGACACAAGATCAGGAGAGAGAGAGAGAGAGAGAGAAGATGCAGAAGATGAAGCAGCAGCAGCAGAAGAAGACGAGATCGTCGAGAGCAGCGTGTTGCATTGAACTATTGACGATTGACTGCCTCTATTGTCACGAGGTGAATGCAAACTGAGATGAATGTCATGAATATCAATAAGTATAATAGTACGAGTGAGGTATTGTAGCAGACAATCGAGTGTTGGCCATTCAAAGTCTGGTATAAACAGACATGCCTCTCATATATAGTCTACCACCAGCATAAGTCTCATTTCTTTTCCCGTCTGCCAGATGACGAGTCTGCTTCAGAGAATTAAGGGCACACAGGCTATGTGGATACATTTTTGGCTTCTCCTTTCATCCTTCTAGGTACTGCTGGTAGTTAGGTGTATGCCTATCGGAAGTCTGTACACACGTCCGATTTTCTGCGTTCTTTTGTCTGGCGGATTTCGTCTGATTGGACTGCTCTGATCAGCCTTGTAGATGAAATTGAGTCTTTCTAGAAGACTTCCTTCCAGCGATTGTACCTATGCATGTAGTTCTTCTCTGGACCGATATATTCTCCTAGAACATGGACAGAACCTTCCACAAAAGCAACGAGACGAGTGAAGAAAATGCAAAAGCCCTATTTGGGAAACACCGCTAGACATAATAGTCAAGCTACATACTCAAAAGACTGATCGTCGACGCTTTCGGGAATGCTCTCGGGAATAACCATCAGGAAATCCAATGCCTGGATAGAGACCGACCTGCAGATACATGTCACACCGTCCACCACGTTGCGATCCTGGATCTCTTCTAGAACGTGTCTTTCTATCATCTCAAATGCATGAGATCAGATGTCGCAGATCGCGTATATTTTGATATGGCCCGTCGATATGCCGCGTAGTTGACGAGACGACAGAATATCTAAACAGCCGTTCTCCTCAAACGTCCACACTGAAAACCTAGATCCGAGTCATCTGCACAGCCTATTGTAGTCTGCTGCTAGTTGCGATTAGGTGTGTACTCACAAACTCTTCAGCGCGCGGAAGCAGATCCCCCCGGTTCCGCGTTCCCTGTTGCAGCTGCAGCTGCATGCAGCCTGCATGATGAATGGACGAACGGAATCCCTGTTCTAGACTGCCGATGCTAGGCAGGATGTGGAAATAGGTATGCCGTCCAGCGTTGTTCTGTTGTCGAGTCGGGCTGTACATACATGTAGATTGAGGCCGGAAAAAAGACGAGGGTGCCTATTTTCTCGCCGGGGTGCGTGCTATATTTGCTGCTTGGTCAATCTGAGCCAGAGGCTTTCTCTGCAGTCATTCATTCGTTCAGGCTGGCCTGTATATGTAGGTAGATATAGGTATAGCCAGATAGATAGGTAACTATATGTTCTCTATAGAAGAGTAAGAGCGGTGTAACAGGCGGTCAAGTACTGCCGGCAGAACAGCTGCTCCCGCTAACAACGGTGACATTATCAACTATCTTCATCTGCTTCATGTATATCCTTCTAGATGCTTCAGAGTCAGCTTTGTGAAATGACGCCGTCTATGACAGAAGCCTCCAAGCCGGGCTGGAGTTTGCCGGGAGACCTCGCGCTGCCTGAGGACGCCCAGATCAGCTACATCAAAGTTGACGGTACTGTCCCTTGGTCTGTATTCTGCCAGTCATGCTGACTTGCGTCGTTTAGGAACGCCAAAGTTTGACCTCGATTCCTACATTGCTAATTATAAAGGTACTCTCTATTTCCCTGCCACTACGGCGATCTTCCGTCTGACAACTCCCGAGCAGGCCGCACACGCTTCGAACGCTTATTTCTCATCGGCAAGTGCTCAACGGTCCTCTCGTCCGACGCCCTCAGATTAGCAGTCGCCGAAGCCAAATCCGGCAAAGACGTCAAGCGATACGAGCTTGCTATCCAGGCATTCAGCCAAGTCGCGCCGAGCGATCCCGATGCAGCTTTTGACAAGCAGTGGTTCGAGGCCACGAAGCAGACAGTGCGCGCAGAGACCGATAAACTGGAGCACGAGTTGAAGGGATATAAAAATAATCTAATCAAGGAGAGCATACGAGTATGTTTGATTCCCTCGGATCAGAACGAGAAAGGTTTGATTATCCATATCAGACATGTGCTAAACTGTATAATAGATGGGCACCGACGACCTGGCTTCACATTATCACGCCACGGGCGACCTGGCCTCAGCTTCCAAAGCCTATGCCCGTCTGAAAGACAACTGCACTACACCCAGCCACTTTGCAGCCATGCACCTCAAAAACATCAACGTCGCTATTGACCGTGGCGACTGGCTCGGCGTCCAGCAGGCCGTTGCTCGATACAAGTCAGGCCCAAAGCCAGAGGACGAACAAAGCAAAAACTCACCCAAAATATGCGCCGCAGCAGGACTAGCGCTGCTCGGGCAGGGAAACTATCTCGACGCCGCACACCAGTTTTTAGCTGCTGAGCCCACTCTGGGCGACACGTACAACGAAGTCCTCACCGCAAATGATGTAGCCGTGTACGGCGGACTGTGCGCACTAGCCTCCATGGATCGAATCGAGCTGCAGCGGCGGGTGCTGGAAAACAACCAATTCCGGAATTACCTCGAGTTAGAGCCTCATATTCGCCGCGCCATCTCGTTTTTTTGCAGCTCCAAGTTTCGGTCCTGCCTAGATATCCTGGAAGAGTATCGTGCTGATTACTTGCTGGACATTCACCTCCAGCGCCACATTCCCGGATTGTACACTCAGATCCGCACAAAGTCTATCCAGCAATATGCAGTGCCCTTCAGCCGAGTGTCGCTGGAGGCGATGGCCAAGGTCTTTGCGCCAGAGGTTGTAGGCGGTATTGCGGCGCCCACAGACATCAGTTCTCCGTTTGTGCAGGAGCTGATTAGACTGATTGAAAACGGCACGCTGGACGCGCGCATCGATCTGGAGAAAGGCTTGCTGGTGTCGAAGCACACGGATCCGCGCAGGGATGTCATCAAGGAGGCGCTGGAGAGTGTACAGGAGTACGTGAATGAGGCGCATTTGCGGCTTATTAGGACAA
Organism: Talaromyces atroroseus; assembly: GCF_001907595.1. Lineage (NCBI taxonomy): Eukaryota > Fungi > Ascomycota > Eurotiomycetes > Eurotiales > Trichocomaceae > Talaromyces > Talaromyces atroroseus. The sequence continues at coordinate 188,996 of NW_017971444.1, forward strand.
ATATCATCAACGCTGGGCTGGAGGTGCGTGCGCCAGCAGCCATGACGGATGAGGGCGTGTTGGGTTGGAGTTGACTAGTCAGTTAACTCTAGACAAGACATTTTACACATGTTACGAGTCATGACCAGGTAGACGAGACAATGAAAGATCTTTATATAACAATCACAATTTAGCGTCACTGCTAGCATGCAGCTTAAAATCATCCCACGGCAAACCCAGGAAATCCCACATATGATGAAACCTATTCACTCAGTCAGACAAGCCCAACAGCGAGAGCAGAAAATATATATATATACTAACCGATCACTCCCCCAAAACGCAGCCCCCTCTCCCTCCCCATCAAGAGCAGAAGAAGGAGGAGTCTTCACAACCCAAAAAAACGGCGCCCCAAACGCGCCTCTGTCAAGAGCCTCCTGCGTCCTCGCAGTCAACTCGTCCTTCCACTTGCGCTCGCCCGCGGCATGCATAATCGCACGCACCTGCTCGGCGGAGAACTCCTCCAAAAGACATGTCTGCAACACGTCTGGCTTCGACAAATCGCGATGCTGGTAGAAGAACCATTTCCAATACAGACCGAACACGGCCTCGAATGTCTCTCGGGTCTGGGTCTGTTTTATGTACGTGATTGCGCGGAGGGGCTATTCTCATGCCGGTCAGCCATGAAATAAAATAAAAAAAAAATCACCAAATTTGTCAGACAGGGAAAGGAAGAGAGGTGTTAGTTACGAGTATCGTCAGAATTGGGAAAAAACTCGGCGGCTCAAAGGGCGGGACATCAAAGTAGCGAATTGCGCGGCGGAGTTCGAGTTGGCCATACTTGGATTTTGCGGCGATTTGCCAGGGAGGTGTGTTTCCTGTATTTGCCTTAGATGCTGATATACACCTATACCTCTGAACAGAAAAAGAGAGAAATACCGGAGCCGTTCATGATGCCGCCCAGGAAGATGGGATGGATTCTACATCGTCGGTTAGTCTTGGTTCCAGCTCATATTTTCTTGCTGGCTTTAAGCACTCGACTGAAACGCCATGGCTGGCAAGGACACCGCGCAGGCGCTGGAGGTGCACGAATGCAAAGTAGGAGTATGGCGAGACTGCTTGGTTAGCTATTGTATGTACCCCTAGGTAGGTAGGCTGGTCAGACGTACCAAAGTCGTAGTAGGCGTGGATTATGCCGGTCATTGCATGTATATAAATGTATGTGTAGAGAGAGAGAGAGAGAGAGAGAGAGAGAGAGAGATGTATATGTATAAATGTGTGTATGGATAGATATCGATGGAATAACGAATATGATAAATTCCAAGGCGGAGAGAGGCGCTTGTGTCTGGGCCGAGGCATCTCTACTATCACTATATACCTAGGTATGCGTCGACTGTACGCATAACAAAGCTCAAGAATGTGTCTACATGAATTCAGATTTATACACATTAAATTATACAGGCTCATTATAACTATTTACCTGAATTACTTATGCGAGCATAGCCGCGTTGAGAACCTCGGCCGATCACTCATCACATATCATACTTGTCACATATCAACCCAGTATCTACCTCTACCTCTACCTCTACCTCTAGTATAATACTCAGACAACCTTGGAAATGCCCAAACCAGTCGCCCTCGTCATCGGCGCCTCTCGCGGCATCGGCCGACAGATAGCAATTGACCTTGCGCGCAATGGCTACGCTGGTACATGCATACATCCTACCTACGACTGAGGATTCTAACGGATGTGTATACAGTCGTCGTCGCCGCCAAGTCCACCGAAGCACAAGAAACAGATCTCCCCCCCTCCAGCTCCAAGCACTCGACCATCACCAGCGTCACTCGCGAAATCAACGACATACACCACGGCACCGCAACCGCCATCCCCGTCGACACGCGCTCCATCACGCAAATCGACGCCCTTTTTGCGGCGGTAGAGCGTCTCCACGGACGCCTAGACGTGCTCATCTACAACGCCGGCGCAATCTGGTGGTCGGCCGTGGAAAGCACGCCGGTGAAACGCTTCCAGCTCATGCAGCGCGTCAACCCGGAGGGCCTGTATGCGAGCATACAGGCGGCATTGCCCCTGTTTGCGCGCAATGCGTGGCGCGGCAGGATTGTCGTGGTGTCGCCGCCGATTTATTCGCGGTTTTTTAGGGGGAAGACTGCTTATGCTATGGGTATACCATATACCATATGCAACCAACCCTCCCCCCCTAGATAGGTACAGGCTAACAGGAACAGGCAAAGTCGGTATGAGCGTCTTGACGAAAGGATTGGCTATGGATTTTGTCCGGCAGGGCCGGAAGGATATGGCGATTACCAGTTTATGGCCTGCGGTGGTGCGTTTGCTTTTCTTTCTGTACTCCCTCTGGAGCAAGATTAATGAGTAGCAAGCAGTCCATCGAATCCGCCGCGACAGAGGACATGGTGCGCAACGACCCATCGGCACAGAAAGATCTGCGAAAGCCGGTATGATCCGTCTCTTCCTAGTATACTTACTGCACAGTGAACACAACATAATCAGATGATGAACATGCATAGACCATCTTCTCCGACGCAGTCCTGGCCGTGCTCAACGCACCCGCGGAATCAGTCAATGGCCTGCTAGACCTCGACGAGGACTTTCTGCGGCGCACCTGCGGCGTCACGGACTTTTCAAAGTATGCCGTTGTGCGCGGCAGTACGCCGCGGCGGATTATGCCGGCTTCGTTCCCCGTGCTGGAGGTTGAGGAGCAGGACGATGAAGGGCGGAGGATGGACAGTGTGGTGTTGAGGGGGAAGATTTGACCTACATACATACATGCATGTGTATTGATATTGATATTGATATTGATATTGACATGTTTGAATCGTAATCTCGTAATATGCTATACAGACAGACATCCTGATCATCAGTCATAACAGTCAAAAGCTACATCATCATAAACACCAAATCCGACGCCAACTCTGGAATCCGATCCAACAGCTCCCTCAGCCCACCCCCCGGCGCAGGAATCATGCTCACCCCCGACCCCGGCCCATGGCTGGGCGACGACAGCACGGGGATCGCTGCCGGCGTGTACGCCGCCAATTCGCGCATCTTGCACGCCGCATACTGCGCCACGAGCTTGCGCAGTTCGCACTCGCGCAGCTGCGTGGCGGAGGTTTGCGATTCGGGCTCGAAGCGCGTTGTGTTTTCGTATGTGTAGCGTAGGATGTCGAGGAACATTTTGGCGTGGGCATTGAAGCGGAGGGATTCGGTTCCTTCATCTTCATTTTCATTTTCATCTTCATGCTCGTGCTCATGGCCGTGGCTTAGAGGGTAGTCGACGAGCGAGGTGTGCAGTTTCTGGAGACAGAGCTGCGCGAGGCCAGAGATGAGGTAGCGCGTGGCGAAGACGTAGACTTTGGCATGAAACAGAATGTAGGGGACAACGATCAGCAAGGGCTGTGCTGCGGCCTGTTTGTGGTCGTTGTCATCGTAATCAACAGGCTGCTGCGGCTGGTGGAAATAGTCGAGTGCTGCGAATTCGGTCCATGTATTCGCGCCCCTTTTGCGCGGCGCTGCAGAGATGCGCTGGCTGGCAAAGGATGTGTCTATCAATGGCTGTACCCTGCGAGGGGGTGTTCTCTCTCGGCCGCGTCGTCTGCCACTCGGGGGAAAAACAGGCTGATCCCACCAGTCTCCGTCGCCATCCTCCTCTCGTTCTCGCTCTTGATACGCATCAGCCTCGCCATCATCGCCGGGATCCGTCTCAACAGCGCAGTCAGCATCGTAGTCCGGTCGGGCCTGCTGAATCACAACCACCTTAGTCTCCTTCCTCTTCGGAGGGACCTCATCTCTAACGTCAATCGGCGGCGTAGACGGCGGAGTCAAGCTGGTTGTCGGCACGGCCTCTTCAAAAACAGCCGTCGCTGCGCCTGCATTCTTTCGTTTCTTCTTCTTGTCCTTTTTGCCGGCCTTTTTGGGCACCCATTCTTCTTCCGCTGCTTCCGCATCTGCGCCTGCGTCTTGGTCTTCTTGCGCTGGCGGATCGTTTTGACTACCGACGTTGACAACTTCAGCGGGAGGAGTATCCTCCCGGAACGAGTGTTCGTTCTGCTGCTGCTCGGCCGGATGCGCAAAGGGATTGTCCCACTGATCCGCCGCTACAGCGAGCGGCGTTTCGGCATATCTGCGACTTTGGCCGTGCTTCGCATCCAGCCGGTCAAAGGGCGGCGGCGTCGGAGCCGGAGGCGGCAAGAATGAAGCCGACGACTGGGCGCGAACGATACTGAGAGGTTGTAGCTGCTGCTGCTGCTGCTGCTGTTCTACAGCACCAGACGCAGACCTGGACCCAGTAGACTTGGAAGAAGACACCGGCGACAATTCAGCGGCGGGTCTGGTTGGCAGCTGCAATTCGCTCTTCTGCTCCGGCACGGTGTAGTTGCCCGTGTATGCGTACTGCGTAAAGGCAGTGAAGACCTCGACCTCCTCGTCCTCGAGCACGGCGATGCGATGCTTGGATTCGCGCGTGTGCCCATTGTTCATGAGATCGTCCAGCGGCCTGGAGACATGTTGGGCGAGGGCGGATTGGATGGTGAGTTTGGTGTGGTCTTTGCCGACGAGGAAGGTGAAGGGGGGCGAGGAGATGAGTCTGCGATGTTATTATTTTTTTATTTTCTTTGCTCTCCTCCAGGCACATCTTGAGAATGTTACCGTCTACATACCTGGTGAAATCCGGTAGTCTGTTCATCGTGGCGAGCAGCTGCAATCTCGCTGGGTAGCTCGCCGAGCAAGAGCAAGAGCAATCAAACAAACAATAACTGGGAAAGAAAGAGGGGGACCGGGAAAAAGAAAAGAAAACAACAAGACAGGCAATCACGAGACTTGGACCATATCGCGCAAGCTCATGCCATCCAGTTCATGCAAGCGAAAAGAAAAAAAAAAAAGACGTGGGCGGCGCTGATGGGTGAGTTGGGAGTTGCTAGGCGACGTGCACAGATCACCAACAGTCGGTCTGCATCGACTGACTTAGTTATACTGGAGGATGCGCTGGAGCTCTACAGTCTACACCGCGCTAGAGAGTGAGGCGAGCGTGACAGCCGATGACGATAAGGCCTGGCGATGCCATTTGGCGTGCTATTTGGTGTTTGCAGCGCGTGCAGGATGGATATGATTTATGCTGCTGCATGGCTGTTGGTTATTAGCTAGCTACTTGCTATCTACATGAACGACGGAGAACATGCATGTCGGAAGAGCTGGATGAGTGCCCAATTTGAGACCGACATGCCCAATCGAGTGACCCACAATACAGTCTATACCACTCTGTATATAGACCGCCCTGTATATAGTCTGATTCAACTAGTTAGTTAGTTAGGTGGGTAGGTAGGTACAGTGATTCAATGCACGATGCGAATCTCGCCGTGCCCCGGCTCCCACTCGCGCAGCCCATCCCTCAAACTATACCAAAACCTCAAGCGCACCGTTTCCCCCTGCGCCGTCTGCAAATCGCCCCCGTCAAACGCCGCGCTTAAGCTGCGCAGCGACGCCTCAATGCGGCCTGCATTCTCGCCCCGGAGCCGATCCACAGTGGCCTGCGCCTCGGCAGCGGGTGCGCTCGACAGCTCCTCCACTGTCTCCTGCACATCCATGATTTCCATGAGCGTGTCCGCGTCGAGGGCGCCGGCGTACCGGGACGCCCCGTCCTCGGCCAGCACGTCGATGCCGTGGAACTCGGCGAGCAGGTACTGGGCGCGACTCAGCGGGTCGGCCAGCGTGCGGTAGGCGTCGTTGATGCGCGACGAGAGCGCCTCGGCCCGTTGCTTGTCGGCGCCCTGCGGGAACTTGTCCGGGTGAATCGCGCTTTGGAGTTGGAGGAACTCGCGTCGTAGCGTCGCGGCGTCGATGGTGAAGGGAGACTGCGGAGGCGGGCCGTTGGGAAATGTGGCCGGAAATAGCGTGTAGTGGTTTGTGGCGTCGGGTGCGATTGCGCTGGTAGTTGAAGCAGCAGCAGCAGCAGCAGCAGCAGTAGCAGTCTTCTCAGGGTAGGATGGTCTGGGAGACGAGGCGAATCCGCGTCGTTGCGCTGAAACGAGATGGCCGTGTCGGCATAAAAGACATATTGAGCGCGAGGATAGGAGCGGGCTTCTCACGGGGTGGGTGAAGAGCAGCCTTTGCGGCCGTAGCGCAGTAGCTCCTCGCATGATAATCGATAGAAGTCGGAACTCTGAACGAGAGTTTACGAAAGAGGTAGAATTAGAAATTTGGAGTTTTCGCTCTAAACAGTTACTGCGGCTACGTCACAATGCGGCCTGCCGATTGGCCGTAGCTGCGAGCTATTCCTTTTTAGGTTCTGTCTACATTTATCCTTGAATATCTGAACTGAATAGCGTCAACAGACTCCCTGGAATCACTGCTTGACTGTAGGACTGTAGGCTAGGACTATGCAATCCCCCACAGCTTCACGGTACGGTCATGACTTGCACTCGCAATCCACCGAGCATCATCACTTATATCCACGCTGAGCACCTTGTCCGAATGCCCGCTCAGCGACTTCACCAGCGACCAGTCATCCGCACTAAACACATTGACGTTGCGATCAAACCCGGAACTAACAAAAAACGTGCCCGCCTTGCGCGGCGCCGGCGAATCTGTTTCCATAGCATCGCCACTCTGATCGCCATTCGTGCTCGTCGTCGTCGTCGGAAGATAAGACGACTGATCCCCCTTATACCAACGCACGTCCGAGACAACGCTCTTGTGTGCGCCAATGTTGCCGCTGCAGTCCACCTTGCGCAAATCCCAGCACTTCACCCAGCCATCTCCCGATCCCGTCAGAACCCGGTAGCCATCAGCGCCCCAGTCTACGCCGTAGATCTCTCGAATATGCCCCTGAAGCACCATGACCGTTCGGCCGGTGCGCAGGTCCCATATCCGTCCATAACTGTCCAGGCCTCCGCTTGCCAATAGAGACCCATCGGAATTAAAAGAAACAGCATATACTTCCCGCGAGTGGCCTTCCTGTAGCAGCAGCTCGGTTGTCGTCTCGACATCCCAGAGCCTCCACGTTGTGTCGTAGGAAGCCGACGCTAGATATTGGCCCGATGGGTGGAATTCCACTCGACAGACTCGCTCAGAATGCCCGGAGAGTGTTGCCAGCGGCTCCTTTTTATCCAGCGACCAAAGATTGATATTCCCCTCGCCTCCTCCGGACGCCAGGTTGAGGGCAGACTCTGACACGTTTGACGTAGATAACGTAGCGCCAGGGAACCAGGAAAGCCCACTCACTCGATCGCTGTGTCCCTTGACGCTCATTTTCTCCTCCAAATTAGGGACAGACAGCAATTTAACGCCCCCGGCCCAGTTACCTGTCGCAAGCGTCTCCCCATTCGGCGCGAACCGAGTGATACCAACGGGCCTATCGGCGGCGATTTGCGACCCATAAAGCTCAAACCCTTGTAACTTCTCCTTGACAGCCTTGCGATGTTTGATATGCGTCCGTAGCTGAATCTTCGATTGCTCCAGCTGCCACGCCACCCGCGCCTTTGCTCTAGGCAAGGAATATAATGCGATTTTCTTCCGCGCATCCAGCAGCTCCTGTGACCCTTCTGTATAGAACTCTTCCTGCGGCTCGCCTTCTTCCGCTTCCGCCTCGGTCTCGGTCAGCGCCGCACTTTCCCCCTCTCGCATTTCTACATCTTGGCCTTCTTGCTGTTGTTCCTGTAGCGTGGTGAGAAGTTCTCGTAATCGGTCTCTGCGATCGCCCGGTCCTTCGCCGAAGAGCGTGATGGGTTCGCCTAGCTCGCGCAGGCGTAGACGGACGCGATTGTCGTCTGTGGGCACGATGATGGCCGCAGCTCGTCGTTTGCGTTCAAATTGTGAGAGGAGCGCGGATGCTCGTTCGGGGGCAATTCCTGCGGCCGCCGCGGGGAGGTCATAGTCGCGGTCCACCGCTGTTTAATTTCGAGTCAGTGTGAACAGTAAATCAGGATGTAATAAACAAGATGGACAGCTTACGCAGATCCGCCAGACTAATGCCCATATCAGTGTCGTCCGCTTCTTCGACATACGCCTGCCTTGCGGGGTGCATCATCTTGACTGTTGTATCTTATAATATGTGCAGAAAAGTGAGAAACCAGGAAAATGCATTAACAACTGCGCAGACAGCAGCAGGAGGCGTTGTGGGAGATGCAGTGTGTTCAAGCTTTGGTGTCGCTGGATACTTTTTTTGAAGCTCGAGAGAATTACGGTATCGATAGGTGTATTGGTATTACCGTATTGATGCGCGGTTTCCTAATGCGGTAATTGTTATTGAATCAACGGGGGGGTTTTTTTTGGCAGAAGTATTTGTGTCTGAATATATACTGATATATTCATTAATAAGTTTCTAGATCCATTCCTGTAATACGACCGTGATCTGCTTGACTTCTATTCCTAATTGCCATGACTACAGAGGCGGAAACACAGACAGACACGCTATGTTAATGATTAACTTCAACGAGTATGCACTATCCCTTCTCATTGCAGGTTAATCCCTGTAAAGTAGTATATACTACGTCTCCAGAGAGTATATTCATTGCCATGACGCTGAGAATTTCATCTAGTTCGAGTGAAATAGATTCTTGAGTTGGAGTATTCCTTGTCTAGGACTTGTAGGCTTGTACCTATGTATAAGGTATACATTGATCGATCCGTAGCCAGCGAGACTCGAATTAGGTATATATATTGCTCACTCTATGTACATATCATACATACATACGCCGTTACTATCCTCCCCGCCTTTTTTTTTTTTTTTTTTTTTAGGCTATTCCTCAATAGCAATAACCACTAGCACCGTGATATCATCCACTTTGCCTCCCCGGTACCAATGACCGGGATAATACCGCTGAGCTTCCTTTGCAAAAGGCCCGTCTCGCCGCACGTCGACGCTGGCCAGTTTTGCCTCGCCCACAATCGACGCTGCGAGTAGTGCTTGGAGGGTGTGATGGCGGTTTGTAGTTGTGCTCGATTTAATAGGTGATGATGACGACGATGGTGACGCCAAGTCCAGCGCACCGGGTTCGGTTAATTCTCGCAATTTCTCAGATGCGTAGATGGCACCGTTGTTTCGTTTCTCTTCTGGAGGCGAAGGAGAAGAACTAGAACTCCACGCGCCAGTGAGGAGCATACGACCCGTCACGATTTTGAGAATCTCGGAATTGTTGAGATTGTCGAATACGCCGTCGGTGGCTAGCACGAGCACATCGCCATGCTGCATGGTCAGCGTGGACACGGCGGCGTCGCGCGGGGTATCCTCGAAATATACGCCGCCGAAGATGTGCGCCTGCTCACGTAGTCGCCGCGGGATGATGTTTAGTTGATACGGGGTGTTGAAGGCATGTGTTTGCGGTGTAGAGTATTGATGCACGGCTGCGAGGCGGAGAAGGACGGATCCGGAGTCTCCAAGGCTATATACATTATATGGTCAGCTGGCTCTACTAAAAAAAAAAGAGAGAAAAAGAAACCGAGGAAAAGACATACTTGGCCAACTCAACGCTTCCATCCGGCTGCGCAACACCCACAGACGCTGTAGTTCCGCCGGCAGTAATAGACTCATCTGCCACCACAGAGTCATATCCCTTCTGCAACAGCTCCTTTGGCCGTAATTTCCGCCGAGAAGACGAATCTCCCAAAGCATGCTGTGCCATATACGTGCATAATCCATGTGAAACGTCGGCAGGATCAATCTTGTGTTCAGCCCATCCTCCCACCCCATCCGCCACCGCAAACGCGACTGTCCCTGCATCAGCTGCTGCGCCAACTGTGCTTGCAAAGAATGCATCTTCACCACTACCGGGCCTCTTGTGGCGGGTCGAGGTCGCTTTCTGTTGTTTCTCATCTCCGCTGAGAGCAACGCCAATCACATCGCGCACTGTATTATGGTCGAGGTTGTATGTATTCTTCTCGAAATTGAAGCGCCGTCCCTTGGCCGAACACGATGCAGCGACTCGGTAGGAAATCCGAGATTTGGACGACGACGACGACGACGACGAAGATGATGAAAAATACCGAACTACTCGATTAAAGCTCGTTTCGAGCGCATTGTGTCTAGAGCTCGACGCAAAGAATTGCAAAACGCTTGGTCGCGTCGAGCAGATGTGCGAAACTGTGAGGGATCGTGTCTGCGTGGCCAGGATCATCCTCGTTTGGCTGCTGCGCGAGGGATGCGCTTCTTTAATGATATTCCCCTCCTCCTTCTCTTTTTTTCCCCTGATCACGTACCCAAAACGATTGTCCCTAGTCCACTCATTCGTGATTGCGCATTCCGCTGTACTATTATTATCCCTTGGCTTGAGCGAGGGTTTTGTCTGCCCGTTGCACTGGTAAGTAGAATGAGATCGATATCAAGTCAATGGCAATTTCTGCAACTTGTTTGCTTTTCTCGTTGCTGATATTTATCGAATTGATTGATCGTGACTATGTACAATGAAAACGAGAAGAGTGTTCGGAGATGGAAATGCAAAACGTGCTTCCGCCGCTTTCCTTATCGCTCCGCAGCTCCACTTATCCACGCCTATCGCTCGCCGGGTCATCTCAGACTTTTCGATGATACTCAAAGCATAGAAGAATTAATTGTATGGATTGATATCTAGTTGGTTTGCCATATCTCGATATATGTAGTATGTACAAGCTTACACCCAAAAACGCCAAAATATCAATAATACACGAATATCACTCAGGCAGAGATTTGATCGTGTCTGAGATCAGCTGGATAAGCTCATCGACATCCGGCCGATCAGCAGGCTCGACTTGCAAGCATTTCCTGACAATTTCCTTGACGGACTGACTGATCCCGCCCTCACTGGTCAGAGACGACGATCCAGATGCAGCGTCCGGCGTGGACTTGCCTTTCCCTTTGGCGCTACTAGAGTTTTCATCGGGGAATCGCCAGTCGCCTCCTAGAACGCACATGCTCAGGCTGCCTCCCGTCTCCTCGCTTCGGGCTTCAAATGGACTCTTACCAACTAAGCAGGCATAAAGAGTACAGCCAAGAGACCAGATATCGACTTTGGTGTCAATAATGGAGCCAGTCTTGACGTCGAATAATTCCGGGGCGCGATACGGCATGGTGCTGTGCTCTGCTGCGGTGTCTTGCACCGCCAAAGCGAGTGACCGCGATGTGATTGCGATGGGGCTTGGAGCCAACGAGCCCAGATCCATCAGAATCGGTGTCCTGCCGTCGTCATCAATCATGATATTGCCTAGAGAATAAGCATTAGCAATGGTTCATGCCAGTCCGGTAGACATATAATTACCAGGTTTGATATCTCTATGAGCATAGGGCCGGTATTCTCCTTCAGCAACGCCTTCCTGACTGCGAGTGACTTCATCGTCCATCAACGGCTCTTGCTCGACATCGTCATCAACCCCATGTGTATTCCTCCGCTTTGGCTTGCCGACCTTTCTCGCCAGCTCCTCGTCTGCCTGCTCTCCTTCTCGCCGCACATTTTTGGCTTGACGAGAAGCGGCAGACCCGCTTTTGACCTTATACTGGTGCATCGCCTTCAGAGCTTTGGCAACGCCCAGCATCAGCGTCATCAGTTCTTTCTCCGGGAATGTGGTGTGGTTGACGAGATTGGCGTTGATTGCATCTTGTAAGTTGCCTCGCTGGTAATAGGGGAGGAGAATATAGACTGTTTTAGAGCTCGAGTCATCCCCGGTTCCCCGGAACTTGGACCCGGATTCGTTCACGACGCAGTGATCGAACGAGCGGATGACATTGCGATGCGGCGCGAAAAGACTGTAGGCCTCGACCTCTTTGAGCGCTTGCGACACGGACTCTTGGCCGAAGGGACATCGTATTTTCTTCAACGCGAACAGCTCCGAGGTGCTTTTGTCCTGGACGAGATAGACATAGGAAAATCCTCCCTACATGCGGAGAAATGGAATCATCAGACGGAATTACGTAGTTGTATTGTAGAGCAGGGATATCCATACCTCACCCAGCAGCCGCAGCAGCTTAAAACTGCGGTTGTTGATCTTCAGCTGCGGGGAGCTGGGAAAGCAGCAGAGACAATCGGTGAAGTTGTAGAGAAGATCGAAGAAGTACTGTGCCATGTTGTTGGCGATGGGCATCCGACAACTCGACGGTCTTCAGTTCATTCGATAGGCTGGCAGTGACTGTGAGAGCTTCCAGAGCTTCAGCGCAGAATGCAGCTGTCAAAAATGGGTATAGTGAAATGGCGATACAATGGGGGAGGAAGGTCAGTTGTTGTAGGCTGCTGCTGCCAGACGTCGTTGACGGAAGAGTCGACGGGGCTGCGCTGGCCACGACGGGCGCCTCCCATTCGCAGAGCGCCCAACCGGCAGGCGCGCTCCCATGGTTCCTTCCTGCTGTTCCAACGCGGTTAAAGCAAAACAAGTCAAGCGCTCTCTCTGTCTTCTTTTTTTATGACTATCAACTTCATTCATTTCTATCCTCACTACGGTCAACGCATGATACTGGCGTCCTTGCCTACCTGTCGACTCGCTATCCCTTTCTCTGGCAAGGAACAAAATAAAAGTTTTGGATCTCCGCTCATCCATTGGGCAAGCGCCGCTATATAATCTTCTCTCGCACTGCCGGCAGCCACACTCGCCGCTTCTTCAATGCAAGGTCTGGCCGCTGTGTCTGCCGCTGGCTCACCTCATTGCTCACCGTTTCTTTCTTAATTATACTAATTCTGTTTGTTGATTCGTTACCATGCAGCGCCGCTGATCAGCCTGCCTAATTGTTTCCCGTTTTAAGCTCCCCACCATTCTCGAGCTTGTTCGTCTCCTGAAAGTTGCCATTTTTCTTTCCCCTTTCCACCAACGAACTCCCGGACGACCGACACTCACACCACACTTCTCCATTGCGGCAGATTCCGTCTAGAGACCTGCTTAGCCCGTCCGCGAAGGCTGCCAGTCATCACCTAGAGCGTCTTGCAAAAGTCGGTCGGCCCGCATTGTCACACGATGGCCCCCTCCGACGATATCCGGGTCGGAGACCAGGTAAACGTCCCCGGGGGCATGTATGGAACCGTTCGATTCGTGGGAACCGTGAATGGCAAGCCGGGCCGTTTTGCAGGAATCGAGCTGGCTGCTGAACATGCCGCCAGGGGGAAGAACAACGGAGACGTCGACGGGCGAAACTATTTTACAACGTCCATTCCCGGTGCTGGCATCTTTGTGCCCATAAATAACTCGAAATATGTCACCAGAAGAAATGTTGTCACGCCTCCCACTCCATCACGGCCGTCGCTTGCAACCAACTTTAGCAAGTCAGTTGGTCCGGCGTCAGTGGCACGACCACGAGTCCGTCGCCCATCCTTGCCTCGACCTGAGTCGCCGCGAAGTGCACCGTCTACAAAACTCAACTTTGGTGCCTTGCGGAGTCCCTCTACTACGGTTTCGAAGCCTATGTCGGCCGGTTCTTTAGGCCCTGGTGGTTCTAACGGCTATCCTCGCAGTCCTCTGAAACCGCCTTCAAGATTGTCGGATCGACCTCCTTCCCGATTTAGCGTGGAAGACGAAAGCCTTCCTCCCCCCGTATTTGCAAGGTCTACATTTGGTAGACCGAGTAGTAGTGGTGTCGGAGTTGGTGGTGGTGGTGGCGGCGGCGGCGGTCCTGAAACACATGAACTACAAGAAAAAATTAGAAAGTTGGAACAGGAGCTGCAAGCCCGTGACAGGCAACTCGACGATCAAGCATCTGCTCTTCTAGAGCTACAGCAGAGCATCACGGAACTGGAGGGGCAAGATGGCGCCTCGATGCGAACTCAACTACGTGAGAAGAACGAAAAAATTGCGCAGTTGACAGCAGAGTTTGATAGTCACCGCGCTGATTTCCGCAGCACGCTAGACACCCTGGAGGTTGCCGCTACAGAGACAGAAAGAGTGTATGAGAAACGTCTGGACGAGCTTATGCAGCAGAACCGCGAATTGCAAGATCGTGGGGAAGACGTGGAGGCGGTAGCTCAACAATTGAAACAGCTGGAAGACCTAGTTTCCGAGTTGGAGGAAGGTCTAGAAGATGCCCGACGTGGCGAAGCAGAAGCACGAGGCGAGGTAGAGTTCTTGCGTGGAGAGGTAGAGCGAGCGCAATTGGAATTGCAGCAGGAGCGGGAGAAGTCGGCAGCTGCATTGAAGGAAGCTGAGGCCCGTGGGAACAGCCGAGAACTGGATCAAAAGGATGACGAGATTAGGGGTCTGAAGGCTATAATCCATTCCCTCAGTCACGGCGACATGAATCCAGCCATGTTCAGTCCCAATGGGACTTCTCATGGCGAATCGAGCGCCCAGGACGCTGAAAGGATTTCTCAGCTAGAAGAGCAAATAAAGGAACTGCAAGGTGTTGTGGAGACTCGGTCAAGTCGCATAGAGGAGTTGCAAAAGGAGCTCAGCCAGGATAATCAGAATCGCAACTCCATCGGGCGGAATTCTTCAGGGCGCAACTCTGCAGGACGGAACTCGGTTGGATGGCTGAACGGAGCAAGAAGCCGAAGTGGAACCGTCACGATCGCTCCGCTCAGGCAGATGAAATCGTCTCACTCCGCTAGAGGAAGCCGCAGCAGCATTATAGTGAGCCATGGGCACAGCTTGTCAGACAAGACTGTAGTGCCACCGGATTGGCATGAAGGAGCCAACAACGCGGAGCATGGCCTTCTACCGATGACTACCTATCAAACACTGACCAGTCACCGGGAGGACAATGATGACTCTCATGATTCTGATGTTCAGTCCTCTGAGGGCGGTTCTCTGTGGTGTGAGATTTGTGAGACCAAGGGGCATGACATTCTTACTTGCACGACATTCGGTGGTAGCGGTACGACTACAGACAACAATACTACCACAACCCAACACTATGAAGCAAAGGAGCATGACTTTGATGAACGCCTGCAGAACGAGGTGAAAGAGTCAGTATCAGTGGAAACTCCGAGCCGGGCGGAGTCTCCCGTGGATGGGCATTCGCACGAGGTGAAACAAGAGCCCGCACGGATTCCTTCTCCGCCGATGAAAACCGGTCGTGATGCGGCTCTTGAGGGATTAAACGGCATCAATGGATTGACGTCTTCAACGGGAGCTGTAGCTGGTAAAGCTTCAGGGGTGGTTGACGAGAGCAAATGGTGTGCACTATGCGAACGCGACGGCCATGAGAGCATTGATTGTCCGTTTGAAGAGTGATGTCGAGTCAGTTACGGGGAGACGGTTGTACGTCTGATGAGCTATATTTTCTTTTTTGCATTCGCTTCTCATTCATCCTCGATATGGGTCTAATAGTCTGTACAAAATTTGCTTTCTCATCGTGATGTTCTACAGCCTTGTCCCCTCTTTTTTTTTTTTTTTTTTTTTTTCCCTACCATTCGATTACCAAGCTTTCTATAGGAAGCTTTTTTTTATTGCATTACACTTTTATCTAACTGGATATTTACCTTTTTTGTATTAATACATAATGAATAAACACCATGATCCACATCCCTCCATCATCTCACAAAAACTATTTACAGATCAATAATATACCAGTAGTATCCATTGCTACTCCGGAAACCTCGGCGGCTGCACCACCTGCCCATCCTCATACCTGACCGCCGCCACAGCACCACAACGCTTACACGTCCTCTTCTCCTCATCGGCCGCAAACTCCTCGACCACAGCCTTCACCTGCGTCCCCAAATCCGTGCACACAAACCTCTTCTCAAAAACCACCTCACCGCATCCTTTGCCCTTGCTACTGCCAGCAGAACAATACCACCTCATCGCATCCTCCGCGCCTTCCGGCCGCGGCTGCTCCATCACCACGCCAATCGTATCCCCGAAGCGCACGGGACTATGCGGCGTGCTGGCCGGTAGCAAGAACATCGAGCCTTCGTGTATGGGCACGTCGACAAAGGTCGGCGGCGAGGTGCTCGTGTCGACGGTTTTGAGTAGCATGGACCCCCGGTATTGGTAGAACAGTTCGGGCGTGGGGTTTATGTGGTAGTCTGTTCGCGCGTTGGGGCCGCCGACGATCATGACCGTGTAGCCAGCGGAGGTGGACGGGTGGTAGACGCAGTAGTTGTTGATGGGCGGTTGGAGGAGGTGCGAGTTTGATTCGAGCCTGTAGCTCCTTGTTAGTCCGCGATTGATGTGGTCGGAGGGGAAAGGGGACTTGCCATTTAGGAATGTTGAGGACTGGGGGGAGCATTTTGGGGGGCCCGTTGGGTTCTATAAGTCTATTGTCTGTGTTTGATTGATTGTATGTATGGTTGGATTGAAGGTGAAGTTATTTTATAGTTGCATGAGGGGAACGGATGAGGGGCTGTCGCTATGACCGAGTCACGGACTGTGTGTGGTTAAAGATGATTATTATTAATCATCAGCACTTCAAGTGATACACTAGACTTCTGGAATAGTTAACTAATTGTAGATTGAGTGGACTAAACGCAATAATTCGCTCGTTTAATGAAACTTTGTATGACTCTTATTGACGGAAGAAGTTCGGCTGTCTAGATGATATTCACTGTTTTCACCCATTCTTTTGCAGTAACTGGTCATATTCTCTGCAAAATCGTCAAGACGTACAGATATCTACATCTTTTATCAATGTCGACTTAACATATCTCTCTTAATAAGAATGATAGGAAGGAAATTTCGAGATGAAGCTATCGGCTTATCGATAAGTAGCACGTGACGCTCTTATCGCCGCGCTTTACCCTTTTTAATTTTTTTAAGCTTCAAATTTTCTGAACATTTGACGTTCCAGACGCAATATATACACTTACTCGACTCGGGGCCAAGGACAAACAATTATAGAAAATAGGGTCCCTCTCTCAGAGCAAATACAAACATGTCGCTCACCCAACCTCCAGTGCGCCTGACCTCGCAAAAGAATTTCGCCTACCGTCTCGTCCTCGCAACCCTCACCGGCAAGCCCGTACACATCTCGCAAATACGCTCCAACTCCCCTTCCAACCCAGGTCTAGCCCCTCACGAAATCTCGCTCCTCCGCCTCTTCGAAGCTGTCACCAATGGCTCCCAAATGGAGATCTCATACAGTGGTACCATCATCGTGTACAAACCGGGCCTAATCACCGGCAGCGCCGCCGGGCTAGGCAGCACCAGCAACGGGGGGACAATCACACATGAGATCCCGTCTACTTGCACGCGCGGAATCAGTTACTTCCTTATCCCGTTGTGCCTGCTAGCGCCTTTCTCCAAGGCGCCTATGAATGTGCTCTTCACGGGACCCGGTGTGATTACGTCCTCCACGCCGACGACGGGGGATATCTCTGCTGATGCGGTGCGAATGGCCATTTTGCCGCTGTATAAGCTCTTTGGCATATGGAACAATATCGAATTGCGGATATTGCAACGGTCGAATCCGGGCCGCGGCGGGAGGGGCGGCGGAGGGGAGGTGCAGTTGGTTTTTGGACATCAGGTCCGCCTGCCCAAGACACTGCATTTGATGAACCCGGGCCGCATCAAGACTGTGCGTGGCGTTGCGTATTCAACGGGCGTGTCGGCATCGAATAATGCGCGCATGATTCAGACGGCGAGGGGCGTGCTCAATCCCCTAGTGCCAGATACGTATATAGCGTCTGATTCGTCATCGGCGCCGCTCTTAAAGCCTGCTGGCTCTTCCGCCGCAGGGGGGAAAAACAAAACCGGCCTTGGGTTTGGTCTCTTCCTTGTCGCCGAGTCGTCTACGGGATGCCTGTTTTCAGCGGACGTTGCCTCGCCGCCGGACGGGGGCGTGCCGCCTGAGGATATCGGTAAACGATGCGCGTACCAGTTGCTGGAGACGATATCCAAGGGCGGCTGTGTGGCGCCCGCGGCCGCGCAGACGGTGTTGATGCTTATGGCGATGGGGTCGGAGGACGTGGGACGCTTGCAGGTCGGGCGAGACGTGATTGCAGACGAGGGCATGATCCAGTTTGCGCGCGATCTGGCCAAGTTCGGGGCGTCGGGATGGGGCGTGCGCGATGCTGCAGACGAGAAGTACGAGGGCGATGTGATTGTGAGCGTTGTGGGACGAGGCATTGGGAATGTTGGTCGCAAGGTTGCCTGATTATACATTGTATAGATACCCTCCTCCATTTTCGGTTTCTGCTGTAACATACGATTCGATGTAAATATTTTGGTTGGATTTATTTATTGGTATTTTGCATAGCATGGTCGTCTACTAAGCAACCCTTTTTCTCTTTCCCTGGGATGAAGAGAATTTTATACTCTATTACATACATTATAATATATTCATCTCATTCGCATCAAGTCAAGTCGAAGAAGCGCTCGCTAAGAAAGCACAGACGCGTGAACCCGCTTCTCGTATCCGTGCGACTCAACATTAACGTCTACAACCATCCGCTCAGGCTTGTACAGGCGCAGCGCCCCCAGGAAATAATCCTCGACAGGCAGCAGATTCAGCAGAATCACATTCCCGTTCCATCCGAGCATGCACACGCACGCACCGGCCACAGCGTCCAGGATGAAGTGATTCGCCGTGGCGACGATGGCGGCGAGGATGGTCAGCGGGTATGCGACACCAAGGGCTACACAGAGCACGCGACGCCACGATGGGAGCGCAAACTGCAGGCTGATCCGGTGGGAAGACAGAGGCAGACGGATGCTTCTGGTTCTGCTTGTTGTCGTGGACTGTGCGTGTTGAGCGGAGAGCGGGATGGTCATGATAGTCAAGCCGATCATGAGAGAGTATCCGAAATGGAGCGATGGCATGGCGGCTGTTATACTGTCAGTGTCTATTTTTTTTTTTTCGTTCAGGGGGAGATCCTACCGTATTGATTGCAAAACCGGTTCTCAGTCCACACACTTCCAGCGCCCTTTTCACCATGGACTGTATCTACGAATCCATAACTCCGCGCGACATTGCCAATGTTACCGCCTACTTTCTCATCGCTCAGCAGACGAGGAGGCATGCAGGGCCAGAGCGTGAAGACGATGAACGCCAAAAGATTGCAAACAGCTAGCGTGCGTCTACGAGCAGCGTACAACAGGGGACCTGCCGGCGACCCATTGATCGCTTTCGCTGGCTTGCTGCCGCCGTTCTTCTCAGAACTGCCTTCTAAAGACGTCCGAGTTGTGGTGTAGTAGTACAGCCAGACCAAAAACGCAATGGTGCCCGGGATATGGATGAAGGAGTAAATCCAATTGGTCCAGTTCATCAGCGTTGGCCGTGCCAGGAAGAACCGCTGGATATCGACTTCGACAAAGATGCCGAGCGACTTTTCGAGTTGCACGAGTTGCATGGCGTGTTTGCGCGCGACGTCGACGGTGTCGTCTTTGAGCGTTACGGCGGTGAAGGCACGGCCGAGCTGGTATATCTTTTCGAACGTCGTCAGCATTTAATGTTTGATCACAACAAATTATATGGTAAGTACCATACCCAATACACCAACGCCCAGTACCAGCACTCCACCAGGAACGGAAGCCGATACAGCAGTCGGCTCAAGAAACGGTTGCGAAACTGCGCTGTGTTGGGCGAGTATACGTCGAATCTATACGGGCCAAGGCCGACAGACCGTCTTCTCCATTGCGGTTCATGCTGGTGAAGCAGGGATGGCGATAACGGTCTTGATTCTGGATAGCCGTATGTGTCCTGTTTTGCGACAGGCTGGAATCCGGCTTCCTCGTCGTTGTTGCTGCTGCTGGATGATCGTGACAGCGTGCCGTGCGAGCGAGGTTTGCTGTCTTTCTGGCGATTGATCCATGTTCCTCCAAAGAGAAGCACGACCACTGTCAATGGCTCAAGCACAGCTCCGATGCCCATGGCGAAGATGGCGTCGCCTTTCTCTCTTCCTTCGTCTTTCTCTCTTCCTTCGTCTTCAGTTCTGCGTGAGACGGCAGGAAACAGAAGTTATTTTAAGAACAAGAAGCAGAGATAAACAACGTTTTTCTTCTTAAAATTCTTGTTGTCTGGGCGTATTTTGGCTATGCCAACAACTACATAAGTACTACATGATAAAAAAAAAAGAGCATGGCACCGGCATGTACTATAGGCCGACGATTACGTACGGTAAGAGAACACTCTGTGCTCCGTTTTCTTGTTTACCCTCTTCGACTTATCAGTATCGGAACTGGGAAAGTTGAAAACAGGCTGAACCATCATCAAGCTTGATTTCTGCAAGTTCGGCACGAGGAACCGACCAAGTCGACGATGTCATTAGTGGTTGGGGGTCCCAGACAGCGCGGTTGTGCTACCCAATTCGGCAATGGAGCACATGCATACCCAGAATAAAGTCTTGGCTCCTCGGTCTTGGCCGCGGCAATAGAATTTTACCAAGACTCTAAGAGCATGCCGATGACATATGCACCGAGTGGGCAGACTTGATTACAGTGCTGACTTGAACTTGGAAGTCACCAGTTAGCTAGCTCTATCAGATAGAAGTGACAACAAGCTCCAGCTAAAAACACTCGGCGTAAGCCCTAACTAAATGTAGTTAAGTTAGTTAACTAACCCCGCCTTGCTGACTCATGGCAACTCCCGCCAATCAACGGCCGGCCCGACGGCGGAAACACCGGCTGCACGAAGATCCGTATCCCGAATTCTGAATTCCGAATTCCGGTTGGGCCGAGTGACGTCATCGCCACCGGATGCGGTTAGACTGTTCGTGTCTACCCGAGTGGCCAAAGCTTGTTATCTTCACGTGACTCGATACCAGACAGGGTCCAGAAGGAAAGAAGCATCGCCAACTCGAGCCATGACAAGCCAGCAGCCGATTGATGAGCAACAGCTTCAACGACGGAACGAATGCTAGACCAGTGAATGTATAATGTATGCATGAATAATGGCCGCCAGCATGCCAGAAACATGCTTCGATGCCGTTCATCATGCTGACGTCAATCCAGCATCAGTTTGCTATCATGGGCAGACAGCGATGTTTGATATATCAACGGACCCATACAAACTCCTTGTTTTGATCCATTTTCTTCCAGAAGATATTGATTGCAAAGGAATCAATTGAAAAAAGAAAAAAAAAATGTTTTCGTCCATCCGTCCTCCCCGCCAAACCATCGGCTCATCATTATCATCCGTGCGAAACCTCGCCTGCAGGCAGAACAACAGACCGTTCTCTGCGGCTAGTAGTGCATACAGCAGTAGCAATGCAAACATCCTGCTCCAGGACAAGGACAATGGCTTTGGGTTTGCACGCTCCAATCCCCGGCCGAAGAAGCCTCGGATGAAGGGTGTTACCGAGATTAGAGGGCCTTATTATACTGTATGCTTATTCAACTTTTTCAAGAGGAATTAAAGAAATGGCTAATTCCTATTGCTGGTTAGGTCATGGGTAAACGGTATCTGGCGGATATACTGGAGACGTAAGCTTGTCTCTTGACTCTAGTGTTTCGAGGATATATCTGACTGCTGTATATATAGCATGGGCACACATGTGGACGGTCTGAAATTTGCGGGAGGTAGGTAGAATCCCTTGCTTTTTTGAGTCATGGTAGAGCAAGATTCACATGGTCATTGCTCTACAGGCTCCTTCTCCCTTTTCGAAGAAAAGCCGCTGCGGGAGTTGATCGACCTAGCCCATTCACATGGCGTTTATGTATCCACGGTATGCTTGCGTGTGCCACCGAGTTATGAACGTGAAAAATATTAATGCCAGGCCAGGGCGGATGGGCAGAACACCTCCTAACCCATGCCGATGTCGAGACAGTATTTGACAAATATCTGCGGAAATGCAAGGATCTCGGGTAATTCCTCCCCCCTTGCTTGGTGTCTGTCGGCTCAGCAAAAGAATACGTACTAAGAAGATAAAAGTTTCGACGTCATAGAAATATCGTCTGGCTTCCTCTCCATCCCCCCCGACGACTGGCTCCGGCTCGTCGACAAAGTACACGCCTACGACCTCAAAGCGAAGCCGGAATTGGGCATTCAATTCGGTGCCGGCGGCGACACAGCAGCCGGCGATCTCGAAGCCATCGGCACCTCTGATCCCGGCAAGCTGGTCAATCTTGGGCGGAAATTCCTCGATGCAGGCGTCGAGCGACTCATGATCGAATCCGAGGGGATCACGGAGAACGTCAAGTCGTGGCGCACAGACGTGGTGAGCACGATCATGAAGGAGCTGCCCATGGAGCGAGTCATGTTCGAAGCCGCCGATCCGAAGGTGTACAATTGGTACATTCGCGAGTTTGGTGTCGACGTGAATGTCTTCGTGGATCATTCGCAGATTGTGCAGTTGTCGTGTTTGCGTCATGGGATTTGGGGCATGGCTGATACGTTTGGCAAGGTGGTGTCTTACCGACCTGAGTGATTTGTCTTTCCTCGGGGCTGACGTATGCTCTTGTTGACGTATGTACTTGGTGTATTTATGCCGTGCTGTTATTAGTCCAGGAATCTGCCTCCCAGGACGAATTCAAATACATAATCTCCGAAGCATAAATTTTATAGCGTTGCCTGTGAACAAGTTATACCCGCTGCATTATTTTTTTCTAGAGATTGGACCAATGTTTTTTTTTTCTTTTTTTTTTCCCCCAAAATTGATTGGAGCTATGGGATTTAGGAGGCTGTGCAGTACTCCGTATGCACCCCGATCAAGCGATGAGTCCAATACCGAGTTGTTTAAGGGTTTAAGCGACGTGCAGATCATGATCTACGCCTTGGCACAGCTGTGAGACGCCGCTCAGGCTTTGTGCCGACTGGCTCTTACGTAGCTCACAATGAGGATGCCTAAAGGCAGGCAGGGTTGGTTGATGCTGACTGAAAAAGAAGAATCAAGTTACGTGTCGATTAATGCTGCCTAGGTAGCATGTTATGTATATGACGAGTATAGACGAACAAGCCGGAATGTATATAAACCTATAGCTGCTCCTTGCTTTAGCTCAGCAGCTTCTTCCAGACAAGTGTTCATCTGTACTCCCAAAAACCATTACAAATGGCCACTCCCTCCCTGATTGCCCTCATCTTCCTCCTCTCCGCCTTATATGCAGTGACCAAGTCCATCTACACAAGAGTCCACCGCTACCAAAAAGCCAAAGCCCTAGGATGCCGCCCACCCACGAAAGCGCCTTCGGGCTTCCTGGGTTGGGAGGCCTACAAGCAAGGTGTCAAGGCTGTACGAGCCTCAAAGATCCTAGAACTGATGTGGAATATCCATCTTGAACACGGCAACACGTTTCAACGCACCGTGCTGGGCGTCTCGGCCATCGTAACCACCGAGCCGGAGAATATCAAATCCATCCTAGCCACCAAATTCAAAGACTTCTCCCTCGGAAAACGGAACCAGATGTTCTACCCATTGCTGGGCGACGGTATCTTCACCCTCGACGGCGCCGGATGGTCGCACTCGCGCACCATGCTGCGCCCTCAATTCTCGCGCGACCAGATCGCTGATGTAGGCATGCTGGGTGACCATGTCGACCAGCTCATTGCGCTCATGCCCCGCGACGGCTCTGCTTTTGATATCCAAGAATTATTTTTCCGTCTGACCCTCGACACCGCAACCGAGTTCCTCTTCGGTGAATCAACCAACTCCCTGGCTGCCGACAAACGCTCCTCCTCCTCCGGAGGAGGAGGAGGAGGAGGAGGAGGAGCACTGGCCAACATCAGCGACGACCAGGACTTTGCAGAGGCCTTCAACCGCTCTTTAGACTACCTGGCTGCACGCATCCGCGCGCAGCGTCTGTACTGGCTAGTAAACAGCTCTGAGTCTCGCAAAATGATCAAAGTCATCCACGACATAGTCGACTACTACGTTGACAAAGCCCTTGCAAGACGACAGCACGCTACCGATCAGGAGAAATACATTGATTCATCATCCGCACCATCATCATCTTCTTTTTCTTCAAAATACATCTTCCTCGACGCCATGGCCAGAGAGACCCAAGATCGCAAAACCCTGCGCGACCAAATGCTGCATCTGCTCCTCGCTGGCCGCGATACAACAGCCAGCCTCCTCTCCTCATCCTTCTTCTATCTATCGCGACACCCGCGCGTCTGGAATCGGTTACGCGAGGATATACTCTCCGTTTTCCCGCCGAGCGAAACATCCCCCGCCGCCGCCGACGACATCACAATCGCTCGCATACGTGACGTGCGGTATTTGAGGCAATTCCTCAACGAGGTGCTGCGACTTGCCCCTCCGGTCCCGCTCAATTCTCGATGGGCTGTTGCCGATACCACGCTGCCAGTCGGCGGCGGGCCAGATGGGAAATCGCCCGTCTTCATTCCCAAGGGTCAGAGAGTCATGTATATGATTAACAATATGCATCGAAGACGGGATCTGTGGGGGGACGATGCGCTTGAGTTTCGGCCTGAGCGGTGGGAGGAGAAGGGGAAGCATGGCTGGGAGTATTTGCCTTTTAATGGCGGGCCGCGGATTTGTTTGGGTCGTGAGTCCTACCTTTCCCTGCGACTTTTTGTTATGTTGTGTGTGCTAACGCGATGATAGAGCAATACGCCTTGACTGAAGCTAGTTATGTCCTCGTCCGGTTATTGCAACGATTTGATTCGGTTGAGAATGCGCAGCCTGAGATTGCCGAGCCGAGGATTAGATTTAGTCTGACGGCGTCTCATGCATTTGGCGTTAAGGTGAAGGTGTTTCCGAGCGAAAAGTGATTTTTTTTTCTCTCTTATACAAGGTATAACTGGCTAGGCTTTTGGTTCATCGAATCTGGGCGAAAAGAGGCTTTGACTTGGGTATAGATATTAGATAACATCATTATTTCGGTCTTCTCCACAGCAGAATTACTTAAGTTGCTGATAGAATATTCTGCAATTCCTGGCGAGCAACCCTCTAGAAACCTGTGTTGCTGTTGTAAAGAATGACCGACTTAGGGCTTCTGTATAAATAACCTAACCCGCCCCCAACCTCACCTCGTTAGCCCTAAT
Source organism: Talaromyces atroroseus (assembly GCF_001907595.1). Lineage (NCBI taxonomy): Eukaryota > Fungi > Ascomycota > Eurotiomycetes > Eurotiales > Trichocomaceae > Talaromyces > Talaromyces atroroseus. Next base: position 213,772 of record NW_017971444.1, read on the forward strand.
TGACCATTGTTGCCAACCCTCCTACTAGGTATCTCCTAGTTAGCGCTGTTTGAATAACTGCTCGATTTAATCGCAATATGACATGGCTACGCAGAAAGTATAGAATTAAACTCCCCCAACGAGGACGATTAGCTAGAATCGAAGCTTGACATCGATCTTATCAGAAAACTTCATTTCATGCCAAAATCAAGAAGGTGGAAGTTCCAATGGCAGTAAGAATAAACCCCAATTCCGGAAGGATTGCCTAGGTATACCTTTAGGTGCATTTGAGGGAGGGATGCGAAATCATTTGATTTATGGTCTCGTAGTTTGCGGCGCAGCCACATAGGTAACCCCACTGAAAAGCCCAAGGCAGTCTCTGTGCTTCGCCAATAAATACTGTCCAAGGCATACTTCCTTCAATTTTATGTTACAGAGCCGGTGTGAGGCTCATGAGGCCGGGCAATCAATTGATCCTTTATAATCTCCAGGAACAACCCGCCCGTTATCCATGGATATTTTTCAACAAAAGTTACACACTCCTGCTAAGTCGACATCAGAGGCAAAAATGTCCGCTAGCCAACACTTGGTGATCGCTGGAGATTCACAGCTCCAACTATGTATCTACCCCCAGGAGAATGCTTCGAGCCGACCCCGCACACAAATGTATCCAACGGGTGCAAGGCTGCTTGCTCTCCTGCTCAATGGCTTGAAGGATCATGAAGGCCAACCACTTCAGGTGCATCGTCCTAGTCTGGAGCATCCAGAAGATCCAGCATTACACTCCATTATGGAATTCGAAGTAAGCGAAAAGGATGCAGATGCAGTACGGCTGAAACAGCAGATCCTGCTTGACACAGAGCCCCGATGGCACTCCCCCGTTTCCACACCACCGTCGGACGAAAAGGAGAGTCGCTGTATGTGGGTAGTGCAGGATGCTTTTGCTGGTAAGTCTTTCAACTCAAATGAAACTCAGCTTGCCATGGATCTCTTGGAGCAGAACCAACCAACTCTTTTCGTCTACCATGTGTCAACCCCGCTGTGCTCGGGAGCCATTTGGAAGAGGTTCAGTGAAGGCAAAGACCGAAATCAGGAAGCGATGATCGCGGTCATAGATGTGGCCAGTCTTCGCGGCGAAGGCCTGGAGCTCTCACGGGGCTTATCGTGGGAAAGGACCTGCGAAGAGTTCATTCATCAACTGGGCTCTATCGGCAACTTTGTCACGCTCGCCACCTGCCCGCATCTCATCGTTCTCTTTGGATGCGACGGGGCGATTTATCACCGCGGAAGGGAAGCTGCAAGACCGGTGTTGGTGTTTGACCCAAAGGGCAATGAGGGAGACTTTGTTCGACGACATCTTGGACCCGTTCCAGGTCTTAACGAAGCCTTCGTGGCAGGTTTCGCGGCGAGTTTGGCCAAAAATGGCCAGAGTAGTATGTTAGAGAGCATTAAGCGCGGCTTGGGTGCTATGCGACGGCTGGGTCGACAGGGCCTGGTGGCCTTCTCCAACGCACATGAGCTGATCGGGGAATTAACTCGGGATGACGAAAGCCGTGAGTTCATTCAGTTCAATGTGCCGTCGGATGATATAGCTCGGGGTTGTGATGATCAATGGTCAATCTTGGAACACGCCGTGGGTGATGTTTCTCAGTTGGCCCAGGAGACTGTGCGACAGGGAAATAATCATATCGCAATGAGGATCCCTCATGCTCAGTTTAGCAAGCTGGCTCTTTGCGATAGGCGCGAAATCGAGTCTTTCAGATCGCTTACACAGGGAGTCATGCATTATCTAGCCACACCGAGCATTCGCACACCATACGGAGTTGCAGTATGTGGCTCGGTTGGCGCAGGAAAAACCTTTGCTATGCAGCAAGTGATCTATTCGATAGTCCGAACAAAGCCTGTGCATTTCCTTTTCTGTGACTTTGCCGACATGACAGACACAGATTATCTCAACGTCTTACTCCAATCAGTTCGTGACTGCTCAATTCAGGGGGTCATTGCAGCGGTGCACTTTCATAACACTGAATTACTTTTCAACAGCTCATTGGCCAAATCATTGTATATCCTCTTGAGGCTCATACGAGAGGGCACTTTCATCGATAATGGAAGCTTACGGCCGGTTGGACAGTCTATTTTCTTTTTCGAAGACGATGCATGGGAAACTCTCTCGGATCTCCAGAATCCTAAGAAAGACGGTCTGAAGAGCTTCGTTGCTAGCTTAAGGACGAGCGTCACTTTGCTGGGACCAAACCAAATTGACAACAAGCGAGGCCCTGACACGTTATTCCCTCTACGGCGGGCGATCATATTGCGATCCCTCCTCGAGGGCCAGATACCCGGGATGACGAGTACTTCCCGAATTGACATTGATGATCGTCTCTTAAGTGGTCTTCTCCTCGTTCCAAAGTTCACCCGCGCAGTTCAGTCAATGAAGGCCATTCTTGATATGAGCCAAGTCAACCTAGAACATGGTTTCAAACCGGCGGACCTCCCACCAATTTCTCTGTTGAGTCTCCATATGGAACATGACGACTTCTTGCGATGCATGAAGGGTCCAATTTTGCCAGCACATATTCGCGAAGAAGCCGCTCAAAAGCTACATAGTGCGTATCTTGACGAACGAAGGCGGACTGCTAGTCCCGGCGAATTGAACCAGTTGAATCTACAAGAGTGGCACATGCTCGACGAGGAGTTTAAAGAGTCTGCCCGGGCGCATGTCGACTCCATACCCAGTAAATTACGCCTCGTTTCGTGTTTCCTGGCTGAAAGAACCGACTCTCGCATAGCCATTCAGGAGTTTACGCCGGCTCAGATCGAGCAGTTGTCCATAGTCGAACATGATCGTTGGAATAGCGAGCGACTCCAGAAGCAATGGACAATTGGCGAGCGAGATCCTAGCATTCGGCAAACACCGTTTCTAGTTCCCTGGTCCGATTTGGACGAGAAGTTTCGAGACATTGACCGAGCGCTGGTGGCAGGATATCCTTCTTTTCTGCCCTCATCATACGCGATTTACAGCATTGGGAGGTTGGGGGATGAATGAATCTCAGTGGTAAATTGCAATTGGTCTAGGTCATCGGAAGAGCGATGAATGATTCTACTGAAAAAATTTCTGCCTGATAATCCTGACTCAGTTCAACTCTCACACACAACTACCTCTTTTCTGCGCTGGTTCTGTCGCTCGCTCCGGCGAAACCACCAAATCCACGCTATAAATGTCAAAGTAGTCAGAGGTACAGTGAGAATGAAAAAAACCCAAAGATACCGTGAAACGATCTGGTCTGCTCGATCAGCCTGAAAATCAAACATGGTAGTACTGAATATAGACTGTAGAGGGTCAGCATCAGACCCGAATGTCACGAATAAAATATTGGATGCATACTGCTACAAAGGTGCCCGGCAAAAAGACAAGTGTCACAATGGCAATCGTTCGCATGGATGCGCTATCCCGTCGACCTTGTTCGGCAGTGACCTCCATATTTTTTGCTAGCTAGATCAAATATTGCATCAACAGTGGGACCTTAACTGGTTGGCAGTATAATTTCACGGACGAAAACTCGCGTACCCTAAAACTCGTTTGGTTGTCGAGCTAACACACATTTAACGAATTATTAAACCATTTCCATAGATCGTTGATATACAACAGAGCAATCTTGAAAGGAAATATATAGCTCTTACCACAGCTTGCTGGGCATTTACCCTCAATGCCACATTCTCAATGTCATGTTTGACTATCCTGAGAATAGACTCTAACTCCTGAACACCGTCTCGAAGTCTGGAAGAGTATTTCACCTCTGCCGTGCGCTCAATGTTATCAAAGCACCTATTCAAGCTTCTTGCAAGCTCCTGTGCAAATTTGCAACGTATCTGAAGCATGAACTGTCTCTTGCGTATCCTGTATAAGGAGTCTCGCAACGCAAGCTCCCGTGACCTTGGTACGTCAGTAGATGTTAGCCCTTCTTCCTGTTGAATGATGTCTCTCTCCAAGTGCCCAACGCCCGACGCTATTGTTCCAACCTGCCAGCGAGCAAGTGAATATGGTATGACCATAAAATCGTCACAGTCAGAGGGAAACGGCTCGTCAAGCAGAATGTCATCAATGATCCGACGAGGAAGGGATGGACCTGCAAAAAGAAGACAGAGCCAGTCGGGATCTTGATGACTGACAGCCATAGTTTTACTCATGCAAAGGCTGAAAAACTCCAAGTCATCCAGGGGGGTTTGAGTGACGATGCCTACTTGACATTAGCGCCTTCTCAGGGTTATCAACATGAATCGAGTATACACATTACCTAGTCTCTGTGACGACTCAATAGCCATCGACCCGCCTGTATGGTTCTGCATAAAGAAGCGAAAAGCTGAATCATTCCACCCATTGGCGGCTGCAGTCTTCAACAGATCCTGTTGCTGGTAAAGCTGGCTCATGTCTTCATACTGGATTAGTCTTTGCGGCAAAGGGCGATCGTATGAAATTAGCTTCAGAACCAGCCTGGCTACATTCTTAGGTTGGCATCCATACAATAGACGAAGACGGTTTTTATGGGCTAGTTTTCTCTTATCCCTCTAACTCGGTGTTAGCATCTAGAGCCCCAGGTATTGCTAAGTGAACATACCGAGGGAGTAGTCTTAATGAAGCTCGTCGCCCCTAGCTCATCCCATTCCCTCCAGGGAACTGGACGTGAGATTTTCCATTGCGCCCTCTGCAGACGGTATAAGTGAGATTATAATGAAAAAGAATGAGGTGCATGAGCCGGAGTGCACACCTGAATGATCGAGATGCTGGTTTCAAAGCTACTGAACCTTACAGGATTTTCCGGAGCTGGTGTTGCGTCTTTCTCAGTATCATGAAGACTAATTGGTTCCATTCTCAAAGAAACGTAAAATGTCTTCGTATTCTTGCCTTGGTGTTCATCCCGAGGTGACTCTGGTAAGACAAAGTTCTTGCGGGCATGCCGCCAAATGAACAAGCAAAGATCAAGCAGCACAGCCCGCAAGGCTGTGCTAAAGATTATGTATGTATGCATGGGGCTGTGTGCGCAGCCACCACGCTGGTTGCTTTTATGGCGGCGAACCAAGGTCGCAATCAGGCAGTTAGCACAATGCTTGTATCGAGGCAGGGGTTCGCAATTAATCGAGTGACGGCACTCAACAATGAGATGTCTGAAACAGAAGGTGTATTCTCAGCCTAAAATACAAGGCTCTCGCTGTACTTCTACAGCTCTATCGATCCCGTGTACGAAGTCTACATGAATTTTTCCAACCCCTCGCCGATAAGCAATTCCATGTTCATCCCGCTCAATCAGCATGATATTGTAGAAGCATACATGGAGATTATCCATAACCTTATATTTCGGGTGTATCAGGTGTATTCGGGTGAAATGCTCCTCTCCGACTGACTGCTGTCCATAAGAAAGAATGATAACCTCACAAGGAGTTCTAGGGTTCTGTTTGTATCTTTGGGCCCATGCCCGGTCTACCGAGGGCAGATAGCCGCAATTGTCGCCACTTCGGTCTAATATAGCAAAGCAAGGCACGGACTGATGCAAGTCGGTCAACCATTCCATAATGTGCTTTTCCTCGGGATCAAGTATGATTCTGAAGACAGATACCCAGCCAATGATCCGAGTTTGGTTTTCACGAAGTCGATGCCAGAGGCCGTATAAAACTCCCAAGGCAAATTGAGGATCTGGGGGGGTATTGACGTCTTCCATCTTGCCTCCGATGGGGAAGAGGATGTTTAATCGAGGATTATATCGATACCAAGCAGTCGTCGGAAGAACCGAACGGGCATCCCCGAGGTGAAGGATATCGAACTCATAGTCAATCTTTCCGATCCACCCCGGCCAGGACCAGCTTGGCCATATAAGACCGGTGCTCTCGCTTGATTCGATATTTCGGCGCTGCAAAGGTGCCGCAGGATACCACAGCAGTGCCCTATGAAAAAAGGCCGTTGGCATGCCACAAAAGAATAGTGTCGCGAACGCTTCCGACAGCGCCATCATGATCCCTTTGAAGGCCGGAAGGATATCACCTCCATGGGTCAACGAACGACGGGAATAATCGCGCACAAATCGCACATACTCCTCAAAACAGTTTTGCTTTGAAGCGTTGGAAAGAAGCGCGGGATTCAGATAATGCTCGAATCCACTTTTTCGTATCTTGGGCTTTGCCGGATGGAATTCGAATTGTGTATTTCCTTCGGCAGTTACGTCCTCAGATCGGGCATCTTTGCAACATCGAAAGTACATTTGGTCGTCGTGAAAGATCAGACATCTTCGGGGAAGTACCCCTTCCTGAAAGGTCCATCCTCGAGTAGCCCACCATGTGCGCTCGACGGCGACTGAGAAGTCTGGAAGAGCTGTAATCAGATGTAAATTGTCTATGATGGATGCTTCCTGTAAGATATTTCGCGGTCGGCTTACTCCTGGGATGGAATAATCTTCGCTTGGAGGGGCAGATGTAGCGACAATAATGTTCAAAACAGCTCGCCCGTAGACTTTGTCCATCCTTTCCACCAAGTATTCTTTGAGGGCAGGGTCATCTTGGGCCATGCAGAGTTGATCAATCCAGATATATTTCTCTCCCAGTGCCTGCGTAACAGTAATCGCATCCTGAAAGACATTCAAGAATCCCTTGACCTTTTCGCAGAGAGCTTGTGATTTCATCCAGTCCTTCACAAGGTTACGGTAAAGCTTCTCAGATGGCAGGCGAGGCCAGACGTAGCTGAGGACCAGATAGCGATAATGACTGGGAATTTCAACCAGACAGAGCTTCTCAACATCTAAAACAAGTAGCATCTCATTTTGGTTGATCTGCCTTTGCAACTTCTCGGTATGGTTGCAGTCATGATTATCTTCGCATTCCGCAAGCCATGAGCGAGCAAGGCTCATGTTAGCCATTGATCCCACCACTCGTCCGCGCATGTTCTGGGATTTTGTGAGTCGAGATTTTTGATCTGCTAAAAGCCGTAGTCGGGCTTCGCTACAGAGGAATGCAGGCGGTTGAAGGAGCCTTCCGACGATTTCTAAAACACGACTGTGTCGCGGCCCTACCGGAAATGTGGCCCAGTCGCTAGTAATGACAACAAATGAATTGGGATACTTTCGTTTCAGATCATGTTTGGAGAAACCCGTGTCCCTTTCGAAAGCTCTAGTGAGCAGGCGACAGAGATTGCAATCCGAGCAGCTCATCAGCTTAGCCGCAGAACCTAGATGGAACCTTCTTCCTCCACCTAACCCCAACAGCATACATATATCAATATCCTCACATGCTAAGCATATATCACCGTCGGGAGTAGGCTCATGAGAGGGATCAAGCCCTGGGGGGGGCGCTGGAAACGTCGACATCTGAACTCCATCAACGGTACATAGAAAGATATCTTCAAGGGGAGGTTCCGCATAGTTAGGCGCAAGCAAAAGGTTTGGTTTATCGTTGCGCATATAGTCATATTCGGGCTGAAAGGGTATTTCCCTGATTCTGCCACATCCAATGCTATCGAGGGAAGCAATGAAAGGCCGAGGCTTTGCAGCGCTGTCATGTCCCAGAATTTTAGGGACTGGTGTTGACATCTTTGAGGTCGAGAACATAAGCAAAGGCCCAAGAAACGTAAGCTTTAAGCTTCTATGATTATTCCGCGGTATACCTTTCGTCACTGAATCTGTATCAGTCAGCTTCTGTGTGCAGTACATGGGTGCCTAACTATGTATCTGAGATGGTGGCTGTGAATCTCCCCTGCAAGCTCAGCCACGGTGAACAGACGTTTTTCGCCCGGGCAAACAACCCCCGCGAGTGACATGATCTATATAAAGGCCATGTCCCATTCATACAATGATTCCTCTGGAATTATACCAAAAAAAAAAAAAAATAGAAATAATCCTATCATCTTGTTTGATTAGCCCTAGCATAAATTCCTCTAAAGGTCACTATGCCTGTGACTATTACCACGGCCGAACACGCCCCTCGCAAATGGAAAGCCCACAAAGTTTCCACAGCGGAGAAGCTTCTCAAAGAGTCAAGTCCTAAGGATTATCGACGCTGCCAAAATATCATCCAGAGTTCGTTTTCGCGAAGCCAGTTTCGCCAGTCACACATCTCGGCCTCTACGAACGGCTTCGTTTGGGCCGTCTTTCATGCCTACAGTTCTCACCACAATTTGACCATCCGCCCCGAGGATGTTTGGTTTTCGATTCTGACGCAACTCAGCTTCTTTGTGAATGCACATGCTGAAGAGCTCCGGCCCTTCTTTGTTGCACACGAAGGACAAAAGCAGCTTGAAGTCATTGAAAATGGGAGTATGGACTACGCAGACTTTGGCGCCCTGGCTGTGCGGATGACTAAACTCATTGAAAAAAATGTTGTGGATCCAGATCTTCGGGACTGGATTATGCCATCCTTTAGCACCACCACTGAGTCAGATACTGTGGTGGCAGCCATTTTGATGATGGGGTCCTTGCAAAAGTACTTCTCATATGCCATGACTTTAATCTGCGGTATACCTTCTGTTACCCTTTTGGGTGAAAGAGAAGATTGGTTGAGTATGGTCCAGAAATTGGAAAAGTTGAAACAGCTTGGGAATGAGCCTGCTCGGTTTGCCCAGCTCCTCCGGCCTATCCTGAACCATTTTGTACTTTGTTTTGACGGTCCTGAATCATCTGATGTTCTGAGTTTCTGGGGTAGGTGTGCCCACAAGTATAACATGGGTAGTGGTCCAGATTATCTGTGTGGCTGGATCTCAGTCTTTTGCTTCTGGGATGAAAATGGAAAAATGTTACGACGGGATCGTATTCACCCAGTCTCGTCGGCCGAGTTTGAAAGGCAAAATACTGAGCTCTGCTTGGACGACGCATTATCGCGCAGGGTTGACATAAGAGATGTCCCATCAGGATTTGCATCGGTACCAGTCACTGTCAATGATAATGGAGAAGTCTATGACACTATGATGTTAGCTGGTTTAGTCGGCATTCAAGCCAGTTCAAGCGGCGCGGTGCTTGACCAGGGTCGGGACCACCTTGATAGCGATAACTACGGGCATCAGCATTTGGATTCCCAGCCAGAGAGTGGCCCCGATGAGGAGACTGGACTTGATTCTATTCAACCATTATCGGGATGGTGGATGTATGAGAAGCAACACAGAGAGAATGGCGAGAGAACCTCTGAGGAGGCCTCTATAGATCCCATTTCTGGGTCTCAGCATGTCGAAGATTGGTTGTCAGAGAACACTTTCTTAAAGCTTTCAGCTAGACGAAGAAGGGAGCAAGAGGATTCTGCGGACTCAATGGTTGTTTCAGCGGTGTGATAAATATCAGTTGCAAGAGAATATCAAATTGATTAAGTCGACGCGAAAATGAACAGTAGGTTGTGAGGTTCAACATTGGAGGGCTCAAATCCCTCACCTTCCTTCGTTTCAGTACGATATCAGGCATCGGAGTAGCCATGCCAGAGCTAGAATGTTGGGCTCCTGGCTCTATGCAGTATATCATTTAGTTCTGGAGACCTCCTTAGAACCAAGATCAGAGATCAGACACAGAATGCAAGAAGTTCCAGAGAAAAAGAGAAAAAAAAAAAAAAGGAAAAAAACATACAACAGACGGGATTCGCTGGTGGTCACCCACCCAACTACTAACCGGCCGGCGTGTGGCTTAAGTACGGCTGAGCGGACGGGAAGCCCTGTTTTCCACACCCTATGGTCGTATGTGGTAGGTTGTAGGAGAAAAGGATTTATATTTAGCATAGATATTGAACATGTACAATGCTCCGGGGCTGCACTGTGTGATGATGTGGAAGACCATGAAGATGGCTGTGCCTTCCTAATTAGGAAATAAGTTGAAAGTCGACCTGCCGCCTGCCTGGGCTAAGATGCTAGGAGGTTAAGACTCACTGGAGACGTAATATTATCTCTAGAGAGTTGCTTATATCTTTTGACAAATTTCGTGTCTGACTGGTGTGGTATTATATAATTCCAAGGTTTAGGTTAGGTACTTGGATTTCCGAAGCTTACCAGGAGTTCATATTCCCACTTCACGTTCCATTTACACACAAGCACCTTGGATAATGGCGGCTTTTCAGTCCTGAATGGAATTACCTGAGGATTGATCAAAGCATCGAGAAATTAGCGTCACGCTCCGCCGGCTCAAATAGTAGCATTGCGTCCGTCTGGTTGCTGCACGCTATCGTCAAAAAAGACCTCCGATGGTCCATACGGCCTTCGGCTTGGAGGTTCCCTATCATCACTAAGGTTTCTTCAAATTCCCCCGCCACTCAGAAGGCAGGATGCCAAGTGCATCAACGTGCTCACGTGCTATTTTGCCAAGGTTGCAGTAGGAAGACATACTTGAAGTGGACTTTGCGATAAGGTCCGATATCGAGTAGGCAAGTGACCAGATAAGAATACGCTGCGAACCAGAGGCTTCTGCCCTCGTCACGTCGCTCGTTGGCTATAAGTGAAGGTTGACAAGTTAGAAAGGGCCTCGCGCTAGTTAAGAGCCGCCAGCAACCCAACCAACGAACGCACGCTGGAGCCCCCATCTAAATATCCTCTATTTCCATATCGATCGTCGCCTGCTGTATTCTTGATGAGTTGCAGGCAATGTTTGCTAGGTGCGATATTTGGAAATTTCGTGAGACACTTGACGCCCTACGTCCGGTCCCGGTTGGACCCAATCAACTTGATATGCGCGACTTGTGGAAAGTGATGCTCGAAGCTACTCAAGGAGATGACGTAACTTTTGCTGAAGAGTTTTTTAATCATGACTTCACCTTGACTGTGCCTCATGTCTCGAGAGTGATAGACCTGAAGGCAAAACGCGTGCTGCAAGTCTTCTTTAAAAACGGCTGGGATATCAATCAGCCAACAGGTGAACCTTGCTCCTCCAGTGTTTAACGCGAGCCTTTCAACTTGCACCTAATATAAACTGATTTTCTTTCTAGTCAAGCGGTTGAAGATAAAGATATGGTGTCTTGACTCCTTGACCATGAAGCAGATCCAAATCAACAATGTGTGATTGATCTGACACCACTTTCTTACGCCGTCGAAAGAGGCTCCATCTCTACTATCAATCTCATGTTCAGTCGTGGTGGTGATATAAAGGAGGGCCAGTTCCTTCGTCACGCTGTTGAGCGGCAATTTAAACTACCGAGGTCTTGAAACTCCTCACTGAAAAAGACGCATCCATCAACGCAACAATCTACCAGGATGAATATAATTTTTAGAGATTATACTTTTTCATTGAGAGCTTGTAACTGTCCTCCACAAGGCAGCAGAACTCGGAAAAGTAGATGTAGCCCGATAGTAAAGGAGTAGACCCGAGAATCAAAGACGCAAATAATCGAACCGCATTGGAGTGGGCAGAAAACTCGCACCAGAATGAAGTCGTCGAAGTGTTGAGAGAGGTGGAGTAGTTTGTCCCTTCTATATTAAACATATGTTGTCAGAGGGTCGGATCGAGTTTTGGTCATGGACATTTATTTTCTTAGTCGGCTATCAGGCTCAGTACCAGGACCAGAACGATGAGTGACTCCAATTCGAGAGAGTCAAGAGAATGTCTGACCGTAAATAAAATGCCACACCCTGTCAGCTATATTACATTGGTAGGCGCACACTTCTATCCGCGCCAGGAGCGAGTCTGACGCAACACAGTATTGGCGCCAAGGTTGCTATTCTGTTTTCTCGTTCTGATAGTCAAGATTGATTGGTTAGGGGCTCGTAATGCTTCTTGATGAGGGAAATTTGAAAGAAGAACAGAAGCTCTGTCATCAGGCGTTATTTGTAACACTGTTATCAAATATGAAGGAGGACATGCCTAATGGTGTTGTTGTTGCGGTTAGAGGAATAGAAGTCTGCATTTATTGGCGAAGACGATCCACCATACTTCGCCTCACCAGACTTTGAAAGCACCATAGCTGTAATATCTTTTATGTCATCTTTAGAGTTTATATAGACTCTTCGAAGGACCACTATGCTCTGAGGAACGCTTCAAGTAAGCAAAGTGGAAATTTCTTTTAACGGTATGAACAGAAGAGGAAAAAGTATCTCAGATGCTGCGATCTTAAAGCCTCAGCAGAAAACTCACAATTACTTTGTAGAAAACACTGTTTATCTTTGTACAAATTAAATAGATAATTCACTGAATGAGAACATCGATGGGGAGATTTCAAAGTACCAATTCTCCCTCCCAACTGTCTCAACCTAGTCAATCATATATAGAATCACTCGGTTTTTGGTGGGCTCGTAAACGACCATGTGCAACATCGCACGCAGAAACTAAAGCAAACAAAAAAAGAGAGTACCAAGAATATAAGGAAAACTCAACTAGATAACCCTATTTCGACAAAGCAAGGAGTAGCATATAGAACACGATCGCGGTGGTGGTGATTGAATGTCAAATCATATCCGAATACCCGGTAAATTTATATAAATTTGCAATTATCGAGCAAATAAGTGATATAAGAGGCTTACGTTCTCACCCAAAATCTATCCGCCGATACAGTTTATGGTGCAGAATCTGTCATCCTAGGAAGATCGTGTCAAGCCATACCTAGCAAATCTGAGTTCAGAGCTCACCGGGAAAATATTCAGGTTTTGACAAGGGTATATTTTATATAATATGTTGCTATATCTTGAATTTATGAAGCTCAAGGGGCTGCTTAGAATGGCGTGGAAAAAGTAACAGCGAATTCAATTACATAGTGATCGAGGGGGTTGGCAGTCACTTTTCAATTATGTTTTTTTTTTTTTTCGCGGAGTACAGGTTCAAATTCAGTGTTTTGCACATCAATCTGATAGGTCTAATTTGGATTCCAGAATACTGAATCGGTGCATGTTATGCCTCGTGGTTAGCGTGGCGCCCCGCAAACTTTTATTTAAGCTTAAAAGCATGCGGGTTCAATTTCAGATAAATCTTGTTGATGATCGTTCCAATGCAATACTAAAATAGAAAACGACTAGAGCACGATGCATCATTCGGGTATCACAAGGTAGCGATGCTGTTTGGAGAACAATTATATATACCTGCGCTGCGAAATACTCAACGCGTCTTTATTGTCTTTCGGTTACTTCAAATAAAATGGTTATAGGTAAATTTACTCTGGGGCACATCTGTTGCCCTATAATACTCTACCAGGTGCATTCTCGTGGTTTAGCGTCAAATAATAACACATACGCTATAACGAGTTTGGCTAGCGAGAGATCTCGCTTGGGGCAAAAAACACTTGTCATATGAGAGAAGGTGACCGTGTGATTATCAAAAAGTCGGCTACTACATATATAGGGAAATCTTCGACAGTTAGCTAGCGGATGTTATAGGAACTCCTGGTAGTGGTGGATATGGCGCGAAAGCCTGCTAAAAACCATTATTCTATATGAATATCTACCTAGGTAATTCCATGAGTTTGCAATACAGTTACTGTTGAACAAAACAGAAATCTAATGAATTGCATTGAGGTTTCTTCGTCCCCCAGTTCAGAGGGCCTTGTGCATCATGAGGCTTTCGGCCAGCGCCGCAACAACGAAATGGAAACCCTGTTCAGGCCTTGTGACTTCGCATACTTGAGTGGCGTTCTTTCAAGCTCGTCTACTGTCTTAGTGCTAGCGCCCATCTCTAACAATGTTTGCGTAGCCCAGACGCCAAACGGGCCTGGGATGATGGCAGCCCGATGCAGTAATGTTGTTTCTCTCTCCCCACGATATGCCTTGAAATCATCAGGTGTCATATCTTGTAGAAGCTTTCGGAACATATTCTGTAAGAGACGCAGTATTTCCGCGTTTCCTTCCTCTTCGGGTTCGGCCTCGACATTGTGAGAAGAAGAGGAAGTCGTCTCGAACCTCAATGTCGGATGGGTGTCTTGCAAAATGTCCTCATCTTTCAGGAAAAGCTTTCCGGGTTCCAGTATATAGATACTATAATACTCGGCAGTTTCCAAGAATTTCATGCAAGGAAAGCAGTAGTCAAGGAACCACTCGTCGAAGTTCCGCACTTTGACGTTGGCGTTATTGTCAATTAGTAGGGATATTATATCGTGCTGTAGCTTAGTTGTGCCAAGTCTTTGGTGAGCATCGTCGAGTAATGGTGGCCTCAGACAGCTCCTGTAGATGGGCAGCATGTCTTTACCCTCCATGTCTTGATCAATTCCGTTGACATCAGCCCCATGCAGCAACAAGGTGTTGATAATAGCAAGGACTCGCTCCCGTCCGCTTGGACTGCCAGGCCAATTAGACGGATCGCAAATGGAGGCGAGAGCAGTCCAACCCCCTAATGTGCAAACCTCATTTATGTATATCCTGTAGGAATTTTCCGTGTTATGTCTGCGAGCGGCCTCGAGGATAGCATTCACAGACACTAGAGATCCGCTTTTTGCTGCCAAGATCAAGGGGGTTGTTCTTCCAAGGAGATTGAAGTTCCTTTGGTCTACCAGTGGTTTGACCATCTCAACAGGGTTGCTGTCAAGCAAGAGTTTAACAACCTCAGCATAGCGACTATCAACTCCTGATTGTGACCTTGTAAATAAATAGTCGATTGGGCGGTACTCGTCCTTATTCATGGCACTCATGTCAACGCCGGCCTCGAGGAGCACCTTCACACATGGAACATGGGCAAGAAAAATCGCCCAATGCAATAACGTGTTCTTGTCAACGTCAACCTCCTGTGAAAGAGCCTGGGTGACAGCATCTTCTGAGGCATTAAGCATAACAAATCTCAGAAGCTCGACATCTCCCTTTTTGATGGTCATAAGCAGTGGATAGCCAGATTCGAAAGAAGTGATGTCTCCTCCATAGTCTAATAGCGTCTTGATAACATATAGGTTGCCACGCTGTATTGCCCATTTGAATCCACTGCTTCCCATATTTTTCACATTGTGTTTGTAAAGATAAGGAGTTATTATTCGGCCGAGACGCCATGATGCTCTTGATAAAGAGAGTAGATTTCGGTTCACATGTCTTGCTTCACCGTCCGAGCCAATGTACTCGACAACAAGCAACACGACCTCAACGGGTAGAGAGTCAAGGTTTGGTATTGGCCTGGGGCCGTAAAACGCCATTCTGTAGGTTAATGCCGGGGTAGACATGCTGGGACTTTTGGCTGTGTTGGCCAGAGAAAATTATGTCTGTGAAGGCTGAGGAATTTCTGATACTTATAGCATAGTCAGACTTTCAAGTTGCCAGGAACGTTCCGCCTAATACTGAGTAAGGGTTCAAAAATTTCCTTTGTAATTGGTTCTTTGCCTTTAAATTTCACCAATACTATATTTTCGGATACTGAAATCTGTCATTGTTTGGATAATTTCTGTACGAAAGCCGTGGCAGGGTTTGTACCGAGATATGAAACTTGAATCTCTCCTTGTCTGAAGTTCTGGGTATTCGAATGGATCGACGATTACTTCGTGTCACTTATCTCTTCCGTTCTTTGAAAGGGGTTTCTTTTTGTTTATTCTAGCTTTTGCTGTACGACGCTTCCATCCTTCGTCGTCCGAAGGTCGTGGCTGTTTAGGTGTTTCTAGTCTTGTATATAGCGCAGGTCCAGATTTAATGAACAGTAAAAAGCTAATTTGCATCTATTTGTAGGTTGGGTGCTTGTCGGGGCTTCAATTCCTTATGCCTAGTTAACTTCGGAACATCCGGGGTAGTTGCTTTTGATCAATCCTGGTCGAGTTTCCAGAATCGAATCATGCTTTCTCAGTTTCAATATTTTACCACAATATATTTACTACCAGACTGTCGTTTAGGACCTCTAAGATGCAAGGTTTTGAGTAAATAGAAGTCAAAAGCAGAGGAATTCTCCAATTGATGTTCAAATTGTAGGTAAACAACTTACAACCCTAACAAGCCAAAGGTCTTTGCTTGGTATGTAACCAAAATTTGCCCGAGACTGTACCACTCGATATGCCTGAACTTTGTGTTGATTTATAAAATTTACCGGTATTAAGCTGCGGTGCTCTGCTAGAGGTTGCTCCTCAGTCATGCCGCAATATGTGTAGAGAAGGCAGAACAATGGACATTGCTTATCTAGATAAATGTGAATCATTTCTGCATCTGCCAGTCTACAAAGAACTATTTCTGAGGGTGGCTTGCTAACCAATAGACAGAGGAAGCTATATCAAAAGGCTTTCTGTGTGATATGTCTCCCCTTATGAAGCCCCCCAGTATTTCTCTACATAGATTATAGTTCCTATAGTACAGGAACCGCGTTAAAAGCTTCCCGTGTGATATGTCTCCTGCTATGGAGCCTTTTATGTTCCTGCCCATGAGGTGTAGTTTCTGTAGTACAGGAAGCCATGTCAAAGACTTCCTGCGTGACATCTCCCGCTATAGAGCTCCTTGTATTCCTACGCGTGGGGTATGGTTCCTACAGCATAGGAAGCCGTGTTTAAGGCTTCCCCTGTGATCTGTCACCTGCAGCTCGCTCCCATGTGAGCCGCACCCTGGTGGAGCCTGGGGATCATCAGTCTGGGGTGCATGAAGCCCGTGCTCGGGCTTCTTCCAGCAGTGGGTCCTGCCTGTTGGTGGGGAACGCGGTGGGACCGTGACATGCAGCCATTCCTCAGTTTTTGTAAAAAGTCTAGACTAGTTCCATCATGCAAAGTGACTGCATCCTGTGATAAGAATACTTGCAAAGTACAGATTATCCAATCGTATTTATCTAGTAGAGCCATCTCGATTGTAGTCAGTCACTTTCACAAGGCCTAGAACCACGCAAACCCGCCCAACTTCCTAATACCTGATCCACGAGCAAGGTAAGGAAACCAATAATAAAAAAAAAGCAAAAAAAAAAAAAAAAAGACAAAGAAGACATACGAAAGACGGGATTCGCTGGTGGTCACCCACCCAACTACTAACCGGCCGGCGTGTGGCTTAAGTACGGCTGAGCGGACGGGAAGCCCTGTTTTCCACACCCTATGTTCGTATGTACCAGAATCAAGATGTGAGCGGTTTATAACCCGAGTTTGTAAATCCGTTGTTAGCTACAACTGCAGAAGTCGACCAAGTTTATCCATCCTTCCCCCTTGATCACATAGATCGCCGGTCTGATATCGCTGTGGCAGAGTTGCTTGCAATGGGAGATTTACATGAAATATATATATATATATATTAGCAAAAAGCAAAGTCAGAAGATAAGTCCTGGGTGGTCTGCAAGCATGATGAAGTAGGGACAATTAGCAAACGCATTGAGAATCTGCAATATTCAATGATTTATGAAAAGACATACATTAGGCTTATATCACAGTAAAGGGGTAGTAGCAAGGGGCAACAAAACGAGAATAAAAAACAAACAAAAAAATATTTGTCAATATGAACAGAAGTTGAAGAAATAATACAGTAGAGATGTTCAGATACTAGGCTGTGTCTTCGCGAAGAGGGAGAAACGTTCTAGAATTGCTGGACATAATGTGGCCATGACGAGACGCTAGAGACGCGAGAAAAGGGAAAAAGAAGAAAGAAACCTCATTGCATTGAGAATGAAAAAGGTAAATTCATAACAAGCAGGAAAAAAAGTGTGGATCAATGGGGAAAAAGCATCATTCAACATGTAGGAAACAATCCATAACACCATCTAACTGCGAATTCTCACAGGCAACAAAAAAGTATAAGGCAAAAATAAGCTATATGTATATATGGGTTTCTACTTAGAAACCAAACGGGTTCGAAGGACCTGGGAGCAGTTAGTTAGCTAATGATCCCGACGTAAACAATGATCAACTTGGCATTGACTCACTGGCTTGTGCAAGATTTGCACGCATCCCAGTAGGCTGCGGTGCGAGTTTCTTGGCATCAGGCTTGACTCCAAACCGAACGGGAGGGGCAGGGCCAGTTTTCTGGGGTTGCAAAGGTGCAGCAGTTGGCATTTGAGGAATAGGGGGAATGGGAGGAACAGGAGGGGGGGAACTGATACTGGTGCCAAACCCATTGACACCAGTCCTTTGTGGTTGTAAGGCAGGTGGCAGCATCGAATTTACGCCCGTTGCCATAGGCTGCTGTGGTGGAGTGGAGAATCCGCCGAATCCAGTTTGCTGGGGTATACCCCCGAACTGCTGCTGCTGTTGGAAACCAAATTGAGATTGCGGTTGCTGTGGGAATCCAGTAGGCTGGGGCATGATACCGTTCTGGAATTGCTGTTGGGGGAATGCCGTTAGTTGAGGCTGTAATGGTTGCGCGTACTGCGGCTGCTGGAACCGTTGCTGATTGAGTCCCGCTAAGCTCTGGCCAGTAGGGGCCAGTTGTGGTACATTGCGAGGGACGCCAGTCAGCTGAGGCTGCAAAGGAGGAGCAGCAAACGGACTCTGTTGGAAGTCCTGCGGAGCCGACAGCGGCCGCTGCGGTGGCGGTGGTGATAGTAGGGAATTTTGGTTTATATTTTGCGGAGGCATAGGTCGTTGACGGGGTTGCAAAGAAAAGCCTAGATTATGTGGTTGGTTTGGAACAGCGGTTTGTTGTGGCTGCAGAGGCCCCAGCTGTGAAAAGAAGCCTGGATTAGCCCCGGTCACTTGAGGCTGTTGCAGCGCGGGAGCCGCCGGCGCCGCAGGCGCCGCAGTTTGTTGGGGCAAAACAGGTGCAGGTGCCGGTGCGGAAACGGCCGGTGATGGTGTCGGCTGAGGAGGCTGCGATGGTGTTGGTTGCAAAGGTGCTTGAAGGAGTGACAAATCAGCCATTGCACCAGTGATTGCAGCTGGCTTCGGCGGCTCTGAAGTTACGGAGGCCGTTGCTGTTGGAGCAGCCGCAGTAGGAGCAGGGGCAGCGGCAGGAACGGGTGCAGAGGAAGCTGGTTGTTCCTTTGGTCGTTTGACATCCCATGCATCATCGTCAAAACCGCGCTGGATAGGTGTCTCAGCTGGAGGGGTAGACACACGTGCTGCTGCTGGCTCTGCCTTCTCTGCCTTTTCCTTAACTTCAAACGCTTTCGGGTCGACGACATCAGCGGCTTGCACAGCCGGAGTTGGACGGCCTTTGCGGGTATTATTCCGGAGAGCACCGCCAGGTCCAGAAAACAAACCACCCTCCTCACCATTACCAATAACTTCTTCACCGCCGAAGCTTACATTTCGTCCCCGGGTCTTGGAAGCGGTTCGGTTGAACATTGTATCCAAATAACGCATGACACGAAGTATGTCGCCCTCCTTCAAGCCCAGTGTGCGAAGAGTCTCAGGAGTAATATCGGGTAAGATAGCTTCGTCCATCGAATCCTTTGCAAAGTTCTGCGAATAGCGCTCACATTGATGAGGTCCGACGCCAGCCTTGAGAAAGAAGTCGAACCAGTCATATTCTTTAACATGACCGCCATTTTTGTCCTCCACCTTTTCTTTCTCCTTCTTCTCTTGTTCTTCCCTCTTTTGCTGCAGACTGCGACGTCGAATATCTGATAGAGGCTTGTCTTCGTCCAATGACTGGCCCGTGACTTTTTCAACATATTCTAGATCTTCAACAGACATTTTTGCGGTTGGCACTGCGATTTTAATCCCATTCATCTTGTGGAGATGTATTTTCCCGTCATGGAGACCAAGGAATTGAGCTTCAACCGAGAAAGACCCGGATCTGTCCGTCCAAGTTCTTGTTTTCGACGAATCAGGTTCTGGATTTAATTAGCTCTGTCTTCTTATTCATGGGTTTGGGATGTGACAATGTCTTACTTTGTTTCGAGCTCTTGTCAGACTTCTCACGTTTATGGCGCTGCAGAACACTGTTACCACCATTCACTGCAAGAAGACTGCTTCGTCTCTCAGGAAGTCTCACTCTTGGACCTACCTCAGATCGTGGACCATCTATAGAATCCACATGTGATTTCCTTACCGATTCTTTTGCTAGACGCTCCTCTTCGAGTCTATTTTGGTTGACTGTCTTGCTGCTCGCAGCAGCGGAAGATAATTCCACGAGGCCAGTGATTTCAACGTAGCTGCTAGGGACCACACCTTCACGGCCATTCTTTATTCGTCTCACCATCCACCATTCATCCGATTTGCTATCATCCAAAATTATCACCTCGTCGCCGGAAGCCACTGTCACCTCGTCATTACCCTGAGCCATAAAGTCATAAAGCACTTGTCCCTTTTTCTGAATTCCACTGCCGCCTTGTCCTGCTTCAAGGACCTCTCGCAAGCCTTCAGCTCTGTAAGCACCTGCAATTTCGCCTAAGGCCGCAACTAGCTCGTGGGCAGTATCCTTGGAACCGGCATGGAAGTCAGCACTTTTGCTCGGCCGGACAAGCTCTATGAAGACATGTTTGCCTTCGATTGAATAGTGAGTGAGTTTATCCGCCGTCCACTCTTGTTGCGAATCGTCGTCAGATCCGTCGGCTGATATGAAAATTGTTCCCTTTGGTACATTGATGCCTAACGTCGTCGGCATCTTCTTTCGCTTGCCCATGACCGAAATCATTTCGTTTACATTATATAGACGATAGCCGGACGGCGAGTGTGGGGATGGTGCCGAATAGCCAACACGGCTATAAGGTGGCGATTCCTGAACCCGTGCATCTTCCTCTTGCGTCAGGGTGAGTTGCGGGTGTTGTGGACGAGGAGGCTGTGGTGGTGCAACTTCCTCCTCATCATCGAACCGTAATGTTTTTCGCGCAGACGATGTCCCCGAAGGTGGCCGCGTGGGGAGAGCGGGTGGCGGGCCTTCTTCCTCCTCTTCCGGAGCTGCGAACGCCTGTGGTGCTGCAGGTACCGCACGAGAAGTGTCATGAGAAGACATGGATCCATGTTGTCGATGAAGGATACCGGCTATTGCAGCAGCCGGACTAGAATCTGGGATTGTCGGACTCGATTCGGCTGATGGGTACTCCTCGGGCTCGGTTTGTAGAGGTCGCTGAGGAAGGGTTGGGAGAGGTGACGGTTCGGGCTCCGGAATCGCATACGCATGAGCTGATGTTTCGTATGTAGTCTCTGGCTCGGGCTGCTCATCATGCACAGCTTGCGTTTGCGCCGTAGTAGGGCCCGATAATAGCTCGATATAATTTGCTGGAGCAAATCCGAAATCTGTTCCTGCGCCCACTAACGTCCAGTCTGGGTCGGAAGTGTCATATACTAGTAATTCGGCGTCTTCAGAGAAGGATATTTCCTCATCTGTCTGTCGTGTATAGTCATAGAGAGCTTTGGCCTTATGGGTAGGTTCAGCCTAGAAGCAAGAACGTAAGTCAGCATGACTAGGCTACAGAAGACACCACGCAGTTGAACAAGTATCCGCTGGTTTCCGGGCGTATGATTTGTGCAATTAATATGAGGCTGAAAAAGAGGGGCAATGATTGAAGCTATATCGAAGAACGTGGTCGTGGAGTCGAGATGTTTGTAGAGAGTGCTTCAACGGATGGACAAAACACAACCCCCTTACCTCTTGAACGTAGTTATTCGGGACCAGTCCCACTGGCTCCTCCTCCTCGGGATCAGCCTTCTTTTTAGCCTTCCACCAGTCATCGTCGTTGTTCTTGTCTAAAATATAGAGGAGATCGCCCTCGTGAATTTCGATCTCACCCTCGGCCTGGGGCTGGTAGTCGTAGACCGCGGTGTACACGCCGACGAAGCCCATTGTGACGAGATGCCCTCGGCAACGCGCTCCCAATTATTGTCCACTGCGATGGAGGGACACGGCAGTGAATCTGGGTGGTCAGTGGCAAGCAAGCGCTCGCCGGTCGGTAACAGATGGCCGCTGCTAGTATTGTCGATGGCTGACGAGATGCCAGCTTGCGGAGAGAGAGGATGATGATGTCGCCTGAGGGGAGTCGTTGCCAAGCGGACTACAGCTCGGGAGCCTTGGCGTCTGACGCCAGACTAGGCTAGACTAGCCCACTTTGCCGCCTTCCTTCTGCCTTCTTTCTGCCTGACATAACTATATAACTAATCATCCCTTGTTGACTAACGTTGATTAACTACATAGTCATCGTCACGACTTACTAGTGAGCACGATGTTGAAAAGAAGGGGAAAAAAAACTGTTATCGAGAAATCACATCATGCATGATACACTTACAGAAGTTGAAACTATATGAGAACGCCCGGAATTCGATGATATTGGGTCAGGTGAAACAAGTGCTTTGGTCCAGGAAGACATCCACTTGTGACGCAGTGGACGTGGTGCTGCGAAGTTGTCTTTCTCTATGTTTTTAGAGTGTCAAGGAAGACGCAAAGCCCGTCTAGACAGGGGTACTCGGTTAGAAACTCACAAGTTATAGCTACTCAGGTTACATATGGAGATTTCAACACTTTTATGCGGTAAGAATAAAAGGCCATGAGCGCTCTCGATAAGCGCACAATGTCCTCGATAGCTTGTCTTTTCTCGAGCTTAAGAAAGCCCGTGGTATAGTCATTGGGCTCCTCGATGTTGACGACCAACAAGTGCAAGCAACCTTGGACTCAGTTACTGAGGCCCGGAGGCTGATAATCTGATTGAGATACTCACCTCACGAAGTTCCAGCGACGTTTATGAATACACTTTCAATGATGTCGACAGTATACATAACACTCTAGATGCATGGCTAGGAAGGTAAGGACCCAGAGTACCTATGTGTAGTCGACATTCTGAGAGCCTGCCTCAAGAACATGACCAGATATTGTACGCTACAAGATTCTAGACTGCCTACCAGCAGCTGCCAACAGTATATGGGTATTTATTTCTCTAGCTACGTATCTAGAGAACGTCCTACATGCCGTTCACGGTTCGACCCGAAACGGCAACTTTGTCCCCATTGGAGCTGGCGTCGGGAAACGCAGAATCGCCAGATTGGGTAATTAGAGCTTTTCTTCATTGTACGTTGTGCTTTGCGGCAAGTAGCACGAGCTAAGCTGGAGAAATGAAGGAAAAATGACTATTTTGTTGGATCCTTGATCCAGGTCTTTATTTTATCTGCGTGTATTCGTTCAATAGGTTAAAGAGAATATTCTATAATATCTGGAACGCCGCACACGAATCAGGATTGCCAAATCAATCCTTAGATGCAAGGTACCCGCATTTTTCTCGGGAAATTGTGGGGATTGCGCTGACGATTTTGAATAGGATAAAAAGTAAATGATACATTTGCATAGTCGATCGTGTCGGGTGAGAAGATACAGCTTCGGAGTCTCTCATTGACAATGCTCCCAAATATAGGGCAGGCCGTAAATGTGGTGTTCTGCCTGCATTAGAGACCTTGCTCAATCCATTACAAAATCAGGACGGTCAATATCTTCTACCGCATAGCTTGTAAGGGAAGGCAATATTTGACTATATTTGATTCAAACTAAGATTTACTTGTCAGATGTCCAGATTTGTTGCTATTACTTCATAATAACATTGCTAAGTGCCACTTATCAGTGTATATTTGTTTTAGCGTGTATATAGTTCAAAGTCCTTGATCTGCTCATGTCTTATAACCGGTGGCTCGAAGGTAGATATAACGGTGCGAAGTTCATCGAGGAATAGCGTATTTCATCCACAGCGGTTCAGTCAACAGTTTCTCCAAACAACTTGCCTCTACGCTGACCAAAATCTCCATCCCACCTTCTGGAGGTGGTGGCATGACAACCTGCAAGCCGTTGATGATGCCAACCGAGGGAGATCGCACCGCTTGGATCCTACCCCCCAAAGCCGGGCCCCAGTCCAGAGTGTACAGATCAAATGTGGCCCACGAAGACTGGACACAATTATAACCAGGGACATCCAAAAACGCGGTCGGAATGAGTCTGTCTACGTCCTCTAATCGGTCTATCAATGTCACCAGATCATCCGTGAACTGCCCATCAGCCCGTATAACCGCCTTTCGGATCGAGACAGCCAAATCGGCGACATTGTCGGAACTCAGTATCTCCCGGATGGGGCACGAGACAGCTATATACTCCAAGAAGCAGCCCAACGTTTCTGGGTGAAGAGGTGGGTCGGCCCGTTGTCTTCCATCGATGGCTATATTAAAGACTGACACTGGGTCGCCGTCAAGTGATTCAAGTGGTGATTGCATTGCCATTACGGTTCGCCACAGAAGTGCAGAAACTGCATCGTTCGTCGATATCCACTTAACATCAGAGGCATGTTTTGCATTCCCCGGGGCCGCGTCATTTTTCAAGGCCGCTAATCTCTCCGGCGAGAAATAGAATACTTGGCCGCGATTCTCTCGTGACAGCATCTTGAGCGGAGCCCCCTGAGGAGTGAAGGGGAGAATTACGTACTCGGGGTGATTTTCAGGGAGTCCGTGATTTCTCCCGGAGGGTTTCATCACTCGCTCCCGGTCTGCAAAGACGGCATCATCCAGCACGTATGGTTCCGGAATGTCCAGATTTTGGGCGCGACGACATCCTTCCGCCCAGATTTTCGACCAGACATGGAAAGACTTTCCGTCTCCAAACATATGCAGGATGCACCATGTAAGAATCAATCCGCCACGAATGAAGTTCGCCTGTAAGAGGGAAACGGGCAACCTCTCCCCGGGAGTAGGCCACACGGAACGACGACAAAGAAGTTCATCATCGAAGGCCGAGACAGGGAAGTTTATGGACTTGAGTTGGCTATACGATTGTTGGAAGGCGTCGGTGTCTCGGAGGTCCTTGACCAGAATATCCTGTATTGCACCGTCTGGCAGACTTTGCAATTTGAGGACACCGGCCTGCTTCCACTTCAAGTCAGGCACCGCCTCACAATTCAAAGCCGCGATATGTTCCTTGGCCTCGTTGTATCCCGCCGTGAGAATACGGACTACTTCATCAAGATTGTAGTCTTCCGCCAGCTCGAAAGGAAATACATAGCGAAGATACCCCTTGGGCCCAATACGCTCTATAGCCGTCAGAGGAGGTAGATTGCTTGATCGCTGTGTGTTTGCCATGATGTGGATTCTTCCTTTCTGAGAGAGTATCAACAGAGAAAGAGAGATGGAAAAAGATTATAAAATAACCGGGACGGAAGAGCAAAAATCGGCTCTATAGCATTGTTAATTAGTTATGTATAGATTTGTGATCAAAAACACAGTTAGGTCAAGTAATTACTTGCCTCCGTTTCCTCCCTACCGTTTTCAAAGATTGAGCGGTTTAAATAACGTTTTTCATAGGCGGAGATGATGCAGTTCTTGGACACCGTTGTAGGCTGTAAACATTTATTACTGAGTACACTGTAGTTGCTGCTATTCAAGACCACGAATCCATGTTCCAATTTATTTGAAAGTGAGTGAGGACCCCCCTTAGTATACTTTAGCACATAAACTGGGCTTTAATATTGAATTTAGCCTGTAGTTAGCGACATCATCCCTGTCACTGCGTCGCATGACATACAGCTCAACCACCATCGCTCTGTTACCAACTAGCAATCTTGACCCCAACTCTCCAGGCCCTAGTTGACAAGGCTACCTGGATAAACCGGTACGTTATTACCTGCACCTGCAAAACTCTTTATGAAGTTCACGCTGCCAACGACACAGCTACTCGTGCCGTTAGACCGCAAAACGGTCCGAAGAGTGCTAGTCTCGTCTTAGCGGAATGCACCCCTGTCGTGTGGCTCACGACCAGGAAGTTCTGGTTATAGCCTATCATATTTAACAAGGGTCAGACTGCTTGAGCCGTCCTGACCGTCATTTTCCTTACTAGCCCTCATTCGGGCAAAGGGATCGTCTCGTTGTTCTCTCTCCCATATGAAGGACCGACCTATTTTAGTTTTGGACGTCACTTAGCTCATCCTGGAACATTCTATAAAGGCTGATCCATAGTATTCCAGTCGAGCGATACATGTACGTGTATATATGTGCATGGATACTCCAAGAGCGTTGAGGGTGACGTTTTACGACTGCATAGAAGCGACAAACTTGGCGATTTCCAAAATCCTTGTTGCATCCGGATGGCAATCAATCCAGTCATTGAAGCGTTTTCGGACCACCGCCTGCAGACATTGAATTGAGTCAAAATATTATCGCAGAAGACAATGTTTCCGTGGCAACCTTGCTGGGCATAGCAACCGTGGCCGTGCTGTTGCGATTTGTGGCGCGGATAGTTCAAGGAAATGCGGTTTTAGTGGATGATTGGACAATCGTGCTGGCCTTGGTACAATTTCATCCGTAGATATCACGGCATTGTTTTCTGACTGGTCTGGCTCAGATATTCGTGGTTGGAACCACCTCGTTAAACGTCCTCGGTAAGGAAATACTGGGGTATCTGCAGAACAGAATGACTGACGGATCCGACAGGTGGAAGTTATGGTGCTGGAAGACATGTGTGGGTAGTGACCGATCTGATAATAATATTCAAGGTACAGTGATTCATCCTTTCCGGGCCTCCTCGGCTCATATGGTTGGTGATTTTAGGTATTATATGCCTATACCTACCTCTATGCAGCGGCATGCTGTCTCACCAAAGTCTCGATCCTCTTCTTCTACCGCCGAATTTTCGCCATGTCGTATCCGGGCGCATACATGAAATCTGCCATTACATTTGGATTTTTTCTTGCCATGGCTTACCCATTGATTATATGGGTTACAATGGCCAACGCCTGCCGTCCTCTTTCATATTACTGGAACCAGTTCGCCGGAACGGAAGGGGTATGTATCAACACAAACAGATTCTTTCTCGCTCTGAGAATCATCAATATGATCGCCGACGTGATTGGCCTGGCGATACCGTTCCCTCGCATCGTCAAGTTGCAAATGGCTACCAGCAGCAAAGTTGCCGTGTGTGGTATCATGGCACCATGATACCATTGGGTGGATTGTGAGATATTTTTTAAACTCCTTATCTACCATCTCTATACTTGCAGACTGAAAACTGAACACTCGAATAGCGTTTGTATTGCTAGTGTTATCCGCATCACCAGCTTCTCCAAGTTCGAATCAGCACTGGACATCACCCACGAAATGGGGCCCGTTTTCATCTGGTCCACGATTGAGCCGAGCATTGCCATTGTCTGCGCATGTCTGCCTCATCTGGCACCCCTGGCGAAGAAAGCTGGTTCTGCATTTGCATCCAGGTATGGGAAAAGCACTTCCGCCAGACCAACCGATCAAAGCCAGAGGGCCGACAATCCCGGTAATGATAACATTTCGGGCTATGAACAGCCACAGAACGGGGGCATCCGACTATTCAATTACGGATCCGGCACAAAGACCTCGCCGCATCATATGAAAAGGCTCAACGTCTCGGATGATGTAGTCCACCTTACCGATCAGGTTACCGTCGGTCATTGCCATGGGCTGGAAAAGGCGAGGTCAATATAATCTGGCTCAGAGTATAATGCTGACCAGACGATTGCCGGAATTTAATGCAGTCGTCTCTATCGTCGACGAGAAAATAGAAAAAGAAGTGAGGTTGTCGTCTCAGCCTCCAAGAACAACTACACTAATCCTAAAGCGGCTAGTTGTGCTAGTTCCTGATTAGGTATAGCTTCCTCTAAGCACCAGGTTTTTTTCCATGTTGCCATAAAAGGAAGGCTGTTCTTGACCAGCCACACCGTGGCTTTGACGATGATATAGAGCATAAGCTTATATTATTTCATACATACATACAGCTAGATCAAGGCTGAGATACACTTCGAGCTCTCAGCATATTCGGTTATCTCGTCAAGTTTGCGCAGCACTGTCTAGCATGAACCAAATCTTCAACAAGCATTAACTATTTATCACTCCAAATGCAAGACCTCGCAATCAACGATGGCGCCCAGCCGTACGCGTCCATGGCTGGGAAGCTGGACTCCAGACTCCTCCAAGCTCTGCGCGTGATGGGCTTTGAGACGATGACGCCTGTCCAACATCGCGTTTTGACCGAACTTCCAGATTGGCGCAGCGACTGCTTGGTGCAAGCCAAAACCGGTACTGGTAAAACCCTAGCCTTTCTGTTGCCTGCACTACATTGCCTACTCCAAGACCCTCGTGCGCCACCAAGAGGGCAGGTCGCCATTCTGATCATTGCCCCAACGCGAGAGCTCGCCCAGCAAATCGCAAAGTCATGTGATCAACTCACATCGCAACTTGCGAAGCCCCTCGAGTGCCATATTGCAGTTGGTGGGACTGCTCGGGCGTCTGCCCATTCGCGATTCATGAAGGAGTCGCCATCTATTCTAGTAGCAACCCCGGGACGACTCAAAGACTACCTATCCGAAGCTCCCACAGCCCAGAAGCTGTCCAATATCCGCACTTTGGTTTTGGACGAAGCGGACACGATGCTCGAAACCGGCTTTATGGCTGACGTGAAGCGAATCCTCCAACTCATCCCACCAAAGAGCACTGGCTGGCAAGGCATGTGTTTCTCAGCCACTGTTCCGCCCAGAGTCAAGGATGTGGTGAGTGTTGTGTTGAAGCCAGGCTATAGTAGCATCTCAACCGTTGACAAGAATGAAGCACCGACGCACGAGAGAGTTCCCCAGTACTACGTGCTGATGCCGTCTGTGGCAGACACTTTCACCACTCTTGCTTCCCTTCTGAACCACGAAATCAAGACTAACGCTAAAATTATTGTCTTTGGAGTCACTGCGAACATGGTTGCCCTCTTTGCGGCAGTCTTCTCCCAGCGATTGACGCCTTTGAAGGTATTTGAGATCCATTCAAGACTCAATCAGGGCGCTCGCACGAGAACCACAGCCCAATTCAAAGAGGCAGATGCTGGCATTCTGTTCGCCTCAGATGTTATTGGTCGTGGCATCGATATCCCCAATGTCGACTTGGTCATCCAGATCGGTTTACCATCGAATGGCGACCAATACGTCCACCGTGTCGGTCGTACAGCGCGCGCTGGGAATGACGGCCGCGCCATCATCGTTCTCACGGAAGCAGAGTCATTTTTTATGAAGAACAACCGACACTTACCAATCAACCCGCACCCCCAGACTGACGCGATCAATGCCGGTCGTGCTCGATATACCGATGCTGTCACCCAGGCCATGCACGGGGTTGATGAATCGACAAAACAACGTGCCTACTCGTCTTTCATCGGCTTCTTTGCTGGATCGGGTCTCATGAAGCCACTTCGTCTCGACAAGCCGGGCCTGGTCCAAGTTGCAAACGAGCTGGCCATCAAGGGGATGGCATGCCCTGAACCACCACCAATGGAGAAGAAAGTCATTGGCAAAATGGGCTTGAAGGGTGTTCCTGGATTCAATTACGCCAGCGGAAACGATTCAACCGGCAACAGTTCTTACAGACCGCATGGTCATCCTAACGGCAAGACTCGTGATGCGTTAAGTCCCGGCGCTGGTCAGGGAGGCCGAAGGGGCGGAGTCGAGAAGAAACGTGGAGGAGGCCGCGGAGGGCGTGGCGGTGGAGGACGTGGGGAAAGAAGATAAAGCTCGTTGTAAACTTGGCACACATCAAGTTGTTTCATCATCTTTTCTGCATTCGGAAGTTTCGGCGTCGGCGGGTTGGTTCAACTTGCATGTCGGATTTTTACGTCATTTTGTTAGATTCCTTGATACATTATTTCTTGGGTGACTACGTATTTTTATAGAAACTGGCCAAAGGCCGATCGGAAGATACCTTGAGCAAAGACATTTGAACTACATCAAATTAGATACCTGAAACCGAAATTTGGGGGGGGGGGGGTTTAATACGGTGATATTTCCTCGTATTATCCGAATAGGTTGACGCCAACATAACAGCGTCCTCTAACAGATCATGTTAAGATGGAGACTTACAAATATTGTCCAAGTATACTCAAGGGTTCGCAATAAGAATACTACGAGTAAACAGCAAAAGAGAAGTATATATGAGCGCTTGTGTAAAGCACTTTGAATGTATTGAACTGCAAGATATCCAATTCCTGGTACTTTGCACGCATGACATGTGAAGATTTAATGAGTTCTTCTTAGAACCATATCCCATGTACCCAATGTCCCCGCATCCTTCATGTCGATGCAGACATTCAAATTCGTAAACAAAAAAGAAAAAAGAGGAAAAAGATCATAACAACATTGTATATAAGCGTTCATGCAGCGCTGCACCGGTGCAGCGCGGGTGCGATTCAAAAGATTCCAGAATCTCCCATGAGCCACACACCATTTATACAGGCATAGAGTCAACAAAAAAAAACAAGGCGATTCTAGAGGCGATTCTAGAGGGGTATAAAACGCCATTCAAACCTCATCTCTCTATACATCACACCACACGCACTCTTTCTCCCCCCTGGACACGCTTAATCAGATGCGGTCCTGTGCTCATTGTTGGTGGCCGCAATCTCCACCTTTTCGGACTCAGATGAAGCGCTGTGGTCCGAGACAGATAGACCAAGATCAAAGAGCTGTTGAGAAATCTCCTCGTGAGTGAGCTTGGGCATCTGCTGGGCGATCTGGAAGGGCCATTTGTTCTCGACATGGGCCTTGGCGAAGATGATGTCAACTTCCTCCAAGTCACGTCCGGCGGTCTCGACGTAGAAGAACCAAGCAAAGGGAATGGCTATAAAGTTGACGAGAGCAAAGAACAGATAGATACCCCAGGCGCTCTTGTTAGAGAAAACGGGGGTGAACATGACGACGGCAAAGTTGCAAATCCAGTTGACACAAGTCGAAGCTGAGGCAGCCATGGTACGGGTTCGGAGAGGGTTGATCTCGGGGGGGTAGATCCAGGGTAGAGGAAGGGTAGTAAAAGCAAAGAAGGTAATGAAGAGGAAGATACCGACAGCAGCACCCTTGGCATTCTGCGTGGTGTCATCAACCAGGCAGCCCATGGTGATGATGAAACTGAGACCTTGGCCAAGGAATCCAATCAGGAACAGATTACGGCGACCAACCTTCTCAACCATGAAGAAGGATGGAATAGTAGCAAGCGCGTAGACTGTGGCGAAGACACCACCCAGAACAAGAGGGAGCTTGCCGGTCATGTGCAAGTTGTTCTTGAACAAAAGCGTGGAGTAGTAGATAGCGGCGTTGCAACCAGTGAACTGCTGGAAGAACTGACCAGAGCAACCAATCATCATACGCTGGAACTCCTGAGTCTTGCCGAAAGTGAACAGTGTCTTCCAGCTGCTGGCTTCGGCATTCTCGAGAGACTTCAGGTCAGCCTGCATGAGGTTGAAATCCCGGAGCACGTCGTCAGCATCTTCAGAGCTGTCGTTGAGCTGGGCCAGAACGTGGAGTGCTTCCTGAGTCTTGCCGCTCATGATGAACCAACGAGGCGACTCGGGCAGCATCAGGGCGCCGATGACGACGAGCAAGGCGAAAAGGATCTGGAAAGCAACAGGGAAACGCCACTGGACCGAGCTCTCAACGTAGGAGAGACCGAAATCAATCCAGTAGGCGATGAAGGTACCGACAGCGATGATAGCACCCTCGAAGCAGACGAGGAAACCACGGTTGTGGGCACGCGAACACTCGGACTGCCACACTGGGATAGTGGCAGTGTCCATACCATTTCCAACACCGGAAATGACACGGCCGATAACAAACTGACCCAAGCCCCAATGAGGACCGAATGAAGCAGTAGAGATCACAGTACCGACAACCATCAAGGCACCACCGCCGACTAGCAGGGGAGTACGACCGATGCGCTGACCGAAGAGGAGGGTAAAGATAGCACCAAAGAAACAACCAATTTCGTAGCAAGAGGTGACAGCACCTTGTAAGACAGAGACATGCAGAGAGTCACCATCGAGGACAGGGAACTCCTTGACGAACTGGTCACCAGAAATAAGACCAGACATCAGACCCTGATCATAACCGAACAGCGAGAAGCCGATGACGGATGTGAAGGTGATAGCCAGATGGAGCTTCTTGCCCCGGAGGCCGGAGGTTGTTGTCCACATTGTGAAAAAATGTGATGACTTATTTTTGAATTTTTTTTATTTCTCTCTCTCTCTCTTCGTTCGAACCTCTAATGAATGAACATGAGAGTAGAATGAAGAAGGGGGAAGTGGAAAGGAAAAAAGGAAAGAAATGGGGAAAGTGCGACGAATATATAAGGGCTCGTACTCCGGGGGAGGCTTTTGCGGGAGTCAGGGCACGGCCCCGAATTGGGTGCGCCAAGCCGAAAAAGCGTAGAGAATGACGACGGCGGCTGGAGGGGGTGGCCTCCACATGTTGGTGGAGGAAGATGTAACATGGACGATGAGAGCGTGCTGGATGTGGTGCTTGTGGGTATGGCGATGAGCAATGAGAACGGTGAGATTCCCCGCAAGGCTCAAAGCAGGATGTCCGCTTTTGGTTCGCGCATGCCGATGAACAGGAGCGGCCAATCAGGGGCCCGGCCAACCCTTATAATAGATAAAGATGCGGGGACCCGCCCCACCTTTACTCCAGTAGCAGCGGAGTGGCGGTCCCGTTTTCACGGGGTCAGGGCAGCTTCTCACTGGTGCATCTCCCCCGAGGGCTGCCCCACCGCACTCTACATCCAACCAACGAGCACTCGCACTAATTTGTAATTTCTCTGAACTCCAACGTGGGGGTCTTGATGTGGGGATTATGCGCGCTATCTATTGGCTGCTAGACACGGGAAAATTCACTCTTCTCGTCTTACGCTTTACGGTTTACCCCGACCGGGCAGAATCCCGATAAGAGAGAGCCGTGGCGTAATAAGCGTCGTCGGGCCGACGGTCGGTGTTTCTGTATAATAGAGTTTCTGTGAAGTCGAGTCGGCAAGGCACGCTTCCTGGTCTGAGTCAGTAGCAGTTGGTTGAGATAGGCGCCAGGAATAGAGAGGTTTGCAACCCGACAAACAGAAAGAAGAGAGCCTCAGAGAGAGGGGAAGAGGAGGGGGAGAAAAATTAACAAGTGGAGAGACAATTTGCCCTTTCCTCCTCCATTACTCCGTATCGGATAGTAGAATTTCCTCGTTAAGGCTTACTCTCCTCCGCGTCCCGCTTGCTAAAAAGGTCTGCACACGGTGCACAAAGTTTTTCCGGCTTTACCCGGTCCTGCATTCGGCATCGGTTACTCCGTGCTGAATGCCGATTGGCCTGGAGGCATTTCTGGGACCACACCGCTAAAAAAAAAAATGACTAACATTTGATACAGCGTAATTTAAAATCTCACTTTCGTAGCTTGATTAATTTTAACTAGCGCGCAAGCTAGCGATGAAATTTTTGTACTAAGCGCCGTACTAGATTGTATGTGATGATGTGTCATTTTGCGTAAGTTACTCCATAAGATTTAATTAAAAATTTCTGCGTAGTGCAGTGGATCCTACTCCGACTTGGCGCGCTCGTTCGAGAATGATTGTCGGGGTGCAGCAAGCCCAACGAGGGAGGGAGCATCGTTTATCCGGCCGCTGTCCACTGTCCACGTTGTTTCCGTGCGGAGGGTTGCCCGGGACCCTGACATGCGACGGAGATGCACAGAGAAAACAACCAGATCTGGACGAAGTTGTGCATTACAGCGTTATTCCATAGGAGATGCATTTACGGATACAGTCTACCTCGGTATCCCGTCCCGCTGCTGATCGAGCCGCGCAAATGTCAGCCTATCCGTGACCAAGGTTCTTCGAGAGTACCAACCTACATATTATGACTCTGTGCTGCGTGCTAAGCAGTATAGCGCGCGCGATGACGCCACCTTGCAGTGCTGAGAGAAGAAGTTTTGAAGACTTGAGTCAGGATACTTTCATGTCAGATGGATCCATGGCCACGTTTCCTCCAACAAGATTGCGCAGCCATGCCTGCATATAGCTACTACTACCCATTGGGCATCATACTAAATAACGGTCTGCAACACCTTGGCAACCTCCGCTGACTAGATCTGATAGGACTAGCTTTTGATACTGCCTGAATTTTCCGGAATACGGAGTATAGAGCAGGCTAACCAAATCAATACCACCAATGCTTGCATAGCTAGTAAGCTGCTATTCCGAGCTGCCTCTCATGATCAGGAATTGTCTATGGACACAAGAACTGCTATGTGTCAGAAGGACTGGGAGAAGAAAAATCTTCTCCTCCATACGACGTCACCATGGGGGCTGGATTGGGCTTAGTGAGCGGACTTAGACTGCTCAGCCTTCATACTCCAGCTTCAGCTCGTGATCAGCGCTCAGGAACGTGCTCAGTTATACTCAGTGAGTAATAACGGCAGGCAGGCGGGGGTTGAGCGCTAAAACTGAAGGGGGCAGTTCATACCTCTGATCCTGGGTTCGGAGTAGTTGCTGAGCTTCCATGTTTCTTTCTCGGGCGGTATCGAACAAAGCGCTGTAGACGTAGTTGTACTTGTAAGACATTAGTACAAACCACTATGCAATGTACCACGTGTACGGAGTGTTGACATCAATCTACAGCCAAACGTGCATTCGATGATGGAGTATATTACTATTTACAAAGTCTGACTTCAATGTTGCATCGATACCAGGAATGTACAAGACCAGGAATGAATGGCGTTCCAATTATCACAGTTCATCTTTAAAAGTTTCCTCACTGCCCAATTCCTGCTCTGACGGGAGATCTTCTTCTTTCGACGCCGGTTGTTCCTGTTGATCATCGTTGTCGTTACTAGTTTCCCCGTCATTTCCGAGTTTGGACTGTTTCCCGCTTGATGCTCCATCTCCATCTGCATCCCCGTTCTTTCCATCATCCTCCGCATTTGAATCGACAATTGCTTGAACGATACGATCCCCGTTCCTCTCCACCAATTCCAACTTCCAATCCTTGCCATCGGTCATCTCATCTAGTTGTTTCTGGAAAGATTCTACTTCCTTAGGGTCCAAATCCCACTTTTTAAGTTCCTCCTTCGATAGCTGGGTCAGCTTGCCGCCCTCTCTCTTGGCAACGACTTCAACAGACTCCTCGCCAATCTTTGCCATGCGGCCCTTTTGAATCACCTTGCCTTCGGACCCGACCTGTTTCATGGCACCGACCTCAATCCCACCAATGATTTGGGACTCGGAGGCGCCGGAATTAACCAGCTTTTGGCTTTCATGATGGGCTTTCATGGCTTCGAAGTCTTCAATCTCCTCTGGTGCCAGTATCTCTCGGCATTGGATTGAATGGATATCCTCTGGCTGAGGAAGTTGGAATGCGACATCGTGGCATAACCGCGGCGTGTAAATGACCATCAGGTAAGAGCAGGTGGTGATCTCTTTGATCCATCCGATTCGATCTGTGGATTGCGGATGGCAATGAAATTGTACTTCCACCTTGCGCTCAGCACCCGTAAGATCACAGATGGTTCCTCCCGCCAATCTTTGGACCAAATATCTTGATTCGCCTTTGGTCTGGAGTTCTGCGGTGCTCTTACTCGTTGTCTCTTTGCCGCTAGGGTCAGACTCCCCGTCTTCATCATCGTCTTGTTGAAATTTCCCGAGCACGAAAGAATGAGATGTCGGATCTTCTATAGGCGGGTAGTTTGGTACTCCCGCACCAGACCTAGCATGGAATTGTTTGATCTGCTTCTGGTAGCAGAACGAGTATGACCACCACCCAGAGACGTAGTACATGCATGTACCCTCCATCTCCTGCAGTAATTCCAGCCCCCGATCTGTAGCTCGCGCTATTTCATTTTCTTCCGTTGTCTTGTCACTGGTAGCCCCGTTGCCTGTGTTAGAGGTTGTGTTGCTATCCGCGTTATTACCAACTCGAGGTATGTTGCAGAGATACCGCAGCCCATCGAGTTTCATTTCTTCGTAACTAAAGTAATCGAACGAAGCTTCAGGGGCCCAATCCAACCCTCCTTCTCCCCTTTCTCCCCCACCGTATCTGCTACCAGTACTTTGACCGCCACCTAATGGTTTCTGTGACGCATGGTGTTGTAGGTCTCGTTTATCGGAGTCGGCATTTGAGGGTGTAGAGTGTCCGGATAATCTTTCTTTCTGTAATCGTAGAATTGCGTCGGCTTCCGATTCGAGGACGTATTCATCGGGGAATAGGACATCATACTATATCAGATAGTCAGAATAATGTGGGAGAGGAAACTGTGCCGCAAGGAAGAAGTTGTATTAGCATACCTGGGGAAATGCCAGAACGTCGTCGTGGATGCTAAATGGTCGTTTGGCAGCACTCGCCGCACGGGTGATGGCAATCGAAGCCAGATAAAGGAGAGATACCGACTGCCTCATTGTGTAGAGCTTATAGTGACTGCGAAACGTTGGTTACCGTTCAGTAAACAAACACGCGATCCGAGACGGCGCAGTTCGACGGTTGTATCTATAGAAGTATATTCGGCCCGAACACAGGGTCTCCCAGGGCCATGTATAAAAGAGATAAAGGGTGTCCTATGACTATACATTCACATCATTGATAATATGCAGAAAAGAATTCAGTGCTGAGGGGCATTCTCATCAGTCTCGCTGAGCTCTAGAGTTGGAGGGAAGTTAACAGGTAACGTTGGGTTAAGTTGACAGCTTGCTGCTTTTCTCCGCTAATTACCCGCCACGGCCTAGCGTAGTACCCTTTTCCGCAGCCCGCTTTCAGCCAATCATGTTTCAAAGATATAGATTAGAAAGATACAGCAATTTACATCCCAAGCGTATACATGTTCAAGGACAAAAGAAAAGTAATTTCAACCTCATACCGGGGCAGGCTGGGTTTTGAACTACAAGTATGGTCAGTATCAGTCGCATGTATATTGAAAGCTGGGCTCGCTTACCTCGACACTTCGAGTCATGAAAATGTTTCCAGCCATGAAGCGGCTGTGCCTATTCTTGTAGTATCCTGATATACGTTGGATCTTCCCAGGTACCTTTGTAGTAACCCAGTTCCTGAGTCTGCCCTCGCCGCCAAGCGACCGATGCTCATAAGCAGCAGCGGTGCCTCTTTGTGATGCGGACTTTGTGGATTGAATCAAGTACACTGCGTACGTTGGAAGGCAGCCAACAACAACCGCTATTATTACGTGGAGGGAGGCAATCCATTAGCAGAAACTAAAAACTAGCAGGGCACTAAGATTAATACCTATGCCGCCTTCAATCATTTCCCAAATAGCGATCCATGGGAGAGTAGGCGTGTCCACCCACATTCGAGTACCAATTGTGAACCCGCGGCAGATTGCTGTAATAATGCATACAGCACCGACAGAGAAGATTCCGGCTGTTCGTAGATACGTTGTCCGGGTCAAGCGAGCTTTATATAGGAACAAGATAGGCAGGGCCATGACTGCACAATCGTGGTCAGTGGACTTGCACTTGGATTCAGAGGGTGTAGTAGCACATACTAAGTATATCGGTCAAAATCTCGACAACGACCACGTAATGGAGGTTGGCAACTTGCCCGCGAAAATCTCTCTCTGTATTGCAGGCACCTATACTTCAGCGGTCAGTTGGTGAGACACTAACAGTATCTAGCTAATTAAGTAGGGAGAGAACCTGGTGTGAAGTAATCCGATACGGTTGTGCACGAAGTAAATGTTACCACCAAGCAACCGATGTAAGCCTAAATACGCAATTTTCATAACATGAGTGACCTGTAGATCTGATAAAAAGTAACCATATAGTTAACATCCAGATAGGACAAGAGTTTTATTACCAGTATCACAAACCCTAATATCGCCCACCAACCACGCAACCACTTGGGCTGCCGATTAAGTATACGTCGAGACAGCGACAGCAAGGACAACTTGACGGACCACAGAATCATTGGAAAAATGATATTACTGGCAAAGGACACCTTGAGCTGGAACACTTCATCGGCATGCAAACTCTCATCGTGCGGCAGAAGGGTTTTCCCAGCAGCAATGATTCGATACGCCGCCGGGATCAGGATAATAGTGATTGTGGCGAGGACGTAAAAGCCCACAAAGGCGAATAGCATAAAACCATCCTCGAGTTGAAGAGGGTCGCCCCTTAGCCATCGCAGAAAGAATCGGAGAAGAATGGATATGCCTGATATCGCCATCATGGTGTATGATGTTGCTAGTACTTGTCCGGAGCTGAGTTCGTACATTTTGCAGATCTTCTAGTTTGGAAACCTGTGGTTGAGTATAACTCATGGTGTAGAGGAGAGAAATGATATGCCATTTTCCCCCTTGTACCTAGGTACTTGCCAAATGGCAAGATGGGATGATTATGACTCTTACGTCCTGGATGACTCTTCATCATTGAGGCAGTTGGCCTATTTCTCACAAAGGAGTACCTCATTATTAGACACAAAATCCCAAGTTCAGGAACATCATTCGTAACTAGATACGTTATATATATATATATATATAAACAGGAATATCTAGTCTCAAATGGAATATTTCCCAATTCTCCCATATTCGTTCCCAAAAAGCGGCTTGACCTTGCTATAACTGTGACATCGAAGAATATTAATGATAGCAAATTTTTACTTATATCTCACCATGGTGTTGTGGCTGCGTTTGACGATGTTCCTGTGAGTACAGCCGCATATGCTGCTCAACTAGGGTCCGTTGTGTTTGCCGGTCCAACGCTTCTAGATCTAACTAGAAATTCTGACATTTTATGAATAGTGGATTTGAAATAACCCGCACTATCTACTATCAACATCTGTCATCACTATATATGAAGTATGAATACGGATATGAAGCCACATAGTTAATTCCGTACACTAAATCTATATCCGAGCAGCGAGTAGCATAGCCAATAGAAACAACCAGTAGGACCCATCGGTATTACAATACGAGATCTTGCCATCCGTTTCTTAGTAAGTCCTGAGTAATAGATCCGTAATACCGTACTACCGTATCACGCCAAACCAGATCCGGTTTAACACGCTGCTGACAGACATCTTTGTAATCGCAGCTCCCCGCAAAATCTATATAGAGTGGTCAACCAACCACAAATTTGCCAAAATGCAATCGAAGACTTGGGAAGCTTCTTGAATCTAGATCCTTTGCCTGACTTTTGTCTATAAATAAGCCCTTCTTCTCCCATGAAGGTCCTTTTGTCGTTTTCAATCTGCATCACAGCAATTCTCGTTGCAATCACCTACAACAACAACACCCATATACCTCTTATATTCAAAAACTTGATTCCATCAGAGCTCCAAGCTCAAGCTTCCAATCTTCTGACTCGCTATTGGAATCTGGACGCCAATTCTGAGCAAGCTAGCAGCAACAGCAACAACAACATCCCACAAGAACAACCACCCATCCTCCTCAGCCCCTCAAACAACATGACAGCCGCACGCGCAATCCGCATGGCCTTCCAAGCCATCGAGCAAGCCGAAGGTGCCGGCGCTCGCGTCCGCCGATCCATCGGCACGCCCAAACTGCGCAACTTCAGCCCATTCCTGATGCTAGACCACTTCACAATCGGCAAGGGCGCCGGGTTCCCGGACCACCCTCACCGGGGCCAGGAGACAATCACCTACTTGCTCTCAGGCGGCGTGGATCATGAAGACTTTGCCGGCAACCGCGGCACCATTGGGCCTGGCGACTTGCAATTCATGACCGCGGGCAAGGGCATCATGCACGCCGAAATGCCGCACGAGAACGAGGACGGAAGCCCCAATGTCGGCATGCAGCTCTGGGTCGATCTGCCCAAGAACCTGAAATATGTTGACCCGCGCTACCGGGACTTGCGCGCTTCCGAAATCCCCGTCGCTAAAGTCGACGAGGGTAGGGTCATCATCAAGGTGATTTCGGGCCAGTCGCACGGCGTCGATTCCGTGCGCGACCTCGCCTACACGCCTCTATGGTTCTTGGATATTACCATCAAGCCGGGCGGGCGAGTCAAGCAGCTGCTCCCCATTGGCTGGAATACATTTGCCTACACGCTGCAGGGCACAACACACTTTGTGACGGACGAGAGCACGAAGCCCATCAAGCAGTTCCATAACGTCGTCTTCCAGCAGGCCGGCGACCATATCGAGGCGTATGTGCCCGATAATGCCGACGAGGAGAGTCGCTTCATCCTCGTTTCGGGCCAGCCGCTTGACCAGGAAGTCGTCCAATACGGCCCGTTTGTGTGCACGACTAAGGAGGAGGTGTATCAGGCTATGCTTGATTTCCAGAGTGCGAAGAATGGCTTTGAGAAGAGTATGGGTTGGCAGAGTGAGATTGGAAAGAGGATGGCTCGGTATTAATTTTCGGATTTTTTTATTCTTAAGTTATCTAATGGCGTCTTGTGATTTGCTTATCTTCTTTTGATTTTTCTAAAAATTGCTTCACTTTATAGTCTGTATCTTGTTTCATACCCCGGTGTCGTCGTGACTCATGCTGCTTGTATTCACAAAGTTTGTGAACGTTACGATGATCCATGTATTTTAGATGAGTTATTCAATATCTTTGCAATTGCTTACAAGGTAAAGTTCGTGCCAATCAAACAAATCAAATCAATTTTCCATACACGCTCAAGCACATACATGACTACTACTAATCCTCGAATTTTCTTCCAAAACCTCTATAGCACAACTCATTACCAGCGCCAACAACCAACGAACGATCCTTCAAAAAAAAAAAAAAAAAAGAAAAGAAAAGGACATGTTCTCTAACAAATATCCAGAATACTACATATACAAGTTCAGACGTCAGACGTCATACGTCACACACCGACGAAATGGGACCAAATCGATCATTTGGCGAAATGCAAATCATACGCCAACCACTTCCTTGCATTCACGCCCTCCACATCCAAACCAGTACCGTACGTCAACGGCGCGAAGAAGAAGAACGAATAGATAACAGCTGACAAGACAAGCATAGTGACCGCCCATTGGGCATACAGGGACTGACTACCCAGACGCTCCTTGGCGGTACGGAAGCGACCAAGCCTTGGCCGGCCGTTTTCCGTCTTGTAGTCACTCTTGGCAGGGAAAATGGGGTCGAGGGTGAAGATGAATTCGACCAGGGCGGCGGCGACAAGAGTCGATACGAGGTGGGCTGGTAGATAGTGGTGCAGGAAACGCTGACGACCCATCAGCCAGAAGGGGAAGTAGTGGAGTGCCCAGCAAAGGAAGAGGAAGCCAGTGCTGTTGTAGAATCGACTGCGAGTTCCGGGGCCCCAGACTGTAGTTCATTTATCGATTAGCATTTGTTTTATTTCTACAGACATCACGGAGCTTGTGTGTATCACTTACTCTCTTCAATTGCATCGATGCCTCGTCGCAATGACAGTTGGTCCGCGCCAACGATACCAACAAACACAGCCAGCAAACTGCTGGCGAACCACCACCCGATGGGGTTACCCAAGAAGTAGATCTGGCCATGTGTATCATTGTCCGTCCAGAAGCTAACGCCGCGCAACAGGAAAGGCCATTGAATCGGCTCGCTTGCGTATGGATGCTCGCTTGTAAGCGCGTTGTTATGGAAGAACATGGCACGCTGCAATTCCGCCCATTTGCGGATGAATCCTAGGTGTGCCACTTTCCGCTCTTGCTTCACCAACCGCGGGGAGCCTTCGGGAATCGAAGTCACCTCATCCACATACCACAAGTTACTGGCCTGCAGGATGTTCTTGTTGCCATTGATTTCTGCTTGCTTGTAGCCCCAGT
Organism: Talaromyces atroroseus; assembly: GCF_001907595.1. Classification (NCBI taxonomy): domain Eukaryota; kingdom Fungi; phylum Ascomycota; class Eurotiomycetes; order Eurotiales; family Trichocomaceae; genus Talaromyces; species Talaromyces atroroseus. The sequence continues at coordinate 254,960 of NW_017971444.1, forward strand.
CGGGAAGAGGCGTGGTGTGTGTCCACAACGCTACGCGCGTAGGAACGTGGATCAATTTGAATAGACCGGACAGGGACCGGAAATTCTGGCCAGGCTTCCCGTTCTCAACCTGGATCGTAAACAAAGTGTCGTCGTGACGCTCGCCATCAGCCACCTCCTGGGTCACAGTCGTGAATTCTTGATTTGTAGCCATAAGAGGCGAAGCAACATCGTGTGTCAAGAGAATTGAGTTGGTCACAATATGGCGCAGTTGAATAATGTCTCCGTTCTTGACCTTGTGGCCAAGCTTGTTGCCTTCAGGGAAAGGGGTAGCGGGTAGGATCTGCCATTCGTTGTTGGTGTCGTTGTATGGATAGCCGGTGACCTGTTGACCCTGGCTGGAAATCCGTCCATCGTCATAACGAAGAGGGTAGTGGTCAAAGTGGCTGTGAAGTAAGACCTTGGTATCCTTGTGGCGGATAACAATGTTGTCGTAGTATTCGAGATCGACAGCATTAGCAGTCATTGGGTTATCGGAGAGCGTTGCTTGGAATTCGGGAGTCATAAAGTCGTCACCAGGTCCAGACCGGGTCAAGATGGCGAAATGCACCTGGAACCAGAAAAGGTAGAAGAAAAACGGAACGATGATAAGCGCAAAAGCGCGGGCTGCAAAGTGATGGCTGAATTGGAAGAGGGAAAGGGTGCCTCGGGGGCGTTTGATGTCAAGCAGATTCCACAGGTCAATAGCCACAGCCGACCCGATAGTCAAAAAGGTAAAGGTACCGACGTACTTGGTGGAAATCACGCAGCTCAAACTGATTCCGGTCAGAAGAAGCCATTTCCACCATTTGCGAGAGAATTCGTTGTAGCGCTCCTTATAGAACTTGACGTAGCAGAGTATGCTCAGCGCTACGCTCAGAACCAAGCAAGCATCCAACAAAATCAAGCGGTCTTCGCCAATATGGGCATTGTCGAACACCATCAATCCGGACGCCAACACACATGCCGGCAAGCCATAGCCGGATTCCCACATGATGTCAAAGACAACGGGAATTGTCAAGGATCCCAGAGTTGCAGGCAAAGCGCGGTATGCGAGGTAGGGGACTTTGTTCGTTATGTAGGAATCTCCAATGTTCTCAAACGTAAAGCTGCCATCGTAGCCGACCAGCCAGCCTACGAAGGCGAACAGGAGCTTGGCAAAGGGGGGGTGAACATCGAAGAAATACGTGCGTTGCAGATAGTACGAGGCAAACTATTCTCCATTGTTAATACAGAAAGTTTCCGAAAGGCAGTCAGTCGGTTTGGAACGAACCTTTCCGAAATGCACCTCATCAAAGACAACGCTATCGGGGTAATAGATCATCCAGAAGCGCGTGATGAAAGCCAGCACGGTCATCACCGTCATACCAACCCAGTAATCCCATTCCGACGGAGACTTTTTCGCCTCTGCATTGGACTTGAGGGGAGAGTTCACAGCTCCCGTATGGGGCTGTTTCTCCCCCTTCTTGGCAGCAGTCATTGGTTTTTGAAAAACCGACAAGAAGGAAGGGCAGACAGATAAATGAGGCGTGGAATTGAAGTTTGTTTATAGTAAAAAGTTCAGCGAATGTGGAGGGGCAAAAGTGACCACCGTTGCTAGATAGATCGGGTCAGGTCAGCCCATAACTTTCCAAGCGTCATGAAACGGAACAGCGTCCATAGGGAAGGAGCATACGTTATACTCGAATTAGAAAAGCATTGCAAATGCAGGTTCAAAAGGGGAAAAGAAAAAATGGAAAAGAAAGCAAGTGGGTGTTGTTCCCCCAGTCGGAAGAGCGATCCTGAGGTTATTGTTTGCGTGTCCTTGACAGTTGTTGCGTCGGAGGCCCGGAGAGCGACAGTCGACTAGGCTAAATTTAAAAGGGCGGACGCTCGGACTCTCTCCTTTTCTGCTTGACTGTGACCCTTCACATTGAAGAAACAGTTACACACGTTGATTTCCTCGTTTGAATCACTTTACCAGGAGCTGCAATTCGTATTTCCGACTTAAAAAAAGCCGCAATGCGTATGTGTATATAAACGTAGCTAACTAGTTCATGATGCAAAACCAGGCAGGTATCCAGCTCAACAGGTATGCCACTGCACAAATCGTCGTATATGTAACTTTGAGAAATCTCAGAACGAACACCAGACTCCACCCATGAAAGAACTTGAACATGTGTTGCTGAACATGACACTGGACAACTAACTAATCTTCATCGGACAAACTAAGAAGCTCGATCTCTGTGCGGATCAGGCTCTGAAACTCCGCTCGTTGCATTCCAGTCGTCTTGGCCAGCCGGTACAGGCTTTTGATGCTATGGCCAATGTGCTGTTTAATAGCAACTTCCGAGGCCGACTGGTTTTCTGCCTCCTGCTCCAGCTTTGCAACGGTCGATCCGGACGAAGCAGATGCTGGCCGTGGGTGGCTCACCGTATTAGACATGGCATACGCCTGCTCGTTGTCATGCTCCTGTGCTTCCGAGTCCCTGGCCTCGCGGGCCGAGGCGCTCTGCTGTAAAATCCTTGCAAAGATATCGCCATTCAGGGACGACGCGCCAGCGTCAGCGGTGTCTTCGGACGGATCATGGTTATCCATCGCCGGCTGCACGTCGGCATACTGGGAAAAGTATGCGTCTTCTGATACGACTGATGGTGGTTGGAAATTGCGAGATATTTGTGTCTTTGCCGACGGCGTTCTTCCGGGCGTGTCGTCGTACTGTGCCCAGTAGTCATCCTCATCGTCATCGTTGTCTTCCTCCGTGCGTGTCTTGCCAGTTTCAGCTTCCCTCAGGGCGTCATCGATCATGCGCTCCCTCGCATGCTCATTGGCCTCGCTGATACTCTCCGACCATGTTGATCGGTCCGAAGCATCATCGCCTGGCTCCAGCTCGGCAATGCGCCAGCCCGGGCCGCCGCCGTCCTGATCATCTGAGCACCAAACATATATCACGCTCAGCTTATATTCGGAGAGATCCAACTTTGAGCGTAGCGTCTCCTCATCGACACGTTTGTACGTTATGGACAATGCTTCGGGGACTTCGATCTCTCCCGAAACGGGATGTGGCTCAAACTCTAGACCGTCGAGGTTGCGCGAGACGTGGTCAGCCTTCTCGTCTCCCCAGCAGAGTAAACGCAGCCAGGAGTCTGAGGGCGAGTTTGCCACCGAGCTGAAGATCTGAACACGCTGGCGCAGTATAGGAGAAAGAAGGGGAAGTAATGCGGGAGGAGGGCGGCTGGAGACGAAGGCCGTAGGTAGACAGGCGAGCAACGGCGGCAGCAGCACCTCAGGTTCCGGAGGGGGTATGAACTCGACCATCCTGCGTGTGTGTAGATCGTATTAGCGAAGAAAAAGAGGTAGGCATATAGCAAGGGAAATCAGTGCTGGGGTCTGCTTGATCGGGGAGATGGGCTATATGGGCTGCAACAGAAGGACCGCACAATAGAAACGCAGCAGCAGCAAGGATAGAGCGTACCATGATGCAACGTCAGGGAGAACTCGAGCTCGTGGCCGTTCGGCCGACGCCTTAGTTTCCATTTGCCCGGAGACGCAGACTGTCGCGGAGAAGAGCTCGCGGAGCCTGCAGAGTTTCGTTATCTGACTAACTATCCCGGCACTATCAATGCGGGGTCTGGAACAACACTCGTTTTCGCATTGAATTTAGTCGCTCCCAATCAGTGGCAGGCATGATGTATTTTTTGCATTTCCTTAACACATGTGAAGTGGCGGATTTATTCGTGGTTGTGTACACGGACGGAGCCTGGTCGACCGAACATTTTGGGGGCGATTTCTGCTGCTCATAGAATAATCAGACTAAGTCCACGTTGCTCTCAGAGGTTCTTAGCTGGTATTGGGTAGATAGAGTACAGAATTGTTCTTGCTGTTTGCCTTTCTCCTACAACAGTACCTAATTTATTAACATAAGCATTGCTACCTAGTGTTTTTACGCAAGCTTTCCAACTTCAGCAGCGTTTAGACTTGATTTTAAGTACAAGTACATTGTCAATATGATCGTAGAATTGCCTTCTTCCTCCTGAAATAACCTAGGCTAGGCAGAAGCAAGCTCACTGGGAGAATGTTGAGTCAACCATCACCAACGGCAACATCGATCGCTTCGCTCGCATACATGGCGCTGCCATTTCATGAAGAGGGGTGGTGGCCCGAGTGACTCGCGGCCAAGGCAAGATGTACAGAGTTTCCAGTATCAAGCAGATCAAATCGTTCTGGACGTACTGGCTCTATCGTCCCCCAAGTCTGAAACCGCCCGGGCGAAGACAATCGTGGTCGATATCCGGCGTTCATGACGGACGCGACATCCAGAGCATTATAGACCAAGCTGAATCTCCGTCAGTGAAGCTCCATCCAGGAGAATCCTTCGGCGTTTCCGATCATGGACAAGCCATATGCAAGCAAGCATTGGCACGGGCCGAGGTGAATCGCCGCACCGAAGCGACTAGCAGGATGAGCCATGGGACGTACGACATTGCAATGAAAGAAAATGCCAGCGAAGAGAAGATGAAGTTGGCTGGTAGCCTATTAGTAAGCTGCACGAGGGGGCAGAGTCGAGACAAGACGGCAGGAGCGACGGATGCAAAGAAGGAAGGAAGGAGGGTTCGGCAATGTTCGACGGCCGTCCACGGCGTCCCTGCCGTGCGACCTTCCGCTTTCTCATCGCTTATGAAGCATTCTGTATTTCCGTGATGGAGCGTTATTATTTGTTCTATTCCCGCTCAAGACCTAAGCTGTCTCGATGATAGAAGAAAGGGGTCTCATGTGACTCAACACTCAGAGATCCGCGGACCGACACCGGGCAATCTTAACCCAACCAGGCCAGCAAGGGAGCACTCGACAGACTAATCACAAGTTTTGCAGCCCTGTGGTTAGCAGACAGGCAGGCAGCGAGCGGGTGGAAGGGAAAAAAAAAACATGGCAATCGAGCCCTATCCGTCTGGTGAGGAGGAGCAGGGGCAACTCTCCAGCGAAGCCAAAACGCCCTTCGCCGACCAGACAACAACCGAGAATCGCCCGGATGGCGGCGAACAGACCGAAGATCGGCTGCGACTGGAGAAGAGATTGCGCCTCAAGGTCGACTTGCGGCTCTGTACCATCGCAGGACTACTATGCAGTCTCAATCTTCTCGACTCGGGCATCATATCTTCCGCCTCGGTGACTAGCATGACCTCGGATCTGGGCCTTGAAGGGAACCGCTATTCCGTTGCAATTTTTATATTCACTGTCGCCAGCGTTGTTTTCCAATTGCCGTCCACAATAGCAGTGCGCTTCGTGGGGCCCCGCATATGGTTCGCATTGATCACTTTTTGTTTCGGCCTGATCACTCTGTGCACTGCATTCGTGCAGACTTGGCGCCAGATGATTGCCCTGCGTGTTTTGCTCGGTATATCCATGTCTGGAATTTACCCTGGCTTGACGTATTTGATAAGTACGTGGTATACCCGCGAAGAGCAGCAGTTGCGATTCGCTTTTATGCAATCTGGCGAAGTGCTCATTCTCGCAACGGGGGATATCGTCAACTATGGATTGAATCACCTTGATGGGCGGGGTGGATTAGCCGGCTGGCGATGGATGTATATTGTCCAGGGGCTTATCGCTTGCTTTATAGGCATTGTCACCTACTGGTGGATGATAGATTTCCCAGAGAAAGCTGGCAAATCTCTCTGGTTCCTCTCCGAATCGGAAATCCAACTTGCATTGGACCGCATTCGCAAAGACAGGGGTGATGTTATACCTGATCCTTTTTCCTGGAAGAAGATCGTAGTGAACTTTGTAGACCCGAAATTGTACGGGTTTGCAGTTTTGTTTTTCCTACTGAACCTAGTCTCGACTTCGATGTCCTACTTCCTCCCCATTATTCTAGAATCAGGCATGGGATATTCGGAGAATGCCAGCATTGTACTGTCTGCTCCAGTAAGATACAACTTTGCCATGCACCCGCGCACTTCTTGACGTTTGCTGACCACACCTAACTTAGCCATACTACTGGGCCATAATTCCCACCCTTCTCACATCACTAATTGGCGATAAATTCCGCCTCCGGGGACCAATGGTCATATTCAATGCCCTCTGCCTCATAGCAGGGTTCATCATGTTCGGCTTCCCGGTCTCCAAACAAGTCACCGTGCGGTACATAGGCACATATCTCACCACAGGCGCCTATGTCTCCAACTGGGCAGCTCTAAACGCATACCAAGCCAACAACATCGTCGGCCAGTGGAAACGAGTCACCATCGCAGCATCCATTTCTGCATCTGATGGTCTCGGAGGCATTGCCGGTAGCTACATAGTCAAGGCGCAAGAGGCGCCTTGGTATCCGACTGCTGTGTGGGTGTCGATCGGGTCGCATATTCTGATGATTGTAATTGTTGGAGCATTTACGATTTACTTTCGACAGGCGAATAATTGGGAGAGAAAGAGACATCGGGTTATTGAAGGGACAGTAAGTAGCTCTGAACCTCTCCTTTCTATACATGTACTAACACCGAGTGCTATAGCCCGGATTTAGATATACCTATTAACGTTAGCAGTGCTATGATTGCTGGGTGAGTTTTGTTTTCTTATACTTTGATCTCATTCTGACGGGGGCAAAAAAAAAAAAAAGTATAGACATGTTTTCAATTTCAACTTATGATATACGTCTTTATGTGGATGAATGATCGGGACTATTTATGAGACTCCAATGCCATAACCACAAAACGTCTGCAGTTGCATAACTCCATACAGGAATTTTGAGAGAGAGAGAGAGAGAGAAGGAGCAGGGGTATACAGCAGCATAGATATTAACGAAAGAGGGAAAAAAAAAAGAGGGCCATAGATAAAATAGATAGACAGACAGACAGAAAATCATATTCCTCGATCAGTCTGCTCTAATTTACTCACCAACCGCTTCATGCCCGTCCATTCATCCGACGGCACCTCTTCTACCGGCCCACTAAGCGCTTTTCCAACCTCAAAGACAGTAACAACCCCATCCAACCCGCCTGTAGCCACGCGTCGCCCTTCGCGCTCCTCCCAGGCAATCTTATTCAAGCTTCTCGTCACCACTCCGCCTCGACCGGGAGTCGGCGTCGCTTTCACGGCGGGCACTTCGATGTCATTGTACAAATCCCATATTTCGACGTTGCCAGCGCCGTCGACAAGCCCAAAGACACCGGGCCGGTGGGGGGACCATTTCGCGTCGTAGACTACGTCTTCACGGTTGATGTCGAGCAGTGGTGAGATGACCTGCGGGGCGGAGGAGGAGCCTAGTCCCGCCGTGGCTGATGCGGCGGTGGTTGCTGGTGGGCGGACACGCCAGAGCTTGACGCTCCAGTCTAGACTGGAGCTGAGCATGAGGTCGCCAAAGTCTACGGGGCCACGGGCTGGGTGGAAGGCCGTTGACATGACGGGTGCTGCATGGCCGCGGTAGGCGAGGCGTTGATCTGTGCCGGCTTTGGCGCCGGCTCGGTCGTAGCGGTGGCATGGGTAGATGCCGCCTTCTTCGGTCCCGACGAGGAAGAAGGTCGGGTCGGACTGGGGGAAGGACATTGTGGTTGGGGCGAGATCTTCTGTCCTTGACGGCGGCGGGGTGGTTAATTCGAGGTATTCTTGAGGTTGGGATAGCATATCCACTGTCCAGCCGCAGACAACGCCGTCTGTGGATGCTGTTAGGATATTGTGGGCGTTCTGTGTACCGATTATGGCAATGCTATATACGGGATGCGTGTGTCCTGCTCCTGTGAGGGGGGTCTTCTGGACTGGTGCACCGCCGCCAGCTCGATTTGATCGTGTGTCCCATAGCAGGACTTGCCCAGAATACGTCCCGCCAACGATCAGGTTCGGATGAAAAGGTGAGAATTTCGCAGTGAGAATGTCTGATGTAGAGTGGAATACGTATTCTGGACGGGAATGAAGGTGCTGGTTCCAGACTTGAAGGAGACCATCAGGCTCATGAGGCGCAGTTGGGTTCTTAGTATATGCAGCGAGCACCAATTCTGGGAACTAAATATCGTTTAGCATATGAATATTAGACGTGTAGCTGGACGGGACATTGCTTACCTTTGGCGAAAAGCTCAAATCGCTGATTGTTCGCTTCTTACTCCATCGCTCATCGTAGAACTGTGTGATTTCCTTGATGCCTCTTCGCTTATTCCCGTTTTCATCATCATCTTCGTCCTCCGCATTCACTCCGCCGAGTTCATAGTCGGCCAGAATGTCATATTCCTCGTCCAGAGCACGCTCAATGACCTTGCTCGATTTTTCAACAAAGTCTAAGAAATCGTCCGAAGAAGTGACGGCGTTAAGCTCATCGTCATTCAACGTGCGAAGCGGATATCTGAGCTGACTAGCAGACGCTGCTGCTGCTGTATTATTGCCATTGGCTTCCTCCTGGGCTGCTTGCAGTTCTTCTTCAATCTCCCGGCGGATTCTTTCCCGAATCTCCTCGTCACGTTCTCGCTCCTTTCGACCTAATCTCTTGCTTGAAGGCGACGACGGGCCATCGTCAGTATCATGCGTTCCATTCGCTGTCATGGACGAGTATTCTGGTAGGTCATCGGTCTGCACCGCTTTACTATACGTGACTGTTTCCTTTTTCGGTTCAGGGGCTGGCGCTGGCGCGGGTTCAGGGACGATGGGGCCTGATGCCTCGGTTTGTGTGGCAATGGACTGTGACGGCATGCGCACAGGTGGTGTGAAGACCTCAGCATTTTCGCCGCTGAGTTGGCTTGCACTCAACACCGAGTTCGGTCGGCTGCCTTTGCGTGAGGGGCCATCTCCGTCTTTGTATAAAGATGAGGAAGGTCGGTCGACGAGGCGTGATATAAGACTGTCAAGCTCTGCTCTGCTATCCGCTCGACTCGGCACGGGGGATACGATCTGTGTCTCAGGATTTAGTGAGCATGTCGACTTCTATTCACTTGTGTTTACTTTACCTCTGAAGCGTCGCCGATGCTGGCTCGATTCTGGCTGAACTCTTTCTGGCGTAATTCTCGCTGACGCTTGAGTTCTGCAAGCTTTGCCTTTTTGGCGAGAATCTCGTCCTTGCGCGCCTGCATTGTTGGGGTATGCTGGATGTCTTCAGCGCCGTCGACGTCTGAGCATCAACATCAGCAATGTTCATATTCATCTCCAACAAGCATGTGGATCTAGGCCAGCGTATGAGAGCGCCGCAGTGCCTGGGCCGTCCTTACCATCTTTAGTTAGTCTTTGAACTAACGTTACCCGCGGCTGACATAAGCCGTCCGCTCGCCGGCGGCCCGGAAAAACTCGCGACAGGAACTTCTGTCTGTCCTTGGTAGATCGAGCTAGCAGCGTGCTTCAATTGAACCTGATCTCCAATTCCAGCCATTGACCTTAGATACCCCCCTCTTTGCGCCGCGCCAGTCGGTCCTCTTGGTATCTAGCCGCAGTTTCCTGTTTCATTTATTTTTCTTGCTGATTCCCATCCTCCATCTCCGGGGCGGGACTTCCATAAACTAGTCATGGCTTCGCAGGGTGTCAATGTGAGTTCGGGACAACGCTTTTCTTTCCTCCTTTCTAACGGCTCGTGCCTCGATAGGTCCTTCGCTATTCCGCCCTTGTCGGCGGTCTCTTTTACGGTTTCTTGCATCAGGGTACCCTGACCAGCCAGGCCAAACTTGCCGAGCAAGAACGAGAATACAAACACAAGGAGTCGTTGATCCAGAAGGCCAAAGCTGAGTGGGCCAAGCAACATGCACCACCAGTAGACTACTCAAAGACTGGTCGTATGTATACCCTATTATCCTATCCGCAAGAAACTTACTGCAATGTGCAATGTATTAACCCAAACACACCACAGTCGTCACGGACCCCGAGGATCCTCGATTCGACCTAGAAAAGTTCATAATCGCCAAGGCGGAGGAGAAATAGATGCAAACTGGTGTATGAAGAAGACTGGAAGGTGGTCGCGGGTTTATAGATGGCATTTATGCGACGATTATAGATGCCGGACAAAAAAAGGCATCATTATTACTACTACGAAGGCATGGTTGAAGCCAATCTGTATCATTTACATCGTCTCCTTTATATTTTTTTTTTCCTATTTTACTTTTTTTTTTGCTGAGTATGTTGACATTGCGAGTGAAAGGGAAAATCTTACCATGATAGACCATTGCTGCCATCCTTGTATATATCCTGGTCATTGTTACTGTCTTGTACACTACGGTTAACCGCGTAGGGTAGGGAGCATCTCAAAGATTGTACCTTTAAGAGGCTTCCAGAGATTTTACTTGGCTTGCTATCAGAATCTTTCTCTCAAGCCTTTTTTTTTTTCAATGACTGTTCTACTAGTGGCACAAGACAACATGTCTGGATTCGCTTTCGTGATTCATAAGGTATGCTGCTGATTATCAGTCGTAAGGGTCGTAATCTCTACATTTCTTTCCGTTTGAAATGACATGACAATTCCTTTCAGCTTGCTTGAATGCTTGCTAGACCTATGATGCGGCCTATTTCATCCAAGGGCTTTCTTGATGCGTTGACTCTCAGAGGCTCAACCGGTACGTGCGGTCGAAATAATCCCTTCTCAGTGTCCCATTCCCATCCCTTATTCACCAGTGTGTTTATTAATTCCGAACTAGTTGTGTGGTTTGCGATCTTATCTAGGCCTAGGTATTCTGCGGCCACTTCAGGTCTGATCGATTCGTAGATGCGGCTTATATTCTTGAAGGATTTTTCGGCGTAAAATTCTAGAGGAAAAAAAAAAAAAGAAAAAGGGGAGCTTAGCTGGTGGTCCGATAGTAAAGCAAAGGACGCTTCTTTGAGCTTTTTGTTCCAAATATAGATACTCACCATCGAACCTCTGCACAATAATGCTGACTGGTTCAGGCCAGGGCTGGTTCCTCAATATCTCGTAGGTCTCGGAATACTTGTTTTGCCATATTGAACGTAGCACGGCAATACTATTCTGGAGCACGGGGTCGTCTTCTACCATTGTCGGTGGCATGCGATGCGTCAAAGCACGAGCTTCTTGACTAGATCCGTCCCATCAGCAGCGTTAGTTTGCTTTTTGCTTTCCACGGCAGCCATAAAACGCAACTCACATATCGTCTATGAGGAGATGTGAAAAGAGGAACGAGGCATAGAAGGCACTCAAAAGAGCCCGGTCGCCGGTTACTGCAGCTTGTGTGAACTGCAGACAGGTCTCGTCCTCGTACGAGCTAAGGATATCGTAGAGAGCGTCGGGCGCGGCAGTCTCAGCAAGCACTTTCTGCAGCTGCGCGAGAGAAAGCGGCGGAAGAGCCATTCTGCTGTTGCATAGAATATTGGTATGGATCAAGAGAAGTTTGGTAGCTGAGGTCCTGAGGAGAGGACAAGAGAATCTGCGGGGAGCAAACACGGGCCCGCAGAGCCTCCACCCTGAGCACTAAGGCTTGCTTGCGTACGCTCCTGCCGTCATTCGCCAAGCCGTCCAAGAGACCACCTGGCGGCGCGGAGCTGTCCTTTTCATATACTAAAACACTCAACACCACCCAGGGTTTATCAGCGCAAAAAACACCTCGCCACGGTGTCTTTCTCTCGCTTGATCTGAATTTCTCCTGTTCGCCGGCCGTCATGGCCTCCACACCACTTGATCCCTTTCTGAAGGGAAACACAGGGAGAAACATCCGCGGCCTCCTCCGCATTGTTATTCTGTGCACCATTGCTGCGGCCGCCATTGCCAGCCGTCTTTTCAGTGTTATTCGTGCGTTGCGAGTCCAATTGAGATGCTTGTTTCTTGTAAAGCCGACTGACGTGTCATTTCTAGGCTTTGAAAGTATTATCCATGAATGTGCGTATCTCGAATCTCCTTCGGATGAAAAGCAATTGCTTCCGCCGCCTATAACCGTTCCGGAAGAAATACTGACAAGGCCATTGTTTTGCAGTCGATCCTTGGTTCAACTTCAGAGCAACTAAGCACTTGGTTGAACATGGATTCTACAGTTTTTGGGATTGGTTTGATGACCGTATGGCTGCTACCAACATGCCAAGGCGAACAAAGGGAAGCTGACAGATTGATAGGAACGTGGCATCCTCTCGGGCGTGTCACTGGCGGTACACTCTACCCCGGCCTGATGGTTACCAGTGGTGTGATCTATCATTTCCTTCGGTTCCTCACCATTCCTGTCGACATTCGAAACATTTGTGTGTTGCTGGCACCGGGGTTCTCGGGCTTAACTGCCCTGGCGACTTACCTTCTGACCAACGAAATGACAACGTCTCCTTCTGCTGGCCTGCTCGCTGCGGCGTTTATGGGCATTACTCCGGGGTACATCTCGCGATCTGTTGCCGGAAGTTACGATAACGAGGCTATTGCTATTTTCCTTCTCGTCTTTACCTTTTTCCTGTGGATCAAAGCTGTCAAGAACGGCTCAATTATGTGGGGAGCTTTCACTGCATTATTCTATGGGTATATGGTCTCTGCTTGGGGTGGATACGTCTTCATCACCAATTTGATTCCTTTGCACATTTTCGTTCTCATTTGCATGGGCCGATACAGCTCGCGTCTGTACATCAGCTACACCACATGGTACGCTCTGGGAACCTTGGCGAGCATGCAAATTCCTTTTGTAGGGTTCTTGCCAATCCGCAGCAGCGACCACATGTCTGCTCTAGGTGAGAATCATCCTCTGAACCTAGAGAAATGTTTACTTCTTACTTACCGTCTCAGGTGTTTTTGGTTTGATCCAACTGGTTGCTTTCGTTGACTTCATCCGAGCTCAAGTTCCTGGCAAGCAATTCCAGACGCTCTTGACTTCCCTGGTCCTACTGGTTTTCGGTGTCTCATTCATCGGACTGGTCGGTCTGACCGTGTCGGGTGTCATTGCACCATGGAGCGGTCGTTTCTACTCCCTTTGGGACACGGGATACGCCAAGATTCACATTCCTATCATTGCATCGGTGTCTGAACATCAACCGACGGCATGGCCAGCATTCTTCTTCGACCTTAACTTCTTGATCTGGCTTTTCCCTGCCGGTGTATACATGTGCTTCCGCGAGCTTCACGATGAGCATGTCTTTGTTGTCATCTACTCCGTTCTTGCCAGCTACTTCGCCGGTGTGATGGTCCGTTTGATGCTCACTCTGACTCCTATTGTCTGTGTCGCGGCTGCTTTGGCATTATCCAACGTCTTGGACACCTACCTACTTGCCAAGGACCCACCAGCCAGCAAAGAAGCTGCCTCGACTAAGAATACGGACGGACTTCGAAGCGATCGCGGCACTGTTTACGGTATCCGCGCAACATCCTCTAAGGCGTTTGTAATTACCGCAGTTGCTGGCTACCTCATGCTTTTTGTCGCTCACTGCACCTGGGTTACTTCCAACGCTTACTCCTCGCCATCCGTGGTGTTGGCCAGCCGCATGCCTGATGGCAGCCAGTTCATCATTGACGACTACCGTGAGGCATACTACTGGCTGCGTCAGAACACCGCGCAAAACGCCAAGATCATGTCATGGTGGGACTATGGCTACCAGATCGGTGGCATGGCTGATCGCCCGACCCTAGTTGACAACAATACGTGGAATAACACCCACATTGCCACCGTCGGAAAGGCCATGAGCTCTCGCGAGGAAGTCAGCTACCCAATCCTCCGGGAGCATGATGTTGACTACATTCTGGTAGTCTTTGGAGGATTACTTGGCTACTCTGGAGATGACATTAACAAGTTCCTGTGGATGGTGCGTATCGCCGAGGGCATCTGGCCGGACCAGGTGAAGGAGCGAGACTTTTTCACCGCTCGCGGCGAGTATCGTGTTGATGATGGAGCCACTCCCACGATGCGTAACAGTTTGATGTAAGCTTTCCCCAACCGTCACTTTATATTTCTATATATCAAATAGAAACCTGCGAGCTAATAAATGAATAGGTACAAAATGTCCTACTACAACTTCAACCAACTCTTCCCTGGAGGACAAGCCCAGGACCGCGTTCGTGGCGCCAGGCTACCCGCCGAGGGTCCTCAACTGAGCACCATCGAGGAAGCATTCACCAGCGAAAACTGGATTATCCGTATCTACAAAGTCAAGCCACTAGACAATATAGGCCGCGACCACCAAAGCGCCGTTGCATTTGAAAAGGGCCACAAGAAGAAGAAGAGCACGAAGAGGAAGGGTCCACCTGTTTTGCGTGTTGAATAGAACATCTCCGAAAAGAGAAAGAAATCCCGATTCTGGAGAATTTTTTTTTTCCCGCCTTGTTGTATTCTGCTATGTGTCTTTTCTGGGTGAAAATGGAAAATCTTTTGCATAAAATCTTTCTTTGTATGATAATATGTTTTATATAAGTTTAAAGTATTAGAGCTGACCAAGAGGATTTATATGTTCCTGTCTGATTCTGTGTCGTACGTAGTACCTGATTTATTGATTGTATGTCTGATATACATAGAGTCTGAAGAGAAGTAGTTACCTGCCTGTGAAAACGAAATAATAATAATAATAATAATAATAATAATAATAAAGGAAAGAAACTCTGTATATTGTACACATACATACATACATCTTCCTCCTCCCTCTCGTATTAGGATCTCTCTCTTTTGAGACAAATATAGGGCTGTGAAACGAATTCTATCACCAGCTTGACGAAGAAATTGAATGAATGGTATCTTATAAATTCATAAATCAAAAAAAAAAAGAGAGGAAATTATACGCCGTTGGTAGTAGGATTAGATGCGATGACATTTGGTCGCCATTTCGCGAGGACTTTGCTGGCTGATGGGCGCGCTTCTTCGTCTGTTGGGATTGGGTTCGTTAGTTGGTGATGCGTGGGTAGACAAGAGGGGAGGGGGGAAGGCTTACAGGTATTGTATATCTCTTCTAGGGCGTTTAGACATATATCTCTGGAGGGTGGTCTGAACATTATGAGATAACTAGATAGCGGGAAAGGGTCAGTCTGTCTCTAGATATACAGAGATAAAGGGTGTGTAGACTCACTGTAATGCTTGGACACAGAGATTGATGCGCTCCGGATCCCGGGCCAGAGTCTGCACTCGCCCAATAATAGGCAGCGTGACTTCAGGAATCTCGCTGAGAAACCTAATGAGAATCTTGATGTCACGCGCATCAAGATACGGCAATATGCCACCAAGAACTTGCAACACCCACGAGTCATAGTGCAAGGGTACAGAGACTTCGTCACCATTTTCCTTCTTGTGCCGAGAGGCTGCTACTGCTTGCATTTGCATTCGGTCATTGTACCATTCTTCATTGAGCCACATGATGGCAATGTTGATCCTGGAACGGAAATCCTCGAGAACATGACGATACAGCAGTTGGCGGATGTAGTTTGATATGGTAGGTCGGCCGTCTGAAGTCCGGATTTCGCCCGCAGCGGCCTCGAGTTTTGCGGGTGCTCGGGTGGCCATGCGCACAAGCATGGTTATCCATGCCTCCTTTGAGTCGAGGGAGCCTCCGGCGAGACGCGCAAACCCCTTACGGTCCAAGGCTGCTGTAGCAGCAGCACTACCACCAGCACCAGAACCTGGGCCTTTGGCAGCTGATTTGAATGGAGTCGCGACCACCATTTCAAACACGCGGTCGGCTGCTGCGCGGCCGATTTCGTTGGCTTCGCTTTCTGTGAGTGGTGGAGGTCTGCTGAGCTGGAATGGACCAAGCTCAGGCTCGACTTCGAGAATTGCCGCCCCGGTGTCTTCTGCTTCCTCTTCGGGAATGTCCATTGGCTGGTACTCGGGTTCGTAGTCATCTTCTTCATCTTCAGCTGGGGCTTGAGCCTGCGCTGCTTGGCGTGCTACAAGGGTTTGGTATCGGCCGCGTATACCCTGTTGGATGTCAGTGAAATGCCCTTTTTCTCGACTTGTCTAAGGATTGCAGCTACTTATCTACTCACCTCAGTCGCTTGATTCAGTGCGTTGACATCAACACGTCCCAGAACGGCTACGGCAATCTTGACGATGAGATCGGGGGGCAGTTGCTTAACGTCAAATGAGGACAAGCCAATGTCTTCGGTAAGAGTGAACAGCTGAGAATAGCTGACTGGTCCCGAGGGAAGAGGAGGGATTTTGAGTAAAGGAGGAGTCTCAACACCGAGCCGTGCCCTTTTGGCATTATCTAGGCCGTCTGTCGGTTCGTTTGGCAGCGCACGTTTTCGGGATGATTCGTCAAACGCCTCTATACAGTTCTGCGCCAACCTTTCCATGTGTTGTTGCATTTTGCCAGCCAGTGGATGGTTTGGATTCCTGTAAGCGATAAATATATTAAGCACACATTTCCGTCAAATTATCAATCGTCAATAGAACTCACCTTTTGAGCAGATTTATCAGTACGGCGCGAGTCGTCCGCTCCATCGACTTGATCTTTACACGCATGGTAGGAGTCAAAGGCCCCATTACTCCTTGCACAGGGTTGAAATTCAGCAGTGTCTCCAATATCTTATTGGCAATAGTAGATCGTGTGCGGATCAGGATGCCGAGACAGTTTATTGTTGCATTCACGAGAATCGCATCACTTGAGTCATTCAATTAGTACCTCCCAATCAAGTGTCAAGTACGTAGTTTCTTACTCCGAGTTATCCTGGAGAACGGTCAGAAGTCGATCCAGCAGACCGGATGCTTCGGCTTCAAGATTAGGTATTGACAGCAATGCATGAGTTCTCGGCACAATGGCGATAGAAGTCTCGTTTTTCTCAGGCCGCTAAAGAATAGAGGTCAGTCGATAGTTGGCACAAGAAGGATGTTGTTTTGTTACGCACTCTGGGATCGGCTATAGGACCCGGTGTCTGAACATGCACGACCTTCTGCACGAATTTGATGCAGCATACCCTGACAGGGTGCGGCGCGGTGTCCATTCTTTGGAGGATATTAAGTTTTATCGCAGTCATCTGCTCCCAGGTAGCCTTGTCGTCTGGGCGGTGAATTCTGAGGCGCAAAGGAAACAAAAGCAAGTTAGAGATCCATAACGTTTCGACGGGATGAAGCTACAGTCTGTCTGCTCTACGAAAAGAAAATTCCGCTGGATAAAGATAAAACCTACATCTGTCTGAAGACAAACGGGTACAGACTGGACGCAGTCTGCACAACGCTCTTAACCACCGCGACATCCTCCGCCTTATTCTCCAACAGCCCCTGTAGTGTGGGCAGCACAGTGCCAGCAAGCTGCTCTTTGCTGGCCGAAGGCAGCGTCGGGTTTGCGAACGTCTCTGCAAGGAATTCTGACCCCCATCGTCGTAATTCTAGCCGTGCATTGACGCCGATAATAGGTAGGATGCCCTGCACCACTTGTGGATAGAGCGCGGCGTCGGACAGGACGAGATTGCGAGCTGCCGCGAGCTGGGTGAGTTGCTCTTTCAAATCGGGTTGAGCCATCGTTGGTTTGGACCAGTTTTCGCCCTTTGCAGCAGGTGCCAGGGGGGCAAGCACCGCTATGGCCGGGGAGAAATTGGTGTTTTACGCGTGGTTCTCGTGGGATTATGCACTTGGGGTTGGCCTGACGTACTAGAGCTTGCTTTTCGTTCTGTCGTGTGTATGTTTGCCGGTTTGCAACGCAAGGATGAATGTGCAGGACAATCGTGTTCAATGGGTGGATTCGGAGGGCAGTTCCAGAGGTGAGCTGGGGGCGTATGAAAAGGAGAAAAACATCCAGGGCTACGAAGTACGAGGTCGCGAGGATGGTTGACTGTCGTCGTGCTTGAGGTCTTTTCTTGGCTTGAGCAACCCAGCTTGGCCGCATGGACCAATCAGCGCGGACCTGCACCGCCACAGCAATGTTTCTTCCCAAGTGTACAATTATTCACGTTTATTGAACTACTGAAGCTGTCTATCATAGAGCTCTATATAGATATAGCCCTATGGCCATAAATACATACATACTTCGGCCCTGTCAAGGAGAGACACTCGTGTACTCTGTACCATCACCATTGAAGCGCACAGCCACACCACATGTGGTTGCCAAGCCCGGCCTGGCCATCATCTCCGACATTTCCTGAGTTCGAGATCATCTCGTCTTCTTCCCCTCTCCCTCAGCAACCCTCGAAACATCTTCGACGATCTGGTTCCAAGATGCCATCCGGAATGTACGTCCCTCACCTGCCTGCCTCTCCTCCGCCCACCGGCCCTTGAAAAAGCAAACCAAGAAAAAGGAAAACAAGCAAAAGAAGAACAGAAAAAAAAAAAAAAAAAAAAARAAACCCGCTAACATGCCCCAGCTTCAATTCAAGTTACTACGGCAAGGACTACCGAGCCGGAGCAGCCCTGCTTCGTGCTCGGCGGCCATATCTAGTCAAGAACTCGCTGACCGGTCTGGGTCTGTTCGGGTTCGTCGTTGGTGTTTGTACGTCCACCATCTATATCTATCTATCCATCCATCATCTTCCCCAAACAAGAATTAATCGGTTATGTATTCAGACGCCTTCACCATCCGCGCAGTCGGCCAAGAAGATTTCTCCGATGTCGTTGTTCCAGACGCTCCTCCTGTCGCTGCTGCCAACAACAAGCAATAAATATCTCCCTTTCTATACAATGTACAAATACTCCCCTTCGACTTCTCAAACTTAATCGAACGGAATAACACGGCGTTTGGGGATATCTGTTTGTTTTATTTTCGAGCGTTAGGTTATTGTTATATCATTTTATGGGAATGGGCGAAAGGAGACGACGAATTCAACCCTTTTTATTCTTTAGTGTCTATCTTACTAGGCCGTAAGGTCCATACCCATTCAAATCAATCTGTGGAATATTTCTTCTGCATTGATTGTGCTTGGTTTCGGCGAGTATTATAGCTGTAAGACAGGTTCATGATATATCTTCGCACCTGTTTAAACACGGAGCATTAGAAGAGACGGATATCTATCCAAGTAATCATTCACTCATTATATACACAAGACAGGACAGGAAAGAACACCAACAGGAGAATATAGCTACCTAATTCTGATAATCCAACCCTTCACACCCTTTATATGCTATGCATATCACTTTTTTTGCTTGGAAAAACCATGTCAAATCAATATTGAAAAGCACACAACCCCCCTAAAAAAACACCTAAATATATATCACATGAAATCAAAACAACAACAGTAATCCCAACTGCTCATCCGAATACTGATGTACAAAATAGAGCTTGATTGATCTGCGCTTGAAAAAAAGGTCATGAGGCTCCCGGCGAGTATGTGTGTATGCGGAGATGTTTGGTCGTAAGAAATAGAGGTATCGAAAAACAAAAGAGGCAGCATAATCTATTGATGACACATAAAACAGAACAGAGATTATATGGAGGAAAAGCACATAGAACAATGTTATTAGTCGTGTGGTACGTATGTATATTCACCGTGCAGTCATCCGGCTCGGCCCCGACCCTGTCATTAGCCCCGAGTGAATCCCTCCAAGGCCCTTGTTAGAAGTCGATAATGAGGGAGATTGCTCTCGTTTTGAGGAACCAAACAAACCGAATCGCGGAGGAGAATATCCTGGATTTCGTGCCGCGGCCTCATGATGTCTAGCCTCGAGATACTGGTTTGATGGATTTGAAGAAGAAGGCGGCCCTTTGCGGACATCAAGTGGAGACGAGCTTTGAGATCGAAATCCAGTCTTTCTGCTTTCCATAATATCATAATCAACACCGCTGGGTTGACCAAGCCCATGGTGTCTATGATCCTGCTCCATGCCATATGGGGTATTAGCCGTCGAAGAGTTGGCTGCGGATGCATTATCGGCAATAGTGGAGGCAGATCCATTCGGCGCATTGATATCGATAACTCGCTTCTGAGCTGCTGGCGTTGTAAATGATGCCATGCTGGATAGATGTATAGGCCGGTTCGCTTGTAGATATTGGGGATTGTACCATGCAGAGAGATCCTGAAAGCCTTCTTCCGCAGTTGTGAAGCGGGGCATATCGGCACGGATGACCCCTGAATGCGGTACCACAGCTGGTCGATGCTCGATGGAAATCTTGCCAATGGTGTAAGTTCGCAGTAAACCAGAAAGAAAGAACAAAAAACAAGGAATCAACTTACTCCCATTTTATCGAAATCGTCGTCTATTTCAGTGCCGCGAGCCGCAGACAGGGATGGTGCTGCGGGAAATCCCACATACTTTGCGACTCCGGCCATAACTGACACCTCCTGATTGTACGCAGCCTGCTGGGATATTTGCTGTGATCTCCTGGTGGGGAAGGGAATATAGTGATGAGCACCGAGCTCGTCGGTCTTGAAACGGTCATGCTGAATGGCATAGAATTGTTTGCTAACAGCAGTAGAGTGCCTCTCCCGTGTATCTCGTATACGCTGGAAGTAAGTGCTATGAATTGAAGCTCGATCGGAAAGACTTCGACTCATCAGAGATTGCAGACGGTATTGGAAAAGTGTGTGCTCATAATGTACTTTTTTGTCGCGGTGACGCTGCAGACATTCGAGTTGCCGTAGTAGCTCGGGGTGCGTTGGCTCGGGACTGGTAAGTTGTTCCAATTCGCGATCAATCTTCGCAATTTTCTCGTCGTATATTCTATGAAAACACCAGCAATTAGTTTCTGCGTCTACTGATCCAGCATTAAATGGACTCACTTATCGCGCAGCGTTGCAAATTCTTTTTCCAGAACCGCCAGAGCATCGATTGCGGCAATCTTTCGAGCTACTGTGCATGAAACTATTAGTAAGAAGGCACCGCGCAATCTATCGAACCAACCAACTTACACTCTTCTTCAGACTTTGCAGCAGCGTCAGCGTCGTTAACGTCCTCGGCGGCGTCACCGGCTTCGTCGTCCTCTGGTAACGGGTCCTCTGTACTTTCCACCGCGACGTCTCCATTCTCCAATTCGTCCTCTACATCTCTAGCCTTGCGCCCTTTTCGTTTGGTCTTTTTACCTCTCTTCCCTCGGCTCGAAATGATGGGAACAGCAGAATCTTGTGCGTCATCTGCCGGGGTTCCCTTGCGAGAGGCTTCAGTTTCAGGCTTAGTAGCCTCTTCAGTTTCCTCTCGGATTGCCGAAGTGTCGGCAGCCACCTCTTCACCAAACTCTTCACCCTTGAGGGAGCCACGGCGTTTTCGCAACGGTTCATCGTCACCGACATCTGCTTCAAAATCTTCGCCTGCTTGTAGACGTTTGCGTTTCTTTCCTGCTATATCTGGAGGCGAGTGAGGGTTTTCCGCTTCGTGGGGGATTATTGTTGCCACATCTTCTGATACACCATTGTTTTTGGATACGCGGCGCGCTTTGGTCGGAGTTTCGTTTAGTTCGTGCTGGTCGTCGTCGTTGTCGTCCATTTCATCATACGTTGTGGATTGCGCAAGTTTGCTAGGACTGCTTTCGAAACGGCTTCCTCCACTCAATTTGATGTTTCGTGAAATACGATGATTGCTGGGAGAATCCTCTAAGCGTTCAGTTTCCGCTTCAGAATCTGCCTCCTCTGCGGTAGTAGGTTGCGGTAGCGGCGGCTCATCGTCCAATGGTTCATTATCAGATACGTCGTCTATTTCACTCAGACTGCTAGATCGACCATCATCACCAAGTGGGTCAATGGAGATGTCTAGGTCACGGTTGGTTCCTGCCAGCTCCACGACGGTTGTGGCAATCGGCTCAGTGCTCTCAGCGACATCCATGGCGGAAGCGCAGCCGATCAATCGACAGGGATGATATTTTGTTCAAAAGAAACTTAAAAAGACAAAAAAAATGGTAGTTGGGCACTCGAAATCGTCACAGTTGACTAGGTAGAAAATTTGTTAGCAAAGGCTCAACGTAGCAAGATGGCGAATCCAAGAAGAGGAAGGCAAGATTAATGGAAAAGAAAGATAGTAATGCAACGCATTTCCAAGCTATAACACAAGTAAGGAAACACAAAAACAGAAGTATCACGCCGTCTTCTCGTGCAAGTATGTTGACGAACTTTTGTGACCGGCGGCTGGTTAGCTGTCGGGGCAAATTGGCCCGCGCTGGAGGTTTCCCTCAGGCAAGTCCAAAAACAAGCAGAATTCCCACATCGCAAAAGCACAATTTCCGGAGATTCTCACCTTATGTAAAAGCGCATTCAGCGACGACCTCAGTTTCGGTATGGCGACGTCACTCGAGGAGGTCGACACACGGTAGACCGACGACAGCCAGAACCCCCACCGACACAGAAGAGAAAAACCGGGTATGCCTCCCCAAAGAAGAGTTCGCTGCGCAGACAAAGCAAGGCCTCGGCGTCAAGAAGACGATAAGTTTATAGCGCACAGAGCGTGCGGGACCTATGGTGTGTGTGGTTTGACCAGGCCAAGTTGAAGCGAAACGATCAGCATTGGAAATCGAGGAAGCTCCCGAAGGCGGAGAACAAGTGCGAGAGGGCAGCCAAACAGCGGAGGAGCGAGGGGATGCGAAGCGGACGGAGAAGATGTGCTATCTGGAGGAGATTGGCGAGCGATGGTTGTTTTACGAGCTGAAGCGCGGCGTGGAATGCATCGCAGAGAAAAAGAGGAGCGAGTAGGTGTGCAGGTGGACACTGTTAGTGACCTGGTTCCTGTGCCGGGGCGGCCTTTGGGGGAACTGGAAAAGCGTACATTGACGACATCCAGCCAATGGCCGCCGTTCTGCCGCGAGCGGTGCGGTTCTGCCGCTCGTGATCGCTGGCCGTCGACGCGGCTGGAGGCTTTTCTCGGACGCGTGTCGCCCAATCACCGCCGCTAGGGCCTCTCACCGCCCGGGATTCGGCTTTCGCTCGCCACGTGACCTCAGCCCGGATGCGTCTTGCATTTTTGCAATCTGCTCTGACGTCTCCAAATTGCAGCCCTTTCTTCAGCAGTCTTATAATTTCATATTTATAGTGACCATATACTCTAACAGCAAGTACATAAACTCGTAGTAAGATACTAGTCCTGGCCAATTATGGGGCGGGCTCATCTGTTCTAATCCGGCTGTGTTGATGAGCAAATGGATAGCTATGTTGGTTAAACCTCGGAACCAACTACAGCTCATACACTCATTTCCCTTTACCTGCTGTTGATACATGTCTCAGTGAATCTATCAGGCAGGGTTTACGTCTTGCCAGCAACTATGTCGTAAGACATTTTATTCATCTACAGGAAGTGAATTTTGCGCAAAAGATGAGCTCATGGGGTGATTCTTATCGTAGAGTCACGTGAAGATAAGAAAGTTTAGAGCGCCAAGACCTCCAACATTATTTTTTTTTTTGCCGGCGAAAAAATCGCTTGCTGGATGAAAGTGTTTTGGCAGCAATTCTTGTCTCTTTTTTCTCATTTTTCACAGTATTAAAGCCTTTACATCAAGTTTACATAGCGTTTCATCTGCTAGAGAAGTGATACGTTCGAAATGACAATGGGAAAGAAATGGAAAACTAATTCTAGTGCTTCCAATGGCACAGAGGCAGTGTCTGGGCCGGCCCTTTTGACTGGCGATGCGCCAATTGATCCATTACTTGCGTCCCTTTTTGACAAAAGTGTAAGTTTTGTCCTTTTTTTTTTTATCTCGTAATTCTTGGCTTCTGGCATGCTGACGTTCTTATGCAGGCTGGACCAGTGAAGGCGCCAACAATCCAATATACTGAATTTGTACCCAAGCCACGTCCGGCGAAGCCTGAAACTACAACTACGCGACCCGACAGCAGCGCAGAGGATGGCGTATCAGAAAGTGCGGATAGCCAAGAAGAGGACACAGAAATGCAAGACGTCAATCAAAGTGATGAAGACGAACAATCATCTGCTGAAACAAAACAATCCGCAGAAGCCATACCAAGTAGAAAGCGTAAGAGAGGGAACACAGACAACCTGGAAGATGCATACATGCAAAAGTTAGCTCGCGAAGAACAGAAAGAAAAGGCGAGACGTGAGGCTGAAAAAACCGACGGAGCAGAAGAGGACAATGAGAGCAACAAGTCAGGAGAAAGTGAAGATGACGCTGAGGATGACGACGAAGAAAACGACAATGAACCTCCACCAGTACACGAAACTGTTTCCGGTTCCGCAGAGGCCGCAGAATTGGACAAATCAAACCGCACAGTCTTCCTAGGAAACGTGTCGAATTCTGCAATCACATCCAAAAGCGATAGAAAAACTCTTTTGACGCACGTCTCGTCCTTTTTATCTACCCTTCCTAAATCCGATGTTCCTCACAAGGTGGAATCAATCCGCTTTCGCTCAACTGCCTACGGTACAAAGCTAGGAGTTCCTCGACGGGCTGCTTTTGCGCATAAGGAGATTATGGATACTACAGCGTCCAGCACTAATGCTTATATTGTTTACTCTACCCCTATTGCTGCTCAAAGGGCTCCCAGGGCGTTGAATGGGACTGTTGTGCTCGACAGGCATCTGCGCGTTGACAATGTCGCTCACCCGTCAGCCATAGATAACAAACGATGCGTATTTGTGGGCAATCTCGATTTCGTTGGTCAGGAAACCGTCCCTGACGATGACGAAGAAGGAACAAGGAAGAAGAAGAAACCCAGCGCTCCTGCTGATGTCGAGGAAGGTCTATGGCGAACATTCAATTCCAACACAGGTAATTCAGAAAAGAAAAACGCCGGTGGTGGAAACGTCGAGTCTGTGCGTGTAATCCGCGACCAAGCAACCAGAATTGGCAAGGGGTTCGCCTATGTCCAATTCTACGATTCCAATTGCGTGGAAGCTGCATTACTTCTCGATGGCAAGAAGTTCCCTCCTTTACTACCGCGCAAACTCCGTGTTACCCGTGCAAGGAAAGCGAGCAAAAAACGCGAGACCGGCCAGCCCAGAGGCGCGCCAACTACTGACAGTGCTCGCAACACTCTCCGCGGCCGTGCCAAAAAGCTGCTGGGACGCGCCGGGGCTGCTAAAGTGCACGACGGCAAACCGTTCGTCTTCGAAGGGCAGCGCGCAGTAGAAAAGACCGATACGCCCAAGACCAAGAGCAAGTCTCGTGGCGGAAGCAAAGGAAGACCAAATAATCGAAGTTCCAAGCGTGCAGCATTATATCGTGCTTCGGGGGAAAGGGCTGCCAGAAAGGCTTCGACGGAGTAGGAAAGTATGCATTTATAGAATAGAATTTGTGAATATATCTACTGGTCAATGGCAAAAATGAAACAGTTGTCCATCTATCATACTATGTGTAAGGCCCTCGCCGACTAGATTAGCCGAATCCGAGCCAATCTCACACATCGGCGACCAATCTCGAACTTGGATGGTATTAGACGATTACTCGACTTCATCCGAGATGTCAGTAATAGACCGATCAAATCTATACTCACCTTGTCTACAGCATGACTAAATTGCTTGTTTTGCAATAGTCCTCTATACTATCTATCGGTTCCTCTATTACCGGCGAGCAAAGTCTGGCTGAGAATAATGGCCATTCGTTCACGAGGGACGATCTTGTTTTACATGTGTTATGACCTAAGAGCAGACCAATCCTCCAATTTCATCCATTCCTCGAGGCTCGTCATTGGGCACTCGATCCCAGCCTGAGAAGTCAGTTGAAATCTCTCTTCTCTTAATCACGGAGGAAAGAGAACCCACCCTTCGAATATCAGTAGCCTTAAGAATCGTCTTGTCACCGCCATCATACCCAGGATCCGTCGAGTATAGCAGCATATCGCCGACCTCGCGGCCGAATTCCCGGTCTAGCACGGCCTCCATCATACCGGCCAACGTGGTCTGCTTGTACTGAGCCGGGATTCCCGTGATGGAAGTGAAGAGGCGGATGTACTCGGACCAGCTGCAGGTGGTGCCCTCGGCCAGGTAGTGATTCCCCGGCGGCATCTTGGACACGGCATAGACGAAGTTGCCGGTGTCGCGGTTGACGTCGAGGTGCGGGATGAGGCTGTCAGGATCAGTTGGGAACAGCATGTGGCGAGTTCCATCCGGTTGCTGTCATGGCCCTGCCCATTAATATGTCATGTCTGGAAACGGAGAGAATAAATGGAGGATGTATTGAGAGAGGATAGATACCTTTTGGAAGTATGCCGTGGGTACGAAATTGTAGCTCCGGGTGAAGAATCCAGTCTGGATATACGATGTTTTAGCTGCGAGTTGCGGCCATTTCTCCTCTACATAATATGGGAATATGTCTGCCTTGGCATCAAAGTGGTACAGTTCTTGATACAGACCCTTACTACTTTTGGTGCCATGGCTCAACGTCGAAGCGAGGAAGCCATTGTCGTCCAGGGAGTCGACCACCACAGCAGCTGCATCGGCAATATTTTTGCCCTGGCGGTACTCCACGTTATACGCATGTTGGCGGATGGAAATTCCCGCATCAGCCGCTGCCTGTCGATGGTCCGGCCGGAAGAAGGGCTCCCAATAGTTGGTAACGCTGAAGATGACATTGGCGCCACGGAAAGCTGCAACGAGGCTGTCGACATCCTCGAGGTCAGCTTTGACAATCTCCATGCCCTGTGAGGATAGTTCCTGGGCCTTGGCTGAGGCGGGGTCTCGAGTGATACCACGCACTCGGTATCGGGGGTCCTGGAGGAAGCGCCGGGCGACAGAACCGCCCTGGTTGCCGGTGACGCCGATGATGACGGCTAGTTTGGACATTGTGATGATAATCCGGTAGTTAAAAGAACTGTCTTGAGATACTTCTGCTATTGCCATGGGGGCCAAGAGTTGTGGTAGTCCACTGACCCCGCACATATAAGTTGTTAGTTGCTTGATATCATCGCCTTATAAAGGTAGGGCATTCGACCCAGGTATGGTGGAAGGAAATATAAGCTACAGGCATATTCCCACTGCCACCGATAGACCAAAAAGACAGCACACAAGGATTCTGTGAGTAGCAATATTTGACATTATGTTGAGTACTCTCAGAAGTAGATCAGTCACTTGTTATACATTACTCTACTCATCTCAGGACTGTCGAATCAGAGCGCCTTCACTTACTCCGTGGCCTAGCTTCACTTTCAAGTCTGCATACCGCAAATAAAGTGATGATGGCAATGAGTTAACATATTGTAGATATAGTTAACTTGATCTGATTGGCCCTCTCGTATGCCCAGCCACAGAAGTGGCTGGTGGCGCGGCGATCTTCCGGCGACGTCATCGGAACTTCAAGTCAAAAACATTTGGTTATTAATTTCCAGCCTATTTCCCTTCAAAGTTCCAATGGGTTTCTCTATAGGAACAGTTCTGTTCCTCTTATTTCTCTACTCAATTGCATGGTACTTTAACAACGGCAGCATGGCCCGTGGCCGCGCTGGACATCGTGGCAGGGCTCGTATAGCAGTCCTACCATCCTATCCACAGCACCAAGAACCAAGGGCAGATAGCAGGATCAGCGGCTCTGACTCTGACGCGAGGAAGAAAGATGCGTCAAGAGTCTCTGCTCATGAGAATGGCAACGGACATGAAGAATATTATCCCAGTCTGGATGACGTGTCTGAGGTGCGCGACATACTCCGTCGATCATGGCCATGCCCTTCATCGTCAAGGCCGAGAAAAGTGACGCTACCCGATGAGGTGATCGATATGATCCTCGATGAGGCTGAGTATTGGCCGAGCGTGGTGACAACTCTCAGAACAACCCCGTTTGTGATTTCCACGGACGGCGATAGAGAATGTCTGAGGACTGCGCCGCTATGTTATGATATTGATGCCATGGAGAGGTCAGATGGACATGGAAACCATTACTCAGCCGGGAATAATGATGCATCACGTCTCTTACTACACAGAGGCATGCATCCATGTCGGAAAATCGTGTTCGATATATCTTCTCATGACCAAGGATGGGGCGGAGGACGCAATGATCAAGGCACTTTCCGAGGATCGTACACGTGGTTCAGTGCGTATATAAGCCCGCATAGACCATACACCCATATTGAAAGCATTTCCTCAACATCATCCCCGAATTCCGAATCGGCATCATCAGAATCAGACTCAAATTCCGAGAAAAGGTCTGTCTCGTCTCATCCAAGACCGTTTCTCCCCGAGCCCGGTAAATTGCAATGTAACCGTACTGCAACTAGAAGCTCTTCGGATTACCATATCGTTTGGCATTACCGAGATGATATCCACCCGGAATCGGATGAAGCAGAGCGTATTGAGCAAGAAACGGGTCGTGGACGCGCAACTTTAGATGGGAGGGAGGTAAGAGACATGAAAGTTGGCGATGAGGTTTCTGTTTGGCTAAGGGCACGATTTTCTGCATGGCAGAATCATGTTGATGCGCTGTCAGTTAGGGTATTCTGGGCTGCTTGACTGACGAATGGACTTTACTTTTCATTCATATACATTAATCTAATATTCGCCTTCTATTCTGCGGCGTACTTATTACGGAATCAATGGTGTCAACAAAACCTGTTCATATGTACCATAGTCTTAAACATCCTCGATTTACTTCATGTTTGTTTCGAGTACTCTTGAAGAGAGAGTCGTCCCGCACTCTTTGAAGCTGACATAGCTTTCTTTGTTTAAAAGCAGGTGTTTCACCCAATTACGGTTATGATATTTGGATTCATGAACAATTGAAACGGATTCTGCCAACAGTCACTCTATCCATATCAAGCACACGGCACACACACACAAAGACCACCAAAAAATAACAGTCGAAACAGCCCTCTCAACGGCAAAAATGGGTCTTCCTATGTTCGCCTGTCTCATCTACGTCACAGGATAAACTGCCGCTTTGGAACAAAGGGAATAAACAAGTTTAGTATCTATAAGACTTAGACGCCTCATCTGGCACTAGTCATGCTCGATCCTCATCCAGTTTCTGGCGAGTCTACATTCGTCCGGATTTGAGGGAAGAAAAAGGGTCCAGATTGAAAAGAGAACTCCATCTCATCAAAGGCAAAGACCAAAATGGACGAAATTGAGAGCGAGAGGGACTCCGAGATTGAGACTGACAGCGAGACCGAAAATGAGAATGTAAGCGAAATGGAGACAGATATTGATGGTGAGGCCGAAGCCGAGGAGGAGAATGTACGTCAATCCAATACTTACCTACCTCCCTAAAACTCTTGCGGTGAACAGAAGAAGAAGAATAAAAAATTAACATAAGAGTAGTGCGTGTCAAGCGAGTACATGCAAGCCCTTTACAAGGAGTACAGCATCTTCAAAGGCGTCCGATGCGCGCGCGACATGTGGCTGAACGTTCTCCTGCGTCACTTTCGAAGTGAAGAAAACTGCGGCATCAGTTTCCAGTGCGACTTCCAGAACTATGTCACTGCTCCAGAGCGTCCTGTGTTTGTAGCACACGTTGTCAACATGACCGAGCCTTCTATTGAAGGCGCGACTCGAGTTGTGATAGCCATGTTGGAGGGGGGCTGTGAGTGTGTTGACGAGAACACGCGTCCACCCTTTCAGGAATCTGACATGGTGGTATGGAAGAAATTCACGGATGAGGTTTCTGAGTACCTTTTGAAACTTCGTGGTCGTATTGTGCGTCAGGACGGAGAGGAGGAGGTGGTGGTGGTAAGGGGGAAGACTTTGTATGCTATCACGATAGCTGGCATGTTGGCCAAGTTCTATGCTCTGGAGCCTGATAGTGAGTGCCTGATGGATTGTTCGGGGACGAATGGCGAGTATTTTGATGTCTTTGAGGATATTTCTGCCATTGATATGATTGCGGAGGAGATTGCTTTGGAGGTGGGTTGTTTGCCTGGTACAGAGGATTTGTAACATCTTATCTTCTTCAATTGAATATCCAATCTAAGTATACAAAGAAAAACTATATAGAGACAGCCGCCAAAGGCTTGATACATGTTCCAGCTTGAGAGTAATTATATTCCTTAGTCTCGCTCATAGGCATTTAGGCGGTGCCCGTTGGGATATATGACTTTGTTGCTCTTCCTCCTAGTCATCCTGAACTGACCACCTTTTGGCGTCCGTAGATATACTCCGAGTATAATTCATCTGATTTATCTCCATATCTTTCCTATAGCCACAATATATCCCTGGCTTCTACGCAAGAAAACCATAGCCTCTTAAGAGTTATTCATATGAATAACTGAATTGTTATCAAATAAACGCGAATAATATTTTCCAAAATACGAAGAAGACCTAAAAAAAAAGAGACAAAACAAATGAAATATGTTATAAATGAGCGTGTGTGTGAATATATCAAAATGCAACAAAACCAAAAACAAGATCATGCCGCTGAAAAGAAAAGAAATCTCCCAAATCCATATGTCCCCGGCTCCTTTCCATGCACAGTATATATGTCATATAATGTAATAATAGGTGGTCGTTCAGTCATTGCGTCGTCACATCTTCATGTAGTACATGTCAATCCAATCTTTGAAAAAATTTGAAACTTGAAACTTTGAAAATACAGGGATGCTGAATGTAATGTTCTCATGGAGTACAAACGTTGGATTAAAAGAAAAGATCAGAAAAGAAAAAAGAAGAAGAAAAACAAATGAAATAATTGTGCCATGTTGGTAAGTAAGGATTTGTCTCTCGAAATGATTTAGAAAAGAGAGATGCCAATCAATCAAGGAGTCGACGAACGGACTGTCTCACCATTCGACTTTTGGCCCTGCTCCTCTCTACGAGCGATCACGGAGGGAGAATTCGAGTATAAGATGGTGCCGGGGTAGTAAATGCAGGCATTCATCTTCTCTTTGTCATCCGCAAAGTCCTCATGGGCAGCCTCCCTGTAAATCCGGGGGAAGACTCGGAGAAGCACATGGCGACCGGACTCATTGCTGCTGCTACCGCTGCCGCTGTTGCCATTGACCCCTTCAACGGCCCTGCCGCATGTATACTCGTCCCAGCCGTCATTGACATCGCCTCCAGACTCTGGCGCTGGCATAGTGGCAAGCACAAGCTCACGCTCGACGCGGGCATGACGCCAGGTCTCCGCGGCAAGCTTGACAATGCGTCTGACACCGCCGAGCAGAGCGTCGAGCTGTTTCGGATCTGCGAAATGCTTGATATGGTCGACGATTTCGTCCACGATCACAGCTGCGACTACATTGATAGACTGCTTCGCGTCGGATGTAGTGTATGCGGCTTTGAGAGTTTGCTGTCTCCAGAACGCTTCCCGACGAACGGATTTGCGACGGATGTCCATGGACAAGACCTGGAAGAATGTATCGGCTTTGTCGTAGCGGCGTCCGAGCGTGAATAGGAAGGGTTGGAATATGCGGTAGGTCAATGTTTTGGAGATGACGTGCTGGATGTAGGCTGATCGGAGCTCACGCGAAGCTGTCGTATTGTCTAAAAAAGACGGCATATCGGGAGGGATCTTCTCTAGAATGTCCTTTGGCGGGTCGATGGGGAGGTAAGAGAAGTGTTCCTTGGATAAGTCGACAATCAGTTGGCAAAGTTGGTTGAATGAGTCCACGCTATAGTTCAAGATGGTATTAGAATTTGTCTTAGATGTTATGTGTGAACGCGTGAAACTGAGGGGAAAAAAAAAGAAAAAAAAAAGAGAAAAAAAAGAAGGGATCACAAAAAGTATCATTTGTTTTTCTCATGTGCAGTCGTAAAAAGTCGTAATTCGTAATTCATAGCTCATAAATCGTAATACATGAAATAGGAACAAGAAAAACAAAATGAAGCCAAATAATTTTGCTTCAGTACTTACAAAAATTGATCACCCTTCGAAGTTTTCAGGTCTGTTGCTTCGCCTAGGCTTGTCAACGTCTTTCTCAGTTTCTCGCGGTCATTCTCCATGTTGTCGATGGTTCGGCGCATTTCGTCAACGGCGGATTGGAGCTGCCTTTCACGCATCATGTCGTCGCGCTCCAGGGACTCTCTCTCCCTTTCCATGCTGGCTATTTCATCCAACTTTTCGTTGAGATGTCTCTGGAGGGTTGACTTTTCGGCTGCCCATGTCTTTTCCTTCTCATTGTAGTCCCTCGAAAGCTTGTCGAAGCGCTCCTCCATTTCCTTCGAGGCTGTCTCGTGAGTACTGCGAAGGTTATCGATCTCATTGGAATGTGTATCACGTAGCGTGTTGAGCTCTGTTGAGTGCCCATCGCGCATGGTATCGAGGGCCGCAGAGTGGGATCCTATAAGTTCTTCCTTCTCCTCGGAATGCTGCTTATGGGCTTCCTCCAACTCTTTATGCTTGTTGTCAAGTT
Source organism: Talaromyces atroroseus (assembly GCF_001907595.1). Taxonomy (NCBI): domain Eukaryota; kingdom Fungi; phylum Ascomycota; class Eurotiomycetes; order Eurotiales; family Trichocomaceae; genus Talaromyces; species Talaromyces atroroseus. The sequence continues at coordinate 286,882 of NW_017971444.1, forward strand.
CGGATTTTCTAGACTCCAATTCATCAAGTGTTGTCTGTAGTTCGGCCTGAGTAGCGTGTAGTTCATCCTGTTTGTTGTGGAGGTCGTCTTGTGCTTGCTTGATCTCTATCAACTTGGCTTCAAGCTCCTCCTTCGTTGCATCTAGCTCCCTCTCCTTGTTCTCCAAGTCCTCGGACTTGTGCACAAGGGAATCGCTGACCGCTTGCAAATCGCTCTTTGCAGTCTCCAAATCGGAGAGGGTTTTCTGAAGCTCGGCATGTTTGTCGTTGATTGCCGTTTCGTGTTCCGCTCGCATGTTGTCATGTGCCTCCTCCATTCCACGCTGTTTCTCCTCCCATTCAGACTTCAGAGCTGCCTGTTCATCGAGAAGCTCCTTTTCGCGCTCGTTGTAGCGCTCGTTGGCGGCAGCCTCATCTTCAGCTCTGATCTCCTCAAACAAATTTGTCAGTTCTTCTTTTTGCGTGGCCAGCTCGGATCTTTCATGCTCTTTCGCCTCTTCCAAAGCTCTCTCATGCTCTATCTGCAGCTCCTCAATCTTTTTTTGAAGAGTCTGGATTTCGCTCTCGAGCTCTGACTTGAGGGTTTCGAGTTCCTCATTCTGCTTTCGAGACGCGTCGAGATACTCTTTCAGATCCTTGGCTTTCTCCTGCTGATTTCCAAGCTCCATACGGAGCCCACTGATGACATCCTTGAACTTGGAGTATTCTTCTGCAGTCTCTGTTGCAGCTTTCTTCATTTGGCCCTGGAGTGCTTCGATGTAGAAGTCCTTGTGCATGATGGCTTGTTCGTGTTGAGCCTGTAACTGCCGTGACTCAGCCTCGCTGGCTTGGAGCTTGTTTCGGGTCTCTTTGAAGCTATCCAGCAAACGTGTAATGTCGGGCATGGCCTTTTCGATACGACCTAAGAGATGGTGGTGCTCATGACCAGGGTCCTCTTCTGCATGCTGACTATTTGTTCTGTCCATCCGATAACTATGGCCACTGCCGCCAGACAAGGTGCGATCCATCCTGCCATTGTAATAACCGTTGGAATAGTCTCTTGCGCCGTTTGGATATGCGCTTCCACGTCGGGGGTACATATGCGGAGATGCCATTGGTGTATGCTCCATTGTCGGAGAGTGATAGGCTGTGGCGAAACTGGCAGAGGGTGATGCTACACTTCCGGGGTGCATTGGTGGAGGGCCAGGCATACCAATCATGTAAGGATTGTATGCTTGCATCTGAGGGCTAGCGTATTTGTAGGATGGCGAGGTGTGATATGCAAGAGGTGAGCCGCGGCGAGAGAGAGGATGATCAGCCGGTGGTGCTGGTGCTGGAGAATGCACTGAACGTGGCTGACTCGGGACGGGCGATGGTAAGGGTGCAGGCGCAGGCGCACGGGGTGTCGGACTCGCAATTGAGTGTGTGACGGGATTATCCTCCGTTGGCTCCGGCTCTGTTTCTGCTGGGGCCTCTTTATCGTCCTCCGGGTGGTCGTGCTTGACTTCTGCTGTCTCTGCTGCCTCTGCCGGAAGTTCTTGACCAGCCTCTGTCTGAGTATCCGCTGGAGTATCTTCTGGAGTCAATGCTGGGGGCTCTTGACTAGTCTCTGCTGGAATTTCTGCCGTAGTTTCTGCTGTAGTTTCTGCCGGGAGCTCTCTATCAGTCTCTTCTGGAAGGTCTTGAAACTGCTCAGGCTCTTCACGGTCTTCCCAGGAATCCACCTCTTTCTCCTCCTGTTGTTGACCTTCGGGCATGCCTTTGTTTTCTGTTGATTCAGTCGGATCGGCTACTTCAGCCGGCTCTTCGAATGCTTCGTGACCCCAGTCGTCTTCTGCAGGTTCTTCAGCAGAAACTTTGGTTTCAGGCTCCGGGGTCTCTTCTGGAGTTTGCTCCGTTGGCTCTGCAGCAGCCTCTGCTGGGATCTCTGCTGGGATATCTTCGTCGATTTTTTCCGGTGCCTCCTCCGGCGTTTGTTCTGTGGCCTCCGGAGATGGTTCCGTTGTTTCCAGTTTTTGTTCTGCTGCTTCGTCTGAAGGTTCTGTTGCTTCCGGAGCTTGTTCTGTTGCTTCTTCTGGAGCTTGTTCCGTTCCTTCCAGTGTTGGTTCCGTTGGTTCCGTTGGCTCCGGTGCTGGTTCTGTTACTTCTTCTGTTGCTTCCGGTGTTGGTTCTGCTGCTTCGGGCGCAGGTTCTGCGGCTTCTTCTGAAGCTTTATCTGCTCCTTCTGGTGCTGGCTGTTCTTCGGAAGCTTGTTCTGTTGTTTCCGGGGTTTGTTCTGTTTCTTCAGATGTTGGTTTGGCTGCTTCAGGTGCTGGTTCTGTTGGCTCGGGAGCTGGTTCTGCTGCTTCTGGTGCTGCTTCTGTTGTTTCTGGAATTTGTTCTGCTACTTCATCCGACGGAACAACGTGTTCAGGCTCCTCGGGGAAATCCTTTTCCCAAGAGTCATCAAAGTCTCCAGCTATGTCTGGCTGAGCCGGTTCTGCTTGAGCGTCTTCAAAGGTATCTTCGGCCGCTTCGGAGTTAGGCACAAGCAAGGGCTGTGGTTCTTTCCCACTCACTGATTGGGCGGGTGAATGCTTCTCATCTGGCATCAACAACGTAGATTCGTAGTCCTCGACGTGTGGTTGATGGGGAGCAACCACGCTCCAATCTTCAGATGACTGCAGTTGATCCGCGGCGTCGCCTTGGACTTGTTCAAGGTTGGCGTCGGCAGTTTCTGTTGATGGTGGTAAGTCTACTACCTCAGGAGTAGAAGGGGTTTCTGTATCTTGGGGAGGAGTGTCCTCCTCCTTTTGTTCGTTTAGAACAGGCGAGGGGTCCTCGATGACATTTTTCTTGCTCTCAGGTAGAGAGTTGTCATTCTTTTGGTTTTTCTTTTTATCTCCCTTCCCCTCCTTCTTCGACTTGTTTTTCTTGCCCATAGTGTGACCACGTTACGGGCTTTTGACCGATGAAGAGGTGGGTGAGAGTAAGAAAAAAGGAACGCGGGCTGATGCTAACGTGTTTCCAATCGTGGATTAACTGTCTGCTATTCGCTTCTGTTGCTTATTGCAAAGACGTTGAGATAAGCAGAGACAAGACTAGACGACCAAGTCCGGCGTCAGTGACACAGGCATTTATACAGATATGGTGTGTTGCTGGAAGAAATAATAGGATGATGGATGTAAAGTGGCCTAGTGTGAGGCTTGTCTGGTCGGTTCGAATTAAAATGCAACGAGGCGACTGGGTAGAAAATTGAGTGGAGGATATTAATGGAAAGAAAAAGAAAAGGAAATGGAGTCACCACTTTTTTTCTGCCAAACGAATATAGTACACAGCAAAACGATTTATTAGGTGTATAGCGACGATCAGACACCAACAAGCAGGTAGACGATTCGGGAAGTCGACGGCGTCGAATGTTGGGCTGCTAAACCATGTGAAACAGGGAAGAGCCAGAAACTATACGTAGGTAGCAATTATATACTTGTTGCAACAGCAAGATAGAGCTATGCCAGAGGAGACCGTTTGTGTGCTCTTGTCAGCAAAAAGTGCATCGTGCATGGAGCGTCCCACTTTTTGGCGGCACACCGCAGAGTCGCAGACCCTCGTTGATGGGCAGCACCAGTGAAGCAAATAAGCTTAGCAAGTCGAGTATCGGGGAGCCATGGCGAAAAGGAGCAAGCGCGAAACATCATTCGTTGCTAGGCTGCCAACAAGTGAGGCATCGCGAGATGAATTGGGTATCAACTGCACTGCTGGGCAGCAGGAGGGTACTAAGGGGCGCAGACATGACTGGCACACGACTTGCCTGCAATCATGAGTCAAAAAGTGATTATGGAGCGCAAAGCTGATTCTAGAACTGGGCATACTATGGCATTGATTTCTTTTTTCCTGCCCCCTTTTTTTTTTTGCCTGTCTGGCGATATAGGTACAGTGCGTGAGTTGTCTCACGACAGCAGCCAACGAAGCAGACCCGCCGGCGGGCGATTATTTTTTTTCGAGCGTGCATACAGCCAATGGAAGCCGACTACATATTTGTAGTTTGGCTGGTCGAATCCCACAGGAACAGGTGTGAACGGTGATTTGTTTGTTGTAACTAAGTGTAGTTGACGTTTCGAGCTGACTGATGACATAAAGGGAGAAGAACAGACTGATCATCTGACCGACTGTCCTTTTGATACTTGTGCCTTGAGTGCCTTGCTTTTCAGGCACAGTAATTGGATGCAAGCCTAACATGAGCAATGCTACACTTGTTGTAGGCATCTACAATTCGATATAGCGTGATACTCCAGTCCCAAGTATACCAAAATCTCTGCCATCTCCCAAGTGTCTCCCAACACTGCCTAGGTAACTGAGGTATAAGAAAACTATCTGCAACCGTCATACTGCTGACAAGGTTGAAGCAAGAGGCTCTACACAAATGAATTAAATCAAGATCAACTGCATTGAACATAGTCAGACAAAGAAAATCACTTTACTCTAATAAATCGAGGCGCGACAAATCGCGAGACGCTGATTGGGCAATCCATGCGGATGCTCACGTGACCTAGCCGGGGATCGCGAGCGAGCCGCCAACGGGAAACCTCAACTCCAAGTGGGAGGAGCTTCAATCTTTGTCTCCCACGCCGAGTGAGCTCTGTCATCCCCCCTCCCCACCATGTTTGCTGCCAGACGCTCAGCTGCGCCCATGAGGCAGCTGCTGTGCCAGCAACCTCGCCGCTTCGAGTCCCATGCCGCACATGACCACCATCATCACGGGCCGGTGAACGAAAGCTTTGGAGTGAGTTGTTATTGTCCTTGCAATTGGAACTGCAACCAAAAGCTACAATTGCACTGCCCTTTCGTGTCTATATTTATTGAGGTGTTTCACTGCTAACTCATTCCACAGCCCAGCTTCTACGTCGCCGTCTCAACGTTCGCCGCCGGCTTCGTCCTTTACCACGTCACCAAGTCCTCCGAGGAGTCGTGGATTTCCCGCCTCATCAACAAATATGCGCCTGACCAGAAAGTCTTTGAAGAGCGCAATGCTATCCGCACCGTCGCTTTAGAGAAGGCTGCTGCTGACCGCCATCTGTTTGTCGGAGCGACTCGTCAGGATTATGTCGAATTGAGGACTTCCGAGTACGCTTTCCCTCTGTTTGATATAGCCAAAATAGGAGCTTTTCCTCCTTCCAATCATGCGTATATTGATTAACTGTGTAAATAGGGTCTTTAACGCTGGCTCGCCCTTCAATGTCTCTCCCGGCTCGCAGGCCGATCTCTCCAACGTGGCCGCTTACTATAAGAAACAACACCAAGACCTCGAGCGGGACCGGCTCGCTCGGCTGAAGGATGGAAAGGTGGTCGGTGTATACGATTAGGCCACCCATGTTGTGACTGATAGAGCTTATTATCGTTTCCATCCCTTTATTTCATTGATCTATTTTGTTACGGGTATTGTACATAAAGAAAGCTGAACAGGAAAACAGAGTCAAACCATATTCCAAGACATTCACATCTAAGTTCTATTTATTCTTTTGTATTGTCTCTACCGAATACGAACCTCCAAAACCACACGCTTCACTCCCCCCGAATTAATCTCCTTCCGTTCCTGCACCTCAATAGACCCCTCCCCTTCTCGCAGCGGCTGCTTATACAGAACCTGCAAAAACTCATCAACCCCTCCTCCAACGCCAAAATATACCTTTTTGGCCGCTATCAAGGCAGTAGCCGTATGCCTCTGTCCCGAATGCCGTAAGAGCTCTATCAATGTCTTCGAGAACACCCCCAGCGAGGAAGGGGCATATATCGTCTCGCTGGCGAGGATGAGTGTTGCAGTAGATGCAGTAGAAGAGAGGTTCGGGTCCAGAACCAGCTGCACGAATTCAGCCGACCAGCCACCAGATATAAAGTCGAGAGTGATTCCGCGGTTGGATAAATCTGTCTGAAAGGCGTCTAGGAGCGCGGGCTCGATGTCTAGTTCTCCTTCTTCTTCTTCTTCCTTCTGAAGCTCGACGGAAATATCATGTCTAGTTCTCCTTCTTCTTCTTCTTCTTCTTCTTCTTCTTCTTCTATCTGCGTCTGTCCTCTCGGCGAATTCACCCACCACGTCAATAAGAAATTACTCAACGTCACCAGCCTCAATACCGTCGAGTTATAATCCGCCAATGTAAATCTAAATCTCTGCTTTTTCTCCGTCTCCGGATTCGGTAATGGTAGTGACAACAACCGTGCAAATACCGCTAGAGAAGGCACCGCAGTCCCACAGCCCAATTCCACTACATGCAGCCCATCGCCGTCCTTACTCAGGGACAGCTCACCGCCCTTTTCTGAGGGTAGTAGCAACACGTCCGCAAGGTCCAGAGCACACTCCCACGTCTTGAACCCGCCTTCATAGAAATTGGGTTTCAGATCTCCTTGCTCCAGACCAGCGATGAGCTCGGAGTCGTCATCGTCGTCCTCGGCCATGAGTTGAGTGCGCACGTCGAAGAGTTCTCTGCGCGCGATGGTGGTTTTCTCTTTTTGTCTGCATGGCATGTCCAGATTCAGTGTGCTGTATGATATCTGGGATGGGAGTGTGGATGTCTGTGATGTATTAGGAATCTATTCTGTTGAATAACAGAAAAATGGTTATTTGACTTGCCCATTCACTCAATATATGCCTCTTGGCAGGGAACAGCTTATTATTATTAGATGGTTTATTCTGCTCTATGCGTGCGACGCCATGATCGCTGCCCTCGACGTCGTTGTCAATGTCGATGTCGATGTCGTCGCCGGAGAAACCAAAGCTGAATGTGGATGCCATTATGGCCAGGGCAGTAACTTGCAGCAGTGTTGCAGATATATACTTCTATATCGTGATGAGGTTGATAAAAATGATGGATGTTTTTCGCTAGCAGAATGTGGCCAATGGGATTTAGAGGAATCACCCCCACATTTCCCATCTCATACATTTTCATATATCATTAAGTAGATCTATAAGATGGCTGATTGTATATATCCGATTCCAAACCCAAACAAGTCTATCTATAATCATTTCGTCATATGCATGCTTTTAATTACTCGCCGGAGCCACCGACTTGGCCAACGCCTGCAGAATATCCGCCTTGAGATCCTCCGCATCCTCAATTCCACAACTCAAACGCACCAAATCATCAAACACGCCGGCCGCCTCACGCTGCTCCTTGGGAATACCAGCATGCGTCATGCTAGACGGCACCTCACACAAACTCTCAATCCCGCCCAGACTCTCCGCAAGCACAAAGACGCGCACATTCTGGCAGAAACGTTCCGCCGCGTCGTGGCCGCCCTGGATGCGGAAACTGAGCATCCCGCCGCCCATGCCGTCGCGATGCTGTTTCAGCGCGATGGCGCGTTGCGGATGCGAGTCGGCGCCCGGGTAGTTGACGGATTTGACGAATGGCGACGCCTCCAGCACGCTCGCCACCGCGGTTGCGTTCCTGGTGGCCTCGCGCGCGCGGAGGTGCAGTGTTTTGAGGCCACGGTGGGCGAGCCAGCAGTCGAATGCGGATGGGACGGCGCCAATGGCGTTTTGCAGGAAGGTGAGACGGTCTTTGAGCTCGGTGGAGTTGAATGCTGCGACGCCCATGAGAACATCCTATCATTTCATCGCTATTAGCTCATAATTCCACACAACAGTCGACTGAGAAAAAGAGAGAGAGACATACCGAATGCCCATTGATATACTTCGTCACCGAATGCACCACCAAATCCGCCCCATGATCCAACGGATTCTGGATATACGGGCTCATAAACGTATTATCAACCACCACCATAATGCCATGTCGGTGCGCGATAGTCGCGACTTCGCGAATATCGACCAGACTCAGGGTAGGATTTGTCGGACTCTCGATCCAGATCAGCTTTGTGTCTGGCCGGAAAAGCGCCTCGTTGTTGATTTCGAGGGTCGGCGTAAACGTGACGTTCACGCCGTGCGCGGCCGCCACCTTGGTGAAGTAGCGGTGCGTGCCGCCGTACACATCAGACACGGAGATTACGTGCGATCCCGCTGCGAGGGATTGCAGGATGTTGGCCGTGGCGGCGGAGCCGGAAGAGAAGGCCAGTGCGAATCGGGCATGCTCGAGAGCAGCGATGGCTTCTTCGAAGTGGTCTCTACCGAAACGTGTTAGTGGAAAGATTAGACTGGGAGACGGACGAGGGAACTTGCCTGTTGGGATTTGCGCTGCGTGTATACTCATACACACCCACTGGCTTTCCCACACTTGTCTGCGCAAAGGTCGTGGATAGCGAGATCTGGCACGAGCATACAGCGTCAGTGTCTTCCATTGTACCTAAGTAGATAGATATGTATATATGTATATATATATCGGCAGAACTCACCGGCGCAATCACGGCGCCCGTGTGAGGATCGAGATGGGCTCCGGCGTGAACGGCTCTCGTGGCAAAGCCATGCTCTGGCGACGCAGGCCGTGGAGGTGTCTCGACAACATCAGCATGCACCAGGGGCTTTAATTGAGGGTTTTCCAGCGAAAGGGTCATGATGAATCAATCAATCACTGAGGATGGCGGGGTTCGGAAGCGCTAAGTGTGACTTGATAGAAGATCAGCATGAGAGAACCAGCGGGAATGCAAGGCAATGTGCTTACCCTTTAAATATATCTATATATATAATAGCTATATTGTATATAAATATAGGATATACACCTATTAATGTTTGCCTTTTGAATCAAGGATTTATAAGCTGCTGCTGCGTGGGCTCAATTTCTTCCATTTTTCTAGAGTGTCATTGCCGACCCACTTTAAGGATTACACGGTAATTTCCGCTCAAAATTACGTGCTCGCGGGCAAGGAATGTAAAAATAGCCGTATTCGTGTCACGCGGCCGTTCTGTCCGCGCCGATGCTAAGCGCGAGGGGCAGTGTTAACAAACTGATAGAATAATCATTCGTTCCAGAGATTACACAGCATTCATTCACTTCATTCACTTCATTCTTCAGACAACAGATTGATGTCGTAACATGTCCCACGATGTCGCAATTGCCTTCGTGTTTTGTCTTGTTTTGTTTGAACTAGGTCCACCAGGAAATAAGGCCCATGCCGGAATCAACCATGGAAGCCTAGCCAGTCAGTTTGCCTGTCTTTTCTTTTCAACAGAAGAAAGAACAAAGAGACTTACTTGTATCGTATATGGAGCCTTGTAGTCAGACTGCGTCTGCCCATCAGCTTGCTCGGGCTTCGTAGGCCTCTGGTCGTGCCATTCTTCCGCCTCAACTCGGAATCTCACTATCTCATTGACATCGTAGAAGAACGGCTGCCCGTCATTCTCCCACACCCATATATTTTCCGCGATGTCGCTGGAAGTATGTTAGTCAGGAGTGCTTTTATTAAAGTTGAATAGGACTGCACTCACTAGCGCGACGGCTCAAAGAGCAGCTCTTTAGGGACGAATATATCTTCGAAGAACTCTAGTCCAACTATCACATTGTCAGAGAGCAAACAAACCAAAAAAACAGGGGGGGGGATTCGTATGATGGAGACATACTTTTGATACCGTCCTCATCCTGGCTCAAAATTTTGCCAAGAATGACCTCGCCCTTGAAAGGTCGGAATACGAGCAGTCGAAACGTAACTATACATACAACTATTAGAGAAGAGTCAATACGGCATGTTTGAGAGCAACGCACCGTTGACATTAACCAACCCCGTTCCATGGCCAATCAGGCCATCAGAGGACTGAAGCAGATCATAAAACCCAATACATAATCCGATTTTTTGGATGACCTTGGAAAAGACTGTCAGCCCCAGTACAATTCCGATTTTTTGAAAAGGGCTGGAGATCATCCTCACCTTGTTGGCGTATTTCTCGTTAATGTTGTCCTCAATAGCGACTACACTGAACTTGGAAAAGTCCTCTGGCGTGATCTGAACAAGATCTGAGATGGTTGACTGGGGCTGTTAGCTTGCATGTACTTGGTTCTTATATTTTTCTTTTCTGATGTATGATGTATACCTACAAGAATAAACATATCGAGTGGGGTATTTTTCTTTTCAAACAATCATCTTCCGCCCATATCGATGCCAGATACTCTGCACTATCTGGCCTGATCCTGAGCTCTCAGTGGTGCTGTGCTGTGAGCAAAAGCAGACTCTTTCTTCTGGTGAAAGGAAAAAGATATCCGCGCTCCGCCAATCACAGACGCAGCCGGTGGGGCTGTCACGTGACGCAGATCGCCGTCGAGGCCGCAATTCGCGGCTGTGACTGGCGGAACTTTTTCATGTTAGAGATCTGCAGGAAATATTTTTTTTTGGTTTTTTCTGATTGTATTTGAATTTTCATGTACTGAATATGAATTACCTACTCATATTCTGACTGACCATGCCATGCTCCTGATTGACTGAAGCATCTCCATGTCCATCCTGTGATGGCACCCTTTACATTTCCTCCGCCGCCACCACCACCACCACGTACACAGCAGCAGCCACCTCCTCCACCGGCGCTTGGAAATACACCCTCTTACGCATCGCAGAATGCCTATGCTCACCGCGGTAACTACCGCGGCACGGGTGGTGGTTATAGGGGTCGAGGACGTGGTGGTATGAACCGTGGCGGTCGAGGTGGCGGAGGAGCTTATCCCAATAGCTATTCGAATAGCAACCCGCAAGGCATACATGGCGGAGGATATTCGACTGCTTCCGTGCAGTCTCCGCTGAATACGCAAGGCTACTATCAGAATAGTTCTCACTCCGCTTCGTCGTTCTCTTCTGTTGCTCAGGGATATCCTGCTCAGACGTATGCCTCACCCTCTACAGCTACGACGGCGGCATACCCGCAATCGAATTATAGTGGAAGTTACGGGAATACAGGGCAAGCACCAGCCAACGTACCTGCGTCATCATCCTACTCCGCGGGCTCAGCAGGGCTTGGTTCTACGGTAGTGGCCCCTCCGATGCACTGGAATGCCGGATCAGGCGGTTTCTACGCTGGATCTACGAATGGCACTTCCTTTCAGCAAGGGCCGTATCAAGGCTCCACTCACGGAACACACTATGGAAGCGGCGGTCAGAAGCGCGCATTCTCATCAGCTTTCGGAAAACCAGTGTCGCAAGCACCTCGAGTGGCGGCACCGCCTGCTGTCCCCAGTTTTGGAGTTCCCCTGCCTGCGAAACCTCCGCAGCCGGCTGCTGATACTTCTCGCAAAGCGCTTAAGAAGAAGAAACGCAAATTCAACCAGCTCGGCCTCACGCCCAAAGCCGAGGAGCACGAGTCTAGTGCTGAAGAGGACGACGACGTGGATGAGGAAAGCCGATTGGCGTCCGCGGGCAGTGCAGCGGGGCCTATACAAATCACCTACCGTGGACGTACCTCGACGCTGAGTACAGCAGCAGATATTCAAGCATGGATTGCAGAGAGGAAGAAACGGTTTCCGACAGAGGCGCGCGTCGAGGAGAAGAAGAAGGCACAGGAAGAAGCTAAGAAGCAAAGAGAGCTTCAGCGGGAGGAAGCGCGGCGTAAACAAATGGAACTCAGGGAGCAGGCGAAAGCAACGCAGAAAGATGCCCCCTCCAACGCTGTGGATGTAGCCATCAAAGCCAAGGCGAAAGCCGAAAGATTGCGCAAGAAGCTTCTGAAAGAAGAGAGGCGGCTGCAAAAGGCGGAAGCTGATGCTGAAAGAGCACGGCTGGTAGTGGAAGCTTCGCAGCAGCCATCTGGTGCGGAGGCACAAACTACAGGCGAAAACCAGGGTGTTGTCGATCAGGCTACGGTAGAGAAAGATGCAGACGACGTTCCATCTCAAACCAATTTCACCGTCAGTGCGAAAGAAGAGCCCTCCCTGCCGATACCGGTGCAGGCGGACATGGGCGATGGCAATTTATCAAGCATATCTGATTCAAACACATCCTCCGAAGACGACGACGATGACAGTGACGATGACGACGAACCAGAAGAGATCTCCTCACGCCGGGATGGCCCGCAGCGAGTGCCGCCTCCTCCACGAGAAGGGAGCACAAAAAGCAGCAAACCATGTCGTGACTTTCAACGCAAGGGCAAATGCCCACGCGGGGCCCAATGTCGGTTTTCGCATGAACCGCGCACGAAGCAGCAGCAACAGCAACAGCCGCGGCAGCGGCAGCCCGCTAAGAGGGGACTCTATCAGATGGTATGTCTTAATCTTTTTTGTGATGTCTGACTTGAACTCTTCTAACAAACACTTATTCTCTAGCTCGTCGCGCAGTCAGTTCAGGAAGAAAATCGCCAGGTTATGCAGGCCATTTCCTGGCTTGGGTCGCAGGGGTTACTTGAAGAGCCAGACGCTGGTGACGGGAAATCCACTGCATGAACTTGGATACTGTAGTACATAGTGATACTGCTACTAGAATTTCTTAGTAATAATTTACCAACGCAACTAAGTTAAGTACTCTATATCATCATAACATCTCGCCTAAACAGTCTGGGACATAAAATCATCGAGTCGACCGACTATCGAATAATGGCATCCACTAGCGCAGCTATTCTTAGCAACTCCGCTCCGAGCAGCCTTGCCCAGCCAAAAGTTGAAAATAACCCTGAGACTTCCAATCGACAAATTATAATTCATGCCCGGCTTAATGATTAATCTCCTCACAGCTCAAGTAGACCAATAGGAGTAGTCGGTCTATAATCTTAGCTGCGCGCTGGCTCCATAGTCTCATCAAATTTAGTTTGTTAGCAGGCTGCGCGCCTTGCTGGGAGTGGATTAGTAGACGGCGTCCACGTCAATGTCGACGTAAGCCTTTTCTTTTTAGCAGGCACTAAATACCACAGACTCTAGAGTTTTGTTGTACTCCAGACTCGGCTAATATTTATTCATAGTCCGACAAAGCCAACAAGACCAAATCGAGTCTGATTGGCCCTTCGAGACCAGATCATGTGCCCCTCAGAACGTGGCTGTCGCCCAAAACAGCCTAGCGGAACCTAACTATCAGTCTATTCCTGTTCCTGCCGGCGTGTGGGGAGCTGCGGCGCTGTGATTGGGCCGGGGGGGGGGGAAATCGCATCTAGTTTAATGTATACAGACCTGACTAATCAAATGCGTGATCACGCCTCTCAACTCTCTTTCTTTCCCTCTTCTTCTTCCTCTCTCGTTGTCTCGTTTTTTTGGGGTTTTCATGTAGAGGCGAATACCTTCGAATTCATTCTTTGATCCCATCGAATCAATACCCTACGCGGTCTACACTCCTTTGAACCAGTTACCAAGATCGATCCAGTCATTCCTTTACCTCCTTTTTCAGCTCTACCACGTTCCATTCTTTTGTTTTCCAACAAACGAAATAGAACAGAAAACAGACGAGAAAAGAAAAGAAAAAAAGAAAAAAAAAATGCACTTCCTCGCCCTCACCGCCGGCCTCTTCGCCGCTCTCACCACCGCCACCACCACCTCCCAAAACGCCTTCATTTCTCCAACCGAAGGCGACGTGTTCACCGCCGGTCAATCGAGCACTCTGGAATGGGACCCGACGACCAACGGCACGGTATCGCTGCGATTGCAATGGGGCTCAACCACGACTGCCACTGACGGCGTTTCTATTGCTTGTCGGTCCCCCCGTCCTCGCTGGAGAATTCCAAATGGGTCTTGAATTTTTTTTTTTTTTTTTTTGGACTAACATGAACGAATGTAAATGATATATAGCCGCCATTAACAACACGGGCTCCTACGTCTGGTCCGTCCCCGCCTCCATCCCCGTTGAATCAGACTACTTCATTCGCATTGCCGACGATGCCGACAGCAGCATTGTCGACTATTCTGCTCGTTTCAATATTTCCGGCGCTACGGGCTCTACTACTACCACTACTACTACTACTTCTTCAACTTCTACTTCTGCTGCTTCTGCCAGCAGCACCAGCACCGCCTCAGACACAACCTCTACTTCTGCGTCTGCTAGCTCTACCACCCTCGCCACCTCTAGCTCTAGCTCCAGCTCCAGCTCCAGCTCCAGCGCGGTAGTGGCATCATCCACCTCCGCCGTCGCAAGCGCAACAGCGTCCAAGTCTTCTTCTTCTTCTTCTTCTTCGGCTACCGCTTCTGCGTCCGCCACGACCGTTCCTGACAGCGGTGTTGGCGCTTTGAAGGCGCCTACCATGATGTTGGGTGTTGTCGGGCTGGGTGTGTTTGCGTTGTTTTAAACTGAATAGTCCCCCCGTGCCCCTTTTAGTACTTGACGGATGTGTGTTTGTGGTTGGTTTAATTTGATTCTTGTTGATGTACATTATATATCATTATATTTTATTACATCATATTCTTAGATATGTTGAATATCAATGTTTATTACGCATGATATACTTACCTCGTCGGTTCTTTGTAATGATTTCATCTTGAAATGGACGTTGATGTTAGGTACTCGATTGCGAATGTAATAAGTCGATTCACTAATATAAACATATATGAAATAGCCACGGTCAGGCAAGAATTAATGAAATAATTTCAAACAAAAAGGACAAAAAAAATATATAGTCATGCTCCAAATCCTATGTGCCAGTGTGAAAGAAAGATTTATGCAGAAAAAGAATTGCGGACAAAATTGGGGCAAAAAATGGTAGTGATGAATGAATGACTTTTCCCCTCCCTTCCCCTTGACTAGTTGTTGTTGTATATATATAAGAATGGTTGGGTTGATGTCTACTCAACGCTCGACACAATCGATTGTGTCCCCGACTCTCGCACAATCACTTCTACATCCATCTCGCCCTCCTTCTCGTTCTCTTCGGCCATACTATACGTATATAGTCGGTTGAAGGCTGAGTCTGTGGAGAGCAAGGTGTATGGATCCTCGAATTCGATCAACTCGCCCGCTTCGAGCATGGCGACTTTATCAAAGTCGAGGATTGTGTCAAGCTTGTGCGCCACGGCAAGGATGGTGTGATTGCTGAATTTTTCGCGGATGACGCGTTGCATGATTTCGTCTGTTTTGGCGTCGACGCTGATGTCATGTTAGCTGTGTATTGAAAATTTGCACCACCTTGCCAAAAAAAAAAAAAAAAAAAAAAAAAAAAAAAAAAAAAAAAACAAAACAAAAAACAAAGAAAACTCACTTGCTAGTAGCCTCATCAAGGATAAGAATACTGCTATGTCGCAGCATCGCTCGGGCTAGACAGAAGAGCTGCTTTTGTCCCTGTGATAGATGAAGCTCTTCCACATCCACATCTAAACCGCCCTTCTGTTCGACCACAGAAAGTAAATGAACACTCCGCAATGCGTCCGCAATCGCTTCATCAGTCGCCGTACTGTTTGGATCGGCATTTAGTCTTACACTACCCTTGATCAGGAATGGATCTTGGGCAACGCCCGTAATTCGCGCTCGAATCTCCTGTCGTGGGATTGTCGATAGATCGACGCCGTCAATGGTAATACTGCCCCCGGACAATTCGACCATACGGAAGATAGCCAGCACCAAAGAACTCTTGCCACTATATTGTGTTAGTATTTTACTTACTATTCAATGAAGACGAGGAACAAACCTTCCAGTTCGTCCACAAATGCCTATCTTCTCACCGCTGCGAATCGACAGATCTATGTTTTGCAGTATAGGCTCTTCAGGTCTACATTCATGTCAGCATTCATACCTCCAAGACTCTCTCCCATAGCAGACACACCTATAACTGGCAGACACAGACTTGAATTCGATTGCCCCCTGTGCAGGCCAGGCTGCCGGCACCGGATTGTTCTCCTCTGGCCGATCTTCAGGCTTGACCGTTTCGTTGAAGATCTTGACTCTTGCAATCGATCCAATATGAGTCTCCAGATTCGTCCAAAATGTTATAAGCAGTTTGATACTTTGACTGAACTGGATAATGTTGAACAGCGCAACACCGACATAGCCTGCGCTGATCGACCCTCGCATCTCAACAACACAAATGATCAAGATGGTCGCAATTGCAGCAACAACAAGGTCCAGGACAAGCGTCAGCCATCGCTGGATTGAAAAAAGAAGATAAAACGGACGCTGTGACCGTTCAAGCAGGTATCGACTCTTATCCTCCATTTCCTTTTGCCAGCCAAATGCCCGGATGGTAACTAGTCCGCTGAGGCATTCGGTAAACTGAGAATACAATGGGGCCTTTGCTTCGAGATCCATGAACCGGAGTTGACGTGATGTTCGGAGGTAGAACTTTTGAATGAAATATAACGCAATAAGAACAATAGGGAATGAGATGGCAGTATATGGAGACGCCACTCCAATGAGAGTTGTCTGCGCAATACACAGTACGAGTGCTGATCCGTCAGTCGAGATTCAAATTGCTGGAGAAACGGCATGCACTTACTAGCGAACGTATTCAACGCAGCCACTGGCAGCTCCATGTCAATCAATTGCAGGTCCTGGCTGAATCTGTTCAACGTGACTCCAGTATCTGTCGAGGCAAAGAAAGACGTCGGCGCACTAGAGGAATTAGCACTATCATAAGATTATCGACCGGAATGAATCCGTCATACCTGAGAACAGTATTAAGCAGCGTCAAGTGGAATCTCTCCCCAGACTTTGGCACCATGGTAATAATGAGTTGCCTGTCCGTGATTAGTCTTGCGGGACTACAAAATGTGAACATGCTACTTACCAGCAGCTGATGCACAATGTAATCAAAGCCAGGAAGCCAAGCATCACGTATATTCCCATGTAGTAGCCAGTCTTTTCATACGGATACTGCACATTAGAGGCCGCCCACCACTTCAACCAGATACCTGTCGCGAAACTGTCAGTCCCTTTGTAAGCCTGCTAGACAACTGGGGAAAATACATACTTGGAAAAGATATGCAGAACACAAATCCCGAAATGCACACCAAGAACACAACAATTCCAAACCACCCTACTGAGTTAAAGTAGTACCTGTAAATGGTGAAATCGCCTGTTGCGCGATTGGCTTCGGCTTCCAAATCATCATCCGTCTGAATAACTTTCTCCTTTTCAACAACAGTCGGTACGTGATAGCTTCGCTCTTCCGGAGTGAAATCCCAATCTGGCTGGCTGAGATTAAAGGTCGACACGTAACCACCAGTTGAAGCGAGCACGTCAAAATGGCCTTGCTCTGTGATTGTACCATTCTCATTTAGCACGAAGATATGATCGGAATATGGAAGGCGTTTAACTGTAAGTCCATTAGTAAGGAATCGTAAGCCAAAATGCTTTGCACGCCTACCAGACGAAGAAGTCAACAGGACTGTCACCTGCATCTCTCTCCATAGACCGGATCTTCCCATCAGGCTATGGAATATGTGATTCTCAGTTGACGTGTCAAGCCCGCTAAAAGGATCGTCGAGAAGCACAAGCCGCCTCTTTGCATACACCGCTCTTGCTAATGCCTGTTCATACTCAGTCAGAATTTCCTCCCCCTTGCTCATAGGGCACAGCATGGCAATGCAACTTACTATACGCTGGCCTTGGCCTCCACTCAAGGCTACTCCCTTGCTACCAATCATCGTTTGATCGCCCTGAGGCAACTGTCGCAGGTCTTCATGTAAAGCGCAAGCATGGAGGACAGTGCTGTACCACTGCTCATCAAATTCACTGGCCGCAAGTATACTATTTCTAATTGTATCGTTCACATGCCATGCTGTCTGGTCGCAGTATGCAATCTGATCTGTTCCCATGTACACAGAGCCATGCAAAGGCGAAATTTCACCGAGTATAGCTTTCAGCAATGTTGATTTTCCACAACCCACGGGCCCGACGATCATGGAAAGTTTGCTCTCCGCGACAGACATCGCAATGGATTTTAACAATGGCTCTTTCTCCGCATCCCAACCAAAATCACAGCTGTTAAGGCTGATTATGTCTGCCGACGAAGAGGGAGTCTGAGATCGAGGGGACTTTGTGTCAGAAGACGTCGCATCACTAGTTACGATGCTTGATTTTTCTGAAACATTTGGCAGAGCTTCTTTGATCAATTCGTCCGATGAGCTGTTCGTGGAAGGAGCCTGGCGCTTGTCGATCAAGGCATCTTTCTGCAGGAATTCTTGAATACGTGTAAAGGATCCAACGGAGCCCGCGAATGAGGAAAGCGAAATCACGAGAGTAGTGATAGGATCCGTCATTAACGCGAAGATTGACAATGCCGTGTAGACTCGGGCCGTGTCGAGTGCCACATCGTCGCCTTGGTTGTGTGAGACTGTGACGAAGACAGCAAATGTGATAATCGGGGCAAATATTTGAGATATATATGCTTGAAGTTGTTAGTTCTCTCATACTTTTTCTTTTCTTCCGTGTACTCGGCATCTAAATACATACCTACGCCCATGTTCCAGATCAGGAGACGCCGGAAGCCTTTCGAAATATTTAACTCGGCAATACGCAGCGCATGGATACTGTTGTGCATCACATTCTTCAACCCAGTCATCTTAATGCCCTTCATGGATCCAAGCATGGTTGTTGTCGCAGAAATACGTTTCTCAATAGCCTCCAGCCAAAGCGCCTGTTTTGCGACCACAAAGTTCAAGGCGAGAATTGATGCCGCTAGGGAAGCTAATAGGACAGTCAGTCTTTGCATATAACCAAAATTTTAGGCTATGTTCAGGGAGATACCAATTGAGACTCCCACAGGAACAAGGCATGATATTCCAAGCTGCCCTTCAAGAAGTACAATAGCAACCGCAATCTCCGCCAAATTAGCCCACATCTCATGCATTGTCTGCCAGCCTTGGACGATACGCTCGACGTCTGCGCTCATAAGGGTTATTGAAGAGGCGGGGTCTACGTCTCGAACGCTGAGGTCTGTCGTCTTGCGCGTGAGCATGGAGATTAAGCCCCCTCGAACCATGGTGATTGATCGATAACATAGATGTTGATACAGACCCATGGCCACCTAATACACATGAGCTTGCGTAAAACAGAAAATTTGTTGGGAAATGACTCACCGCCGACCCTGTATAGACAAGAATATATGCGCCTATTAATCCATAGCCAACATTCGTTGTCCAAGGCGTAACAGCATCCACTGACAGGTATACGGCTCGATTGATAAGCAACGGCTGACTGAAATTGAGGGCAACAAGGCACGCTCGCGCAGGAATGACGGACAGAATGGGCCACTTTAGAACCGATAGAGCAACGAGTAGCAATGAATGGGGGGAAGTTTTTGCAGCTAAATAGAGTCAATAACGATGCGCTTTCTCCAATGTCAAACACCGCATGCATGTAATCTTGGTTCAAGACTTACATTCGTTCCAAGTAGTCTCCATCTTTTCATGGATTTTCTCCGAATGCATTTGTTTATCAACTATAAACAAGTCATCCACCTCTAAGAGGGATGAGAACCCCTTAAAGAACAGCGGGTTCAACCACGAGAAAAAACTTTTAGTAAATATGCTGGCTGTCGCCTCGGGTGGGCAACCCTTATACTCCGGACGCAAAAACCGTCGCTTTTCTAGCGATTCCAGTACCAGGAGAATTGCCTTGAACAAAACGGAGACACTGAATAGAATGGCAATGGTGTTGCCATAAAACGCTGGGCCTCGCAGCCATAGCGTTCTGCATTGCGCAGTATCAAGGAGCAGACTCACGCCCAAATAAATGTCAAGGAGAAACGACGGATGGACTGTGCGGGTGTGTTCGAAGTAGGATAGTAGACAAAAGACTGCTGTGGAAGCCAACAGCACCCCCTGAACTGGAATCGATGCGCTTGTTCTTTTGGCAGATGGGAGCGTCCAGAGCGTCAACAGAGCGAGTTGTGAAGCTGCTAACCCGGCGTATGATGCCTATATAGATAAGCCATTACTTAGTACATGCAATGTCATGTGGGTTGAAGACCGGTTAAAAAGAAAAAGAAATGAGACGTACGACTTTGAGCGGAAGTAACAAGCTAGTGGTTGTCTTTTTCGACCTCTTCAAAAGATACCATATTCGCCCGGGGGCCACCAGCATAAAAAGTCCAACCGGCAAAGCAGTCAAGATGGTCTGCTCGAACAAAAGAGTGAAGTCGAAGCCACCACGACAGCTCCCAGCATAGTATGAGAATGTGTTGTCTATGGCATAGCAATTTGTCGTGTTTGAGTCCATGATGTCGGGGCGAGGTTGTCTATAGCCCAACAATATCCAGACATGAGAGTGGCTGGGTTTTTCACCACAGGTCGACGTTTCAACTTGCTAAAAAGTAAATATACACATTTACAAAGAACACGCAAACTCGGACTTACATACGCAGCAATGGTAGTATGTAGTAGAAGCAATGATAGAACAGAAGGGGGGAGGGCCCGCTCAAGCTTCTTTTACAGCATGCGCGTCGTCCAAGTCATATGACCTCGCCTCGTGTGTTATTTTTTATTGTCTCTGATCTCAATCTCGACAATACCAGGCACAGGTCAGAGATCCTCAGGCAGGGTTCCCCTTTGACGGATCGGATTCAGCTAATGAGCTGGCTGCCCTGGATGCGGTCAGGCTGCATGTCTTGCACTGAAAATCACTCACTAATGCGTATACTGCACGGCCGAAGGGGAGAATCCACAAGGCGAAAAAAAAAAATTCTATATGAATGGAAGGGGAAAAAAAAAAGGCTCAACAGTACGTACTCTGTACTAAGGGTGGTACGTACTCCGTCCCAAAAGAAGGGTTGGACAGGCGGATCGGAGATTAGTTGCAGAAGTGGCGATCAATTTAACTCGGAGCCTGGACAGTGGGACGTTACTCCTTGGCTAGGTACGGAGTATACGAGTATAACTCGAGGAGCATACGAAAAGAAGAAAAGGAAAATGACGAGATATACGGCGTTTACCTCGGCGTGGGTTGAGCAGAGTCCTGTGTACGCATGTATGTGCATTAGAAAATGAGCAAACGACGCGAGGAGCCTTTCTCACTAGACCATACGTCTTGGCCACCACCCTCGTGGGCTGATAAAAATAGCGGAAGCAGTTCGACAGGGATAGGCGGTTCCCTTACGTAGCATTGGACTCTGGAAGGAGCACTGAAGAAATCGACGTCCGGTCTAGGCATGCACAAACGAGCGGCGTGAGAGTGAGTGAATGAGTGAGGAAGACAGAGAGGGCCGAGTAAAGCAAAGCAAGGAACGGCGGAGGTGCTGACTGCCTTGGACGCCACGGGGAGTTCCTTCCCCATAGCCAGGCCAAGTCAGGTCAGGCCAGAAGGGGCAAGTGGCAGCCGAGGAAGGAGCAGTCCAGGCCGCTACTGACGTGGAAGGAAGGCTCTTTCCCTTTTGGCATACACCCAGCGTGCGTACTCTCTGTATAAAATTCTTACATTAATGCTTATGAACCTGTCCCTCGATGTATCGCCGCTCTGATTGGACAAATATGAGCATATGAGCTGCTGTATGTGTTCATAATCCTCATTCCAAATCCGTCCAGCTAGCTAGCTATGCTGCCTTTTTTTGCAGGCGTTGTCCTGATGCATTCAGAAACCCTAAAACGCTCCCATTGGACAGGCTGCGTGGAGCCCTCTATTGGCGGGTGATCGCCGAGTGGGTAATAATTCGATTGTAGGCTCTCTCCTTTTTTTCTCTAGCTCGCTACCTAACCAACTTAGCTAATATATGCTATGAATGCGGTTAGTACGGGCGGAGAGACCCGACTAAGCAAGCTGTTGCATCTAGATTCGATGAACCATTGTGATCTATAAGCCTCCGTGCTATAATAATAATAGAGCATCATTAATCCCTCGAAACTGGGCATGATCCCTGTCATAACCATAGGCTAATATTATCCAATCTGTCATAAATCCACTAATCATTTATACCTGTTTGCCACCGCTAGATTCTCTCTTGACAGTCACAGTGCCAAGTTCTGCTGGCAGTTCAACAGCACAGCATGCTGATCACATTTTCATCCCGGAGCCAAAATACCTTAACATCATAACTCTGTCATGGTGGTACGTTAAGGTGAAAAGAAAGGAAAAAAAAAAAAGAGAGAGATGATTTTCACAGATCGTCTGATGATGGTCACCCCAGTTCATAAATATATTTCGTCCACTCATAACTCCGATGAAAAAGACTATGTATCTTGAATCCCGTACAGAGGAACACTGTTAGACCGTATCTTATATCCGCCCGGAGTATATCATGGACTAACCTTCGGATCGGACTCTCCGCAGTATAAGAGTAACACATGTACCACAGTTACCTATGTACCTACCTACTTACATCTACTGCGACGCTGTCATACCGTGACAACAGGCGACTACATATGATTTTCAAACCTTTTCGTCACTCGGTCAGCATTGGCTTGTTCTGCACCCATTGGTATATATGTTCCATGGTTCAAGTTCTCATTACTTAATATTACTTGACAAGGTGCAGAATGCGTGAACGGCATACCCCCATGGACCATCGCATAGGTCCTAGGTACCGGGGGGG